>NC_080065.1:10396340-10702330 GCF_949987535.1 Balaenoptera acutorostrata | reverse complement strand
AGCCAATGGCCCAAGCCTACCAGGAAATTGAATAAAAGTTGTGAAATGTTTTCAATGTGAAACTGTGTCAAGTAGTAGTAGAAGCCCCCATTCTCCTTTTTATCCCCCTATAAGAATTCTTGTTCCCAATTTCCCCTTCCAGCTGTCACCTACATGCCAGAAGCAGATGGGGAAGACTAGGGAACTGGCTTCCTTGTGGCCCAGATCTGGGTCTTGTCGGAGGTAGAGCATCATTTGGATGCCTTGAGGGAGGCAGGTAGAACCATATTTGCATTTGTGAAATCGAAATGGAACTCAGCATCATTTCTGTGTGATCCGTGCAACGCTTTTACCTCTGGTCGGCCCTTAACTAGACAGTAGTCCCTGTGCGGACCACTTGACAAGTACTCAGGTGCCGTTTTCCTTAGCCTCCGAGCACAGCCCAAGGGTAGAAACTCTCATCACCCCTCTTTACTAGGGAGGGATGGTCCCCCCCGCCCCCTTCCCCCTCCCCGCCTCCCCCACCACATAGCACAGGTAGCTGGTGCATCAACCCCCATGCCCAGCCCCGTGCGGCGCCCCGAGGGCAGAGCAGCAGAGAGGGGCTCCCCAGACTCAGAGCACATTCACAAAGTAATAGTAATGATCAACACAATCAGTCAAAATAATATGGACCTATACTGTGTAGATATTATACAAATACACTGTGTGATCACTGTTATTACTGATGCTGGCTCCATGAGCAAGGGCTTCACGCTTTTTACGGTGAGAACAGTCATAGCCACATTTACGTAGCGGGCAGGTGTTTGGACTTAAGAGCACGTGACGACTTGTGAGAGTGGTCAGTCCCAGTGAGAGCATCTGCTGATCCCTTTTCTACCTGCACAAGAGCCCTTTTGGCCAGAGGCAGCAGGAGGGCTGTTAAAGGATGGAGGGCGAATCCTGAAACTCCCAAGTGGCAGGGCCTTTGCTGCTTGAACAACAAATTCAGGGAGAGATTCGTGGTGTGAACCCCCTTGTCACGCAGGGGTCTGTTCTCCAAGAAAACACGGGGGTCTCCTTATGGTCAGCATAGGAGCTGTATTTTTATCCTGGTGGGACGGGGGAGGTTACAGGACCTTAGAAATGGGGATATTTTCCTCTTAGGAAAAACCTGCCTTTGTACATCCCCTCACTCTGGGTGGGATCCGGTGAATCACTCTGAATCCAGAGGATCATGCAGTTTCATCCCTTCCCTTTGGTCCCAGCGTCTTATAGAAATAGCCAGGTGTGGTTAGTGGGAGTATAAAGCCTTGGAGTACCGATAAGAAACAAGAGGGACAGAGTCATAACTGTGGCAGCTGGAGATGGGCAACCAGCCAGGTCAGAGGAAATGAACACACAATGTTTACTCTTTCCTGTTGTATTTGGATACAGATCAGAGGTAAAGCTCACTTGGATTTTCACACACAAAATATGGTGTCAGCTTTGTTCTGAAACTGTGTCGTGCAGGTACAGTTTGCCCCAGAGAAATTAACTGTCTCATCTGTGGAGTCCTCTCCTGTGTGAATGATGAGTCTTTAATCCCCCAGAATCATCCAGGGTGGGAACATTTGGGCGAGAAGGTGGGGCAGCAGGCAGCAGAGAGTCAAGTGAAAGCACGTAACTTACTTGTAATCCCTTCTCTTTGTTTGTCATATTTTCTAAGAAATGCATAAGGCCCCATGTTAAATTTAGGAGGTCTGGACTTTAGGCCTTCTTCTGTCCCTTTTCAGAGGGGAGATTCCTTTTTGGGGCTGGGTGATCTGAAGGCTGGGCCCCATGACTCTCAAATCTTGAGGACACTCTAGCTCCTGAGAAAATCCCCTGGTCAGATTTATGGTGACATCGTCCGGTCTCGCACCTGCACTGGACCTAGTCACCATGGGCCGGGGGTGGGGGCCGCCAGAGAGGCCCCTCCCTTCCTCCCTCCCTGGAGGCCCTCAGACCATCCATGTCACAGAGCTTCCGGGCCCCCTGCTCAGACCCTGCCGTGGCTCCTAGCTCAGCTCTCCGCGTTGCTGCCTCTGGACCAGCTGCCCGCGTCCCCGCGACACTATAGCCCGCTTGCCCTCCGTCCCACACAGCGGCGTCATTCCCCTGTGTCATCGCTCAGGCTGCTCGCCTCCTCAGCAGCCCCGGCCGACTCCTTCACCTGCTGCCTCTCTCATGCCTCAGGGCCCAGCGCAGGCTCCTAACCGTCCTTCCGGATCCTGCGAGTTTGCCGAGAGCCCCACGGCCCCTGCTCAGAGCTCCATCACTGGATTTACTTGCAGTAATAATTAGCGGTCCAGCTCCTCCTCGCCAGCTTAGAAACTCCTGGAGGGTGGATATAGGACGGGTTTAACGGGGATACACCTAACAGCTGGTAGGTTCCGGTGGCTTAATACACACTCTTTTAATATGTTATAAATTAAATGTGGTCAGTTTGAGGTGACTTTTGAGGCCAGGTCTTAAATAATGCCAGTTGACCAATCTTTCATTTTTTTAAGGTACATAAAAATGCAACAGAGTAGTACATATGTGATTTTTCACTCCAATTCTTTTTGTTCCTTGGGTTTCTCACATGAGTGAACAATCCTGATTTTGCTTGATTGACAAGTCGTTACATCCTTCCCCGTCCTCCCCCTCCTCCTCCGCCTTCTTACCCTTCTTTTCTTCTGCCCCCTCCTCCCCTCTGCCTCTTGTTTCCCCTCCCTCTCCTCCATCACTGTCTCCACCGATGACCTCTGCTGCTTTACTTCAAAATACATCCCTGTTCCTCTCTTTTTAATCGTAATATGAAATATTCCAGATGAGTTCTGATGGTCTTGTGGGAGACCTTTCATTTTTTCCCTATTATGTTTGCAGCCTTAACCCTTTCTGACACCCATGTTTGTATCTGCTTCCTAGATGAGGAATCTCACCGTGGATGGGCACTTCGGCGCGTGGTCTCCATGGACACCATGCACGCACACCGACGGCAGCACCGTGGGATCCTGCCTCTGCCGGACCCGCTCCTGCGACAGCCCGGCCCCCCAGTGCGGCGGCTGGCAGTGCGAGGGCCCCCGCATGGAGATCGCTAACTGTTCCAGGTGTGTCCCTCGCAACACTCGGGCTTAAACTCACGTGTGATCTCAGCCTGCAGAGGAATTTAGGAAACCACTTCCAATACATGACTTCCCTCTTCAAGAGAAATGTCAGAAAAAGACAGGGACACTTACCACTTAAAAATGATGTGATCTGTGAGAGTAGATTTAAAATTACAAATTAGATTTGTAATATACATATATACATATTCATATATATAATATACACATGTATGTATAACTGAATCACTGTACTGTGCACCTGCAACTAACACGATATTGTAAATCAACTGTACTTCAATTTAAAAAATTACAAATTAGATTCTAAAGCTGTTTATATGTTGAGATAAAGCTAAACCTATTCATGTGTTCGTTGTTAGATTAGGGAAAGTATTTTGAGTGTGCACGACATTAGAAGAAGGAAAAGCATAAAATTTCTGAATGTTTAATTAGACCCTGCTCATCAAGTTTTTAAATGGGAAGGTGGCTATCAAAAATCACTATGGCATTTAAATTCCCTCACGCATTTAAATAGTGATGTAACAGAAATTATACCTTTGCAACTTTTGAAGCTTTTTTTTTTTTTTTTTTACTTTTGAAGTTTTTGATGAAAAAAAAAATTCGATGCCAACTTACAAGTAGTTGAGAGGTATCTAGTTTATCACCATTCTTTTAGGGGGCAGGTGAGAAGCTTGCTATGAAGACCACCGCACCCGGAAACCACACTGTCCAAGTACAAACATTGTGAGTGACAGCTGTCCCATCACAGCTACATCACGGGAACTTTAGTTGCTACCCTAGATCTGTCCTTTACAGGTTCAGGAATATCACTCTAGGGGCCGCTTCTGAAACTACCAAAACTATCCTACACTGGCACTCACACTCCAGAGGAGCCCACTTCTAACAATGCATATCACTTTCCAAATGTGCACGAGAGCGGCACTTACTGGTATATGGGCTGTTAGGGGTAAATTTTGGTTGATGAATTAAGGGGTGTCCAAGAATACGTGAGCTGATACCCTGTGCATGCATCTCTGTCCTTGCATGGATTGGGGGGTAGTGTCTGCCATGATAACGGAGTAGGATACCTTTCCCTGCTCTGAGTAGAAAGCTGGCTAGAGCAGCTGTCTGCTGTCAGCAGCATCACATCTGCTTGATGTGACTCTCTCATGAGTGTACATTTCAGCATGCCTGAGGGATAGGAAGCTGGGACTCCATCATTTACAAAAACAGGCCATGTCACAGTTTCGCATGTGTCGCCAGATTCTATCTGAGATTTGCCTTCTCTCTTATGAACCACCTCACGGCAGGGTCTGGAGAGACGGCCCATTGCACTCACTTGCTTCTAACCATTGGAAGCCGCTGATGCTGTCAAAGGAAAGAGACAGTGGAGCAAGTGGATTAGGCCGGTTGGCAGCAAATGTTTTTTGTTCTAACAGCAGGGGACTCCTAGTCTACATATTCCTTTGAAGTTATCAGCCCAAAGTATGGTAATCTAACACCAGAGATTGTTTTTTAATGCCCTTTATCAGTTGATAACCTGTTTATGTTGGCCTCAATTTTGTTGGAAGCAAAAAACTGGAAACCACCTAACTTACAAACCCATATTTTTTGGCTCAGTCAGCAACGTCAAGTGCTTCCTCAATTTGTGCAAAGTACATCCAAAAGTCTTTACAAAGGCTGATCTATTGATGCTAAATTAAACCTGTTCTTTATTTATTATTGTAATTGTTTAATCCAATATACTCAGCAAGTGTTGGGAAATTCAAGATATTGCTAATTCAATACATTTTGCAAATATAATATCTTTGATGAAATGCTTTTATCGTATCACGTCATTTAAATTTGTTTTCTCACTATCTTGGAGCCGCAGATTAAAGGCATTCAATTTATGGAAATGAACCCACAATATAAGGTAATTAGCTAAGCCAGACTTTATTATCAAACCAGGGTCAAGTCAGACTTCCTATCAATCAGGAAAATCTGGTTTAATTTTATAATTAAAATGAACACAGGAATGTGTATGTCACTTCTGAATTCTAATTCCTGGGGCAGGAGGGAGGAACAGAGACAGAGAGAGAGAGCTGTAGCTAGCTAAGCAGAAAGGTAGAACGTCAAGGAAGGCTTGGAGCCTTGACAGGACTTCGTCATCTAAACACAATAAGTCCACAACTTTCAACGTTTGCTACCTATACCTTCTTTTTTCAAAATTTTTTTTTATTGAAATATAGTTGATTTACAATGTTGCATTAGTTTCAGGTGTACAGCAAAGTGATTCAGTTCTACATACATATATGTGGGACCTTAGTTCCCCGGCCAGGGATGAAACCCACAGCCCCTGCATTGGAAGCGCGGAGTCTTAACCACTGGACCGCCATGGAAATCGTTACCTATACCTTCTTAGGGGACTTTTCTCTAGGAGCAAAACCTGTGTCCGTCCTGGGTTGGTCCAGAGAACCAGTGACGGCAAGATCGTCTGTGTGCGGTAATGAAACTGCAGGGGGCTCTGAGCATCTGCCCCTGGGGTGGGGGAGAGGAGCAGGAAGCTGGGCAGAGCTGGGCTGCAGGCCGCACAAAGACCTCAGCTGGCCACACAGGGCGCTCCAGAGCTGGCAGCTCCTTGATGCTGTTTGATCCTCTCACCTGAGAGCAGTAACCACCAACACCCTCAGCATCTGAAGAAAGGCAGACCACAGCGTCCACTACTGCGTGCTTTGACAGTAGCTGGGAGATAGAAGCCAAGTCCTTAATCACACAGCTCTGCTCTGCTCTGTACTCCGAACGTCCCAGCTCAGCTAACATCTGCTGCTGGGTAACCCGGAGAATGGTTCAAACAGTGTGATCCATGGAGTAGGTTTCCTGTCTCCTTTGTGTATTGTTTTGTTGTTGTTTGTTTGATTTTTCTTTTACAACTATACTCAATTTGGTCCTCCCTTCCCTGCATCACCTATAGCACTGTGACCACAGCAATATTTCATATTTTAAAACAAGCACCAGGACACCTGAAACTAACACAACATTGGAAATCAATTATACTTCAATAAAAAAGATTAAAAATTTTAAAAAGCAAGCACCAGGAAAGCTTCTTGGATCAGTCTCCGAACTCTTCCGCCTCACTTCATGTAGGATATTTTTTTAAGTGTTATCTTCTCTCCAGGAGCCTATTTAGAATGCAGAGACCTCTGGCCGAGTTGTCTGTGACATCACTAACACTGAAAAGCACGTTGGGTGACCACACCATATGGGAGCCCAGGGCGTGAGGGCACTGCCTGCCCAAGAGGAGAAGGTCTGTCAGATAAGGAAAGGCAAGCCACAAGGGTGGATTTTGCCCTCCGCTCACCTTTTCCATAGGCCAGCTCAGATCACTCCACAAAGTTGAAAGGAGCCCATCAGGGCTACAGAGATTAGATTCTTTGTGTTATTACAGAAAACAACAGCATATCAACCTTGCATTATGCGCTGCATTATTTCTATAAAGCTAAGTTGGTTTCCACTGATGCCTGGCAGAAACTTTATAAAAGCCATAGAACTGTTATTGTTGGAAGATTATAGTCAATGAATAATATTCTTTTTTATATTGTTTAATGGAAAAAAAGGACTATCACAGGCATTACTGTGACTTGTTTATCGATACCTCCTCTGCTCTGGTTCTGGTTGTGGAATGTCATTCACTAAGCAGAGCCATGATACAGTTAGTGGTTATTTTAAGACTAAAATTCAAATAAATGAATCTGCTTTAGTGATGTTTTAAATGCATAAGTGGATTGTTTTGGACTGACTTAATCACAGAAATGATCCATCTGCTGATATATGCTTACTTCTTTGGTTGCCTGCTACTACATCTGCCCCCAAGCAGCCTTTCTAGTTGTGCAAACCCAGCTCCATAGAATAATCACACACATGGACAGTATATTCATTTATTCCCTCAGGTATTATACTCCTATTATTTACAAACACTTCCATTTACCTACCTCCCTGTATACAGATTGTAAGTAGACTGTATAATCAGATGTCACGTTTGTTAAAAGGTTTAGGAAATTAAGAATTTCCAAACAATTTTGGAAGCAGTGTTTCCTGCATTATCTAACCATTTTTTTCATATATAAAGAAACTTTGAGAGTAAAAATATCATTTTATTCATGTTGAAATTGCTATTTTTGCATGTAATTCAATGAATTACCTGGATACTTTTTTAAATTGTGTAGGTAATGATGTATAAGATACTAATTACTTTTAGAAGCAAATTGGGAAGTCTATTTTGTGTTAGTTTGGTTAAATTATCACAAAGCAGCTTTGTTATTATATTGTATATGGAGGTATCACTTTATATTTTATTAAGATTATTTTTAAGTTTCAGAAAATAAAGTAGGGAAATATGAAATACACTAAGTATTTTCTCAGAGGAACTTTCATTTGAAATTGTGTTAGAAGTTACATATGTAATTTGTTGTTTATACCTTGAGCTTCAATGGCATAGCTGTGGACCGCCATACTTTTAAAGGAACACATAAAGTAAAATAAGAATTCATGTGAGTTGATTTTTTTCAGTGGAAATATAAATCCTATAGATGAGGGTAACAGCTATTTAGAAACATATATGCAATTAGAGAAGTAAAAATAATTCTACATGCAGTAAACCATCTATGTGGGAGTTTGGACTCTGGATTTAACAGATATTTTAATACTTAAAAATTTTTTTTATTCCTATAGCTTGTTTTTAAATAGCAGGGACAAACTGCTAAGGGAGATATTTAAATTATAAATATTCTACATGCAGCCATTTTAAGGAAAAAATACAATATCAAACAAAAATTTTCTCTAGCTGCTAGTAGCAGTTTATTTTATAAACCACTTTTATAAAAGTGGTTCATTTTCTTTTTCTTTTATTTAGCATTTTCAATATGTCTACCTTATTTTATATGTATAACAACATAAAGATATATGCAATTTGCACTTCCTATTTATACACTACGTCTTTGTCAAATTGCAAGAAAATAGCCAAGAATCTGAATTTAAAATACCCATTCTTCATTTTTTTTTAAAAAAATTTTTAATTAATTAATTTATTTATATTTTTATTTTTGGCTGTGTTGGGTCTTCGTTTCTGTGCGAGGGCTTTCTCTAGTTGTGGCAAGCGGGGGCCACTCTTCATCGCGATGCGCGGGCCTCTCACTATCGTGGCCTCTCTTGTTGCGGAGCAAAAGCTCCAGACGCGCAGGCTCAGTAGTTGTGGCTCACGGGCCTAGTTGCTCCGCGGCATGTGGGATCCTCCCAGACCAGGGCTCGAACCCGTGTCCCCTGCATCGGCAGGCAGACTCTCAACCACTGCGCCACCAGGGAAGCCCCACCATTCTTCATTGTTAATAAAGCTTGTTTTAAAACTTCGCACATTTTGGTGCTCTTTATCAATATGAATGCCATCGAGAAAGTTACTGATTTTCACTGATGTTAGCAGAATTTTAAAATAAGCATTTAGATGAGTATTTTGTTCAAATGTGCAGTTTTCATAGATGACACCTGACATGGTACAAGTCAACTAAATTCATAAACTCTCAGGTTTCAGGGATTCATCTCTAACTGCTTTTCAGTGAAATAACATTATTTTTCATTAGTTTATAGTTTAATGTTTTCATAACTAAACTTTCTTAATTGTTCCTAATATTGCTAAAACTTGACTCTCAGATTTTCTACTTTGATTCTAAAATCAGATACGTGGGGAAGAAAACCTCACAGTGACTGAAGTTCCTGTGACAGGACCTTTATTCCCACGGCTCCTCGCGGGCTTTTCCTTCACAGCCCCCAGTCAGTGGTCCGTGTCGGGAACGTGTGAATTTGGGGGCGGGTGCAGACAGAGGCTGGGCTCCGAGCCAGTTGGACCCAGTGACCCCGTGGCTTCTTCCCCCAGGAGTGGAGGCTGGACCCCCTGGACCTTGTGGTCTCCCTGCAGCACCACCTGCGGCATCGGCTTCCAGGTGCGCCAGAGGTCCTGCAGCAACCCTACTCCGCGGCACGGGGGCCGGGTGTGTGTGGGACAGAACCGCGAGGAAAGGTATGTACCCTTCCTGCTCCCGGCATCGCCATCCTCGCGCTTACTGTCATCCCAGCGTGGTCGGTTCCCCTGCAGTTTTAGTTTTGGATCCGGCTCAGCTTCTCTGTGGCATCCTTTTCTGTTGAGCTGAATGACCCTCCTCTTTTCCTGACATTCTTTAATTCTGAGCAAAGCTGGGGGTTGACAGCATCGTTGGGCCGCCGTGGAGCTTGCACAGTTCATTCAGCTGAGCAGTTCCCGAGGGACTGGAGATCCAAGGTCACTGGGCACCTCTGCGCTGGGCTCCCCAGAGACTAAGCGTATGGGTCTGCTGGAGAATGATTGTTCTTGTTGGAATTCAACTAGAATTGAATTCTAGTCTCAAACCTCCACTTCTGAATAGGGCCTGAGCTGGTCCTGGGTCCAGATGCTACTGTTCGGATGAGGTAAGTTTTCCATCACAACTAAATTAAGCACTGGCATGTAGGTGAGAACATAGTCAGTATTTTGGTTATATTTACAACTATGCGCTAGTCTCTTAACAGGTACCCTCAGTGAAGCTGCAGGACAACCCAGAAGGGGGGATCCTTTTCCACGTGTATTTTAAGCTTTCCGCACATCATAGGGACATTTGAGTTCAGTCTCGCATTTAACAGTTTGTTGCTTTCTATAGACTCAGACATTTGGTTTTGGCCTCATAAAATCTACAGTTGTCATAATTGACTCTTTCTTGCATATTTAAAG
The DNA here is from genome assembly GCF_949987535.1 of Balaenoptera acutorostrata. Classification (NCBI taxonomy): domain Eukaryota; kingdom Metazoa; phylum Chordata; class Mammalia; order Artiodactyla; family Balaenopteridae; genus Balaenoptera; species Balaenoptera acutorostrata. The sequence continues at coordinate 10,692,493 of NC_080065.1, read as the reverse complement.
TACATTCTCGTTTATGGGAGAAAATCCAAGTAGGTGAATTTCACATCACTTTCAGGATTCTTACTCTCCATATCACGTAAACTTATCCTATTAATCCATGAGAAACAAGCTGGCTTTCAGTACTTTTTAATGAAAATGTAGTAAGGCTTATAGCCAGTGAAATGGGTTCAGTGGGAGCCTCAGGAAAATACTGTATGCAGTTATTTGCTATGTGATTAATATTTATATAGACAAAACCACAGGCTTAGTGTATAGATAATTCTCTACTAAATATTTATCACAACCTGAAATTAACTGGAATCATTTTTTTTTCTTTCTTCACTGTGTACCTAAATCACCAATTAAGACTTCGTTCTTCTGACTCAGAGAGAAAAATGAAGGATGACGTTTACAAAGCAGGGTTGGTCGTTTTTGTAGTAGTCCCCAGTGACAGACTTGCATAAGCTTGTCATTTCCAACCTGACACCAGTTGATAAGTGGGAAAGCCGATTATGGGGAAGTTGTCTCCCTGCTATTTCCCAGGGTTATAAGACTTAAATTGGTTGGAAGTTGTAAAATGCTATACGTTGTCACGTAATAGAGCCCATTCAGGCAAAGTCACCTTCATCTGTGCGAAGCCACTCCTAGAATCACGGCACCTCCACAACCGCACACCTGTTATCACCTTTCCCAGGCTGAGCACGCGGGAAGGAAGAAGCTGGTTAATTCTGTGGTTAACATAGGTGTATGTTCTGTATCCATTTATGAGTGTTCAGAAAGCTTCATTTTCAGAAAGAGATCAGGATGGCTAATGTGTTCGGGGAACTTACACTTAAAACATTCTTATTTTACAGAAGAAACACTCATTTGGGCTAGATGAATATTTGCTTAAGAAGGGAACATTGGGACTTAAGTAATAGACGCCTGGATGGTAAGAACAAGGCCTGTAGCCCGGGGAAGTCTCCCTTTGGAACTGCCTTTCTAGGGGGCGTTCAAGAAAATAATGAAAACTAGAAAAGACAAACACATGATATCACTTTCTTGGTCTTCACAAACAAACGGTTCTTAGGTTTCTTTTCCATGTTATGCAGGAAGTCTCTCTACCTAAGTAATATAAAGAAACAGCATTCTGATTCTGAGAAAAGGGAAATTTGAGAACTAAACTCAAGATTAAAGGAGAGCCTTGTCTCCCTGAGAAGGTACAAAGGACGATGGACTAGACATACACAATCATTAATAAAATCACATTGTGTTTATTTGAACACCGTCAACCGTAAAGAACGCCTGAGTGGCCACAAATGAATAAATTGGCTCTCCTGGGAAAGTCCCGAAGTTAATGTTAGGACTACAGTCAGTGACTTTTGATTTGGGATAAAATCTCCAATATATGAAAAATTCAATGAGAGCTTTATTGCAACAGAGATCTCAGAAATAGCTACATCATTTTTTCTACATAATGGATAAAGAAAATATGTAACTTATATTCTAGATGTACTTTAAAAGGCATGGGCATTTTGTTTTTCTGCTCTAAAACTTCCTGGAAAATGATTTTCTTGAGTAGCAGAAACTGAATAGAAGCACTGACTCCTAAAAAGGTTACCAGCAAGGATGAAGCAATGGATCTCTGTGTATAAATATTAACAAAATGCAAATGTCATTGTCTGTATTTGTTTTCTCCTGCTGTGTGACACAAACTTGATGGCTTAAAGCAACACACATTTATCAACTCAAGTCTTGGTGGACCAGGAGTTACTACATGACTCATCTGGGCTCTCTGCTTAGCCAGAGCTGTGGTCTCATCTGAGGCTCAGATGGGGAAGGATTTACTTCCAAGATCATGTGGTTGTTATCAGCATTCAGTGCCTTGTGGGCTGTCAGTCTGGGATCTCGGCGTCTCAATAGTTGCCAGCCTGAGACGGTCCTCAGTTTCTTGCCAAGTGAGCCTTCCCAATATGGTCACTTGCTTCCTCAAATCCAGCAAGGAAGAGAATCTCCTTGCAAAATGGACATTACTCTCCTATGTAATGTCATCACAAAGGTGACAAACCATCACCATTCCATATTCTGTTGGCTAGAAGAAAGTCACAGACCCGGTCCTCAATCAAGAGGGGGACATTACACAGGATGTGAACATCAGAAGGGCAGGGATCATTGGGATCACCATATAGTTTATCTGCTAGTGTCGATTATCTGTCCCTGATGTGTACAAAATGCATTTCCCCCCTCCCAAGTTTCCACAAAATTTTATACCATTCAGTCATTTCCCCAAAGTACAGAACCTTATTTAAGTCAGACCCATATGTGAATGAGCCTTCCTGGGTGTAGTTCATCTCAATCTGTCCATCTTTAAAATGAGAGACACGTTATCTGCCACCAACACACCCAGTGTACCCATGGTGGGACAGGCAAAGTGTTACAGCTACAGATAGTTCCATTGAAAAAGGGGGGAAATGGAAAGTACAAAGAAATTTCCATTGAAATTCTGAAATCTATTCAGACAAGTGTATGGAGTTGCTTGATTAAGTTTCAAGGCTTGGCCATGATTCTCCACAATTCTTAGCTCTGTGTTCTGGGCTCTCACTTCTGTTCCCTGAATCATCCTTCCTTTCTCATGAAAGGTAGCATGTGCTTCCAGCTGGTCAGTTTAATCAGCCTGCTTCCTGCCAGTACAAGTTTGGGTTTCCAACAGCCTCATTTCATTTGTACTTTCTCCATACATTTCAGTCTAAGCTGGTGATCTTTTTGCTGAAATAAACTCTATAAGTCTTCTGTAAATTTCCTTGGGGTTTACTCCGCTAAACAGATCTACACCCATAGATCTTTTTGAGATAGCCCTTCTCTACCTGGGGTTCCTGCTGAGATGGCTGAGGGACAACACCCTCCAGCTTGCTTGTGACTGAGAGGATCTGTGACTCTTGCTCTTGACCTTTTGAAAGGACTCCTTGTATGACTGAACTGCATGACTCTGATCTTTTGATGTTTCTGAGGTTTTAACAAAAGGTTGTACATCCTCAGCTTTTTACTCTATGTCAACCTTTCCTGACAGTGCTCAGAAGCTGCTTCTTCGTTTTAGCATCTTTCGCCATCAGGAGAGGCCAAGAATTTCCGAAACCATCCAGTCCTGCTTCTTTCCATTTAATATTGCTTCCCTCAATTATTTTTCCTTCCACATTTTACTATAAGCAGCAAGAAGAAACCAGGCGGCACCTTCAACACTTTGCTTGGAAATTTCCTTAGCTATATAACTCAAGTCACTCTTAGGTATTCTGCTTTCCATATAACTGCAGTGACAAATTTGGAAGCTTTCTTCGTTGTATGACAAGGGTCTCCCTTCTTCTAGCTTCTAATAATATGATCCTATTTTCTTTTAATTTCTTTATTGCGCTAAAGATATATATATATATATATATATAACATAAAATTTGCCATTTAACCATTTTTAAGTGTTCAGTTCAGTGGCATAATTACATTTACAGTATTGTGCAACCATAACACTATTTCCAAAACTTTTGCATCACCCCAAACAGGAACTCTGAAACCAAAAAGCAATAACTCCCTATTATTTCCTCCTTCCAACCCCGGATAACTTTTAATCTATAAATTTACCTATTTAGGAGATTTCGTATAAGTAGAATCATACAATATTTGCCATTTTTATGTCTGGCTTATTTCACTTAGCATATTGTTTTCAAAGTTCATTGACGTTGTAGCATGTATCAGAACTTCGTTGCTTTTTAAGGCTGAATAATATTCTTCTGCATGGCTGCATCATATTGTGTTTACCCATTTACCTATCAGTTGACATTTGGGTTATTTCCACCTTTTGGCTACTGTGAATGATGCTGCCATGAATGTAAGTATCTGTTCAAGTCCTTGTTTCAGTTCTTTTGTGTACATATGTAGGAGTGTGTGTGTATATATATGTATAGAATTGCTAGGTCATATATTAATTCCATGTTTAGCTTTTAGAGCAACTGCAAAATTGTTTTCTACATTGGCTTCATCATTTACATCCCTACCAGCTATGTACAAGTGTTCCAATTTCTCTACATCCTTGCCAACACCTGTTATTTTTCATTTTTTGATTATAGCCATTCTAGCAAGTATAAAGTGTCTCATTGTTGTTTTGATTTACATTTCCCTAAGACGAATGATGTTGAGCATCTTCTCATGTGCTTATTGGCCATCTGTATATCTTTTTTGAAAATGTCTAGGCCTTTGCCCAGTTTCTAATCGGGATGGCTTTGTTGTTGTTGAGTTTTACTTCTTTATTTTATCTCCTTCTAAACCTTCACTGGCAGCATCCTCCAAGTCTACATGTATACTAACAGTCTGTTCAAGGTGATTTGGGTTTTCTCTACCATGCTTTTCAAAATTCTGCTTGCTTCTACTCATTCTCTAGTCCTGAAGCCTCTTTCATATTTTTAGATATTTCTTACAGTAGCACTACATGCCTAGGTGCCAAGATCTGTCTTAGTTGTCATTCATAATAATATTACTTCACACTTAGCTGCCTAAAACACCACATGCTTTATTGGCTCACAGTTTCTGTGGTTTCGTAGTCTGGACAGAGCTTACCTGGGTCCTTTGCTTCAGGATCTCACAAGTGTGCACCAAGGTGTAGACTGTGGCCATGGTCACATCTGAGGCTCAGTGAGAGGGGAGGGGACTGCTTCCTAAATCCCTTGGCTGTCAGCCACATTCAGTTCCTTCCGTGTCATTGGACCGAAGCTGTTATCCAGAAGCTGCCCTCAATTCCTTGCCACCTGGGCCTTTCGCATCTGACTGCTTACTACTTCAGAGCCAGCAAGGGAGAGAACTTCTTGAAAGAAGGACATTACACTGTTATGTAACATAGGCATGGGAGTGACAGCCTGTCATCTTTGCCATATTCTATTGGTTAGAAGCAAGGCCCAGGTCCCACCCACACTGAGTGGGAGGGGTTTACACAGGATGTGAATTCCAGGAAGCAAGGCTCATGAAGACCATGCTCGAGTCTTTCCACTGCATTACCAAAGTTAAGAGACCCAGGAACCAATGGGGGTTTATTATATGATTTTTCTTCATCTTCGTGGGCAAGTTTACTTAATCCTGTGATGAGCCAAAGTGATGCTGTTTGCAAATCATTATCATCACTCTATCCTACTGGTTCCCTTAGCTTTCCCTTGGGGTAAAAAATAATATTATGGAGGACTCAATATACGTACAGTTTCTCTGGTGCCACAAAAGATTCCATTATCCCAGTGTGGCCCAGCCAAGGAACAATCACTTAAAGCAAACCAAGAAAACAGTTCTAACAGCGCTCTGATTGGTTCAGGCTCACAGAGGTTTCAGTGAGAAACCAACATGGATTGAACCACCACAGAACACAATTTGTAGCCTGAAGAAATAAGACAAGGAACATGATATGGTATTGAAAGTCTAGTCTATCCAGGATTATGAAAGACAATGCTCTTCACAGAGACTAGGTTTGTGGAAAAATGGATAATTTCTGGAGAAATATTGCTGGGCCATTAATTCATTTTTAAATGCAAAATGAGAATGAACAGTCATGGGCAAAATTAAAATCTTAATTTTTAATGCATCATGAAATGCATCTGTGACTGTCAGCACTTTAAGATGCTAGAGGTCCAGGAGAGCAAATAAAATTTCAAAACCGTCTAGCTTATCATTTGGTAAAAGCCAGCTGTGTGTTAAGGACCAGAAAATGAGGAACCAGTGGCTGGTCTACTGTGTAGCTATTTTATCCATAAATTAATAAAAATCCTTGCACACCCAGAGTCACCAAGGTAGCTAAGTTTAGATGCCCATTGTTGTTTGTAACACTAGAGGCCCCATCAGCAGTGTAACAAGAGGTACGTCTCTCAGTGGCATGTGTTTGTTGGGTGAAGGAGTTAGGGGGGCAGAGGGACAGTACTCCCTTGAAATTGCAGAGAATCCAGAGTTAGGAGCTTGTAAGGGCTTAGCCTCTGAGCAGACTCTCCCAGGTTGAATTCGTGAGTGAAATCCAGACATAAAGGGACAGACTGGCAATTTCTAGTTCCCTCTGACCTCCCTTGCAGAGGGCGACAGTCACATATCCTGGTGTGCCTTTTGTCATAGGACTACTATAGAAAGAGAAGAGAAGGGGGAAAGCACATTGTTGACCACCTAAAAATGAGGCCAAGTAAATCATTTATAACACTGGTTGAAATTTCTATGCTACACGCAGTTATCAAATTCTCCAGCTGTGGACTTTCAGCTGTCATAATACACTGAACGTATTCAAGGGAGGGCCTGCTGTAGGCAGAGATGAGGAAGGATTTATGCACTATGATTTATTTTGCTGTGGGGAAGTGGGAGCTCAGTTTCTGTGCCTTTTATTAAAAGTCGAGGGTTTTATAAGTATTTTTAGTAAGATTTTCCTTTGCCCTCCCTACTCTTATTGTCGGTTTGTTTTTGTTTCTGCAAGCTGAAATTCATGTCAAGGAGTCGAGGACGTCCAGATCTTTTTAAATATGGGCAAAATCACCTTGGAAACAGGAGGTGGCCTTCTATCCACAGTGAGAGAAGCTACACATGGATATTTTGAATTAAATGCTGAAAGTTCTGATGTTCTGAGTTGTCTTGACTTACTTCTTCCAAACGCGTTCTTAAAACAAATGGCAGTTGCCTCACAGAACAATCCTTGCACCAACATGTATGCTAATAATCACTAAGGAGTCAAGATGCTTTGCTTTACTTATGGTAACTCTACACATCTGCACAGGCTTCCTGAGGTCAGATGCTTTTCATCTATTGTGTCCTCAGTGTTGTTTTGGCTCTTCTATCTAGAGGTCACACTCTCTTAATTAGCAGCCTCCTTCCCCTTCCTTCCCACGTGTGAAACTGTCCAGAGTCCTGAGCTCCGAGATTCAGGGCCCCAGAGGACTATCTGTCTTAAGCAATCAAGCACACAAGGAAGAGCGATAACTATTCAGTTCCACTGGCTACTCTTTCATGTGGAGATTTAGAGACCTAACCGTTTTCCTGATTGGTTCTCGACTCTCTGAAGGCTCCTTCTGCCGTGAAATATCGACCCTCTCTCCCTAGAAGTAAGCATGCCTCCCACTTTCATTGGAGAGGCTGACTTTGGACTCTGCTGTTTACTTACTTGCTTTTCTGTACGTCCGCACAGCTGCCATCTCATTCCCATTCTACCAGACACCATGGATGTGATGTCCCTTCCCTTCTCTTGCCATCACCATCCTCTTTGTCCAACTCGGGCTATCTCTCCCGCAGGTGGCTGGCATCTGTACCCTCCTGGCCGGCCTCTGCTCCATAAACTCCTCCTGCACGTGACCCCTCACCCTGAGCCTTGGAGGCTCAAACCCCTCACTCAAGCAAGGAGAGCTCCCCTCATCTCAGGGGCTCCTGCACCAGCAGGATGATGAGACGCCAACTTCTGTAGTCCAGCCTTCACTCTAACTCTGACGGTGCTATTTTGTCTCTGGAGCTTGGTGGGATTTCCCTGCTTCCTTGCAAATAAAGTTCAAGTTCTTCCACCCTATTTGTGTAAAGAGAGATCATTCCACTCCTTTCGCTTTTGTCTATTCACGTCTCCTCCATCACCTTTTTGCTTCACTCTTCCCGCTCCTACCTTCTGTTCTTTTCCAGAATGCTCACTCTGCTTCATCCTGTTGACTCCCTTCAGCTTGGCCTGGCTTCTTGCTTTTCATGGCCGTACCTGTTCCGGAATCCATCACATTCTTCATTAAATGTCCCTGGTTTGATGGGAAGACAGTTGAATCGTTATCAACATTGGCTGTCAGGAAACTACGCTCCCCGAATTACCTCTCTTACATTCTGGGAATCAGCTGTTTACCTCTCTTTTTTGCTCATTAAGATAGATAGTGTTTTCTGACTATGGAGAATAGTATGGAGCGTCCTTAAAAAAATAAAAAAAGAATTGCTATATGACCCAGCAATCCCACTCTGGGGCATATATCCAGAAAAAAACTCTAATTCAAAAAGATACATGCACCCCAGTTCATAGCAGCACTGTTTACAATAGCCAAGGCGTGGAAGCAGCCTAAGTGTCCATGGACAGATGAATAGATAAAGAAGATGTTGTATACATATACAATGGAATACTACACAGCCATAAAAAACAATGAAATAATGCAATTTCTAGCAACATGGATGGGCCTAGAGATTATCATACTAAGTGAAGTAAGTCAGAAAGAAAGACAAATACCATATGATATCACTTACATGCCGAATCTAAAATATGACACAAATGAACTTATTTACAAAACAGAAACAGACTCACAGGCATAGAAAACGAACTTAAGTTACTAAAGGGGAAAGGGAGGAGGGATAAATTAGGAGTTTGGGATTAACATATACACACTACTACATATAAAATAGGTTAAAAAAAAAAGGACCTACTGTATAGCACAGGGAACTATATTCAATATCTTGCAATAAACAATAATGGAAAAGAATATGAAAAAATATATATATAATGTATATTTTATATATATGTGTAACTGAATCACTTTGCTATACATCTGAAATTAACACCACATTGTAAATTAACTCTACTTCAATAAGAAAATAAAGATAGTGTGTTCTATCCTGCACATCCTGGACTTGGGTCTGTTTCCCTGTATGCATCTCAGGTTGGACACACCTGTGATAGGGAGGTACTCTTTGTGCTTTTGAGCACTTAATGAGACACAATTGCCAAATGTGTCTCACTAAGTTTGGCTACATTCAGAATAACATCTTCTTCCCTATGAGCTGTAAACCTGCGCATTGCCAGGTTGTTTCCTTCTTATTTTTTGTTTGTTTCCCTCACTTTGCTTTACTTCACTTGTAGTATTAAAGACGAGGAAAAATGTGATCCTTCTAAGGCTAAGGAAAGCCATGTATATTTGGCTAAAAGTTGGCAGTATGAATGTACATGTAGAAGTATAGTCAATCACTAAAAAATAGGACTAATTGTCAATAGTAATTCAACTCTTTTTGGGTAACAGGTGGTCATCTAAATTAAGGTAGCTAGACATCATTCTGAGAGTCTACAAATAAATTTAAAAATACAATAACTTGGCAGTATGTGACTTGAAGCTTCATGCTAAAATTAGACTAACTTTTCTTTGACTCATATTAGTAGGATTATGGGCCTTATTTGATTCGACGATGAGAAATGAATTCCAAATACAATTTGCTGCCTTTATATTCATAACCTACTTTATCTTTCAGTGTTTATGTTTAGAAGATAAACTCCCTACTTAGGTATTTTCTATGTGTTCTCATTTTTTGAGTGTCTATTTGAAGGGTTTTTTGTTTGTTTCTCCTCTAATTGGCTGCACAGGAAGATCCATCCTGCATTGTGAGTCTAACATTTTTTCGTTGTCTCCCGCGCATCCCATTGTCTGTGCACACACAGCATGGCCAGCGCCACATCCGCCTCCTTCCCTGGGTGACCACCCGGAACACGAAACGCCCCTCACGCGGAGCATGCCCATGGGTTCAACATCCCGTGCAGGGCCAGAGAGTAGAAAGCCTGTGGCCTCACGTTCCACTAAACCCTTGCTTTTTCCTCTTGGTTTCCTCATTACAGATACTGCAATGAGCATCTGCTGTGCCCCCCACACATGTTCTGGACAGGCTGGGGTCCCTGGGAACGGTGCACAGCGCAGTGTGGAGGCGGCATTCAAGCTCGCCGCAGAACCTGCGAGAATGGTCCTGACTGTGCAGGCTGTAGTGTGGTGAGTAGTCCTCCTCATCCCCAGCCCACAGTCTAGAGCTGGGAGTCCAGAGTCAGCACACACTAGATGCTCTGCAAACACAAGGTGTTCTGCAAACACAAGGTGTTCTGCAAACTGAATGCTCTGCAAACACAAGATGTTCTGCAAACACTAGATGCTCTGCAAGGACTAGGTGCTCTCACACACTAGATATTCTGCAAACACAAGATCCTCAGCAGACACTAGATATACTGCAAACATTAAGTGCTCCATAAACATGACACATCCAGGCACTAGATGCTGTGAATCACGTAAGTCTTTCTGGTTAATGGGAATGTCTGGAGGAGATACTGGAAATTCAGAGTATCCTGAAGGCTGATTGAATAAATATTCTCATATAAGATACACTGCCCAGGAGTTTTCCAGTTCTCATTTCTGAGCTAGTACAGAAACTTCAGTCTGCTTAACTCTGGGCACTATATTTGGTTTGGGAAATGGGATACGGTCGTCATACTGGGCCCGCGCTAAGTTATAAAATGTGGACAAACTGGAGACACTGAGGATTGAGAAACTTTATGGGGCCATTGTCAGAGCACATTTGGTGCCAATTCTGAAGGAATAAAAGACAAATGATGGTTTTGTTTTTCTTCTGCCTTAACGGGTCCTCTTTCCCTTAACACTTTAGACTCTCAAATAAAATTCCACTTGTGCAAAGGCCTGTTGTTGCTCGTCCTGTGTCATCTGTCAGAATGATTGAGCACCAAAGGCTGCTGGGCTTTTACTTTATTTGCCTGCCCCTGGTGCTGGCCCTGCAGAGTGGCTGCAAAGACAGTGCAGGTGTTTTGGTGGAGAGGTTCAGCCTGAGAAGGTCTGGCTTGGCGCCCTTCCTCACTGGTCTTCCAGTTGGTCTTTGCAGCAATTTTGTAACGTTGGCTCATGAGGCTTAGGAGGTTTCTGTGTGGCTGTAAAGTTTGTTTTTGTGAGATGCAAAGACCACACACTCCAGATAGCCTTGGGAAATTTGGAGAGAAGAAGAGGATTATTAGATGCTTTGCCAGATATTATGCCCAACCCAAGGAGATTTCTGTTATTGGGATTTGCAATTAGATTTCTTCCCCTTTGCACTGGCAAAGTTTGCAGTAACTTTAATAGAATCTATCACTGATTATAGAGGCACTTCTTTCCAGGTCACCCTGAACTAACTTTCAACCAAGGAAAATCTTAGTATCCAATTTCGGATGATGTATTTATTGATATTTCAGATGCTAAGATTTTAAATTATTTATGAAAATGTGACAGGTAAATCTGTGAACATTCACATGTTCTAGGAAAACAGTTCAAATGTGGTAGATTTATTCTTTGCTGAAATATATCAGTCCTGTTCCCGGTGGCTCGACATCTAACACTGGGATCTCCACTCCCATATCAAGGTTTGTCTCCTCTGCTGGGAAACCACAGGGATGGATGACCTGAGTTGATCTTGCACTTTAGTCTCTAAAACTTTGCAATACGAAGAACTCAGAAAACATTTCAAGTCATTCATTTTCTTATTGCAAACTGACTTCAATTATTACATTTAAAAACAGTTTAATGAAAGAAAAATTATATTAAGGAATGAGTAGCCTATCTCCTATGTAGTCACTGGAGTATGTGTGTGTGTGTGTGTGTGTGTGTGTGTGTGTGTGTGATACATATGATTATAAATGTAAAAACTGAATGTCTTTCCAAAATGTTCATGTATTTTGGCTTTATTTGTGTCTAAATATACAGAATTATGGTTTATGAAAAAATATAACTTCAGTTTTCAAATCCAGAGGAATATCATGAGTGTCTCTAAGAAGCCTAATATAAGTTTTTAGGTATTTTAGTTTAGTTTTCTTTTTCTTTCCCACCATAGTTAATCTACTGGCCATGTCATTCCAGGAAGGTGTTATTATGGTACAGTGGAGCAATCTATTCTTTTACGATAGAAGCGCAGCATTTATTTTTTTCCTGCATGGTTTTTTTTTTTTCTATTTATTCCAGTTTCCGTCTCTTCTAAGGCAGGAATGCCAAATGAGGAACATAAGCAGAATGAAGGAGGGGCTTGGTTTCTCTGGATTGCTTACAAAATGTATCCTATCAATTCAATTCGTAAGATTTTTTTCAAAAAAATAATAGGTATTTAGGTAAAGTAATATGTTGATCATATTCTAGTTGCAGTTTAGAAATCTTTGGCCACGAAGTATGTTCGTTTTTGATGTTTTGTCTTGTACCAAGATAGTGGCACACAACACTGTAAATCAACTGTACTCTAATATAAAATAAAAATTAAATTAAACATTAAAAAACAGAATTAAGAAACAAATGTAAGGACATTTTAAATTGGAAAAATGGTAGTGGCTGTAAGTATAGGTAATTTATGGATTTTGGATTCATGAAATTGATTATCTGCTTGCCTATATCTGGCTGGATGACAAGTCAGGTGATATCTCTGAGTCTCTGTCTCCCCCACTAAGAAGAGGGTGATCATTCATCCCTCCCAGAGCTGCTGTATCAAGTGCGGTGATGCCCGTGACATTCAGCCACAAGGTCTCACCTTCCCTGTGAGTTCTCTTTCCTCCTCTCATTCCTTTAATTGTTAATTAAATTAACAATTTAATGTTTAATTGCTGCTTCTCTGAGCCCAAGCTTATTACAAATGACTGTATACTAATGGAATGTTATTTACACAGTAAAGGACAGCTTTGTGGAAAGTATAACAACTTGAATTTCCTGAGCACTACAGCAGCCAATAAAAAAAGAGTTGGTTTCAAATTCAGGTATGAACGGGATAAAAAGACTTGAGAAACTTTTCTTGCTCCACCATTTTTAAACTGAAGTTTCATGAAAAGATTTCCCATATTTCACCCGTGAAATTCATTCGTCCTTGTCTTTGATGAAACCTCCACGCCTTTATTTAAATCTCAGTAAGAGATGGTCAGTTCGGACAGTTAAAGACCCTCATTGAGAGCCATTTGTTTTTTCTGTGAAACTCTGTTCTTAAAGTTCCAAATGTTGATATCTCTTCACAATTCTGATTTCAGTTCTTTTGGTTAAATATGTAGAAGTGGGCTTGCTGGGTCGTATGGTAGTTTTATTTTTAATAGTTTGAGGAACCTCCCTGATGTTTCCAATAGTGGCTGCATCATTTTGCATTCCCATCCAAAGCGTGCAAGGGTTCCAATTTCTCCACATCCAAAAGAATTGAAATCAGGATCTTGAAAAGCACTCTGCACTCCCATGTTCATTGCAGCACTATTCACAATAGCCGGGATGTGGAAACAACCTAAATGTCTATCTACAGATGAATGGATAAAGAAAATGCAGTATAGACGTACAGTGGAATACCACTCAGCCTTTAAAAAAGAAGGAAATTCTGCCTTATGTGGCAACATCAACGAACCTCAAGGACATTAAGTGAAATTGGTGCTAGAAGTGAAATTAGCTGGTCACGGAAAGACAAATACCATGTGAGCCCACTTACAGGAGGTATCTGAAATAGTCAGATACATAGGATCAAAGAGTGCAAGTGTGGTTGCCGGAGACTGCATGGAAGGGGAAATGGGGAAATCAAGTTTCATTTAAGCAAGGTGAACACGTTCTAGAGGTCTACTCTCCAACATTGTGCCTTCTGTCAACAATACAGTACTGAACCCTGAAAAATTTAAGAAGGTGGATCTCATGTTAAATGTCATGTTTACCATGACAAACTAAAATAATAAAAAGTAAAGTTAAAGAAAAGTAAGTTCCAGATGTTGAAGGCTTGGGGGCCCATGGAGCCTTGGATTGTTTGGGGAGCTGATTGATGCACACGGAGGGAGGGCCTGGATCTTTTGCAGTCAGTTAATTGTGTGACTCCGAGGCCCACCCACTATCCTCGGGGCCCCTGTCTTCCTCCACGAAGTGCAGGGCAAAGCCAGCTAGAGTCCAAGTTGCCTGGCCCTGAAATGACTGATTCTGTGATCCTGGTACCCCTTCTCTGGACCCTGGTGGCACATGTGTCCTTCCCTGATGGCGGAGGCCTCTGATGAGTTTGGAATGAGATACATCAGGACACTTAATGGACAGACATTTTCTCCCACTTCCAAGTAAGCTGGTCTAGAACCCACAGGAGCGCTGGGTTCCTCCGGTCCCCGCTGCTCCTCCCCAGCTCTAGACAACATCCCTTCATGCCTGTGGCCTCCCAGAGCGAGTAGGCAGGTGAGAGAGGAAAAGCCACCCCCCAGCTCTGCCTCGGAGTCGGCAGGACACTTGGGGCCCTGTTCCGTGTCTCCAGGCTGCATCCTCGAATGCAAACACCTGGCTGTCTCGGAGGATACACAGAATGTATGAGATACATGTCTATATATCCTAGCTCAGTGACAAAGCAACATAGGCAAACAGAAATAGAAATTGTCACCATCGTTATTGGCATCAAGTCACAGTCTCCAGGAAAACTTTTCTATTCTTGAATAATATACCATTAACAACTCACATTTTATGTTTCTCTATTTAAAATTACTTTTATATTAATATTTGTAGAATTTGTATTTATATAGATATATAAATTTATATTAAATATAAATTATTTTATGTTACCTATATTTGGCATATGTGTTTCACTTTTAACCTCTTTTGATAATATCTGGTAACCATAATGATGATTGTCAGATCAAGTCTTATAAATCCTAACTTACTGCCTAATGTCACATGAATTACTGAAATGAGGTTATCATTAGACAAACTTGAGTTGTTATCCAGGCATGTTATGATAGACTGGACCCCTGTGTCCTATAACAAAGTGCTCACAGTAACCCTGGATGGCAATAGAAATAAGGAGAAATGATGTTCTCTATTGAGCACTTGCTGAGAGCTGGGTGCAATCGGTCTGCTCTCATTCTGTTACAGCTCTGTAAGTGTGACTCTACTACACCCGTGCTTATGGACGAAGGAAAGTGAGACAGCCCAGGCTAAAGTGCCCGAGGGTACTGAGCCTGCCCCTAGAGGGGTGGCCCTCAGGGAGAAGTGGCACCATTTTGCTCACTCTTTCCCTTCTACCTGCGAGAAGATGGGCTGAGAGAGAGGGTCAGGGTCTGTGCCAGGTCCCACTGCTGGGATTCAAGCCTAGATCACAGCAGTGACTTAGAAGTTCGAGGTTATAATTATTTTACGTAAAATTGTTAGATCATTTTCGAATAGCCACTTGGGGCTTAATGATCTTTGGCATATTTTTGTTTCATTTTTAACCTTTTTCGGTCATATTATGATAGCCATGATGATCATTGTTATATCAAGTCTTACAAATCCTAACTTACTGCATGATATCAAATGAAATGTTGAAAGGAAGCTATAACCAAGCACACTGGAGTTATTATTTAGGTGTGTTATGATAGAAATTCTGTGTTACATAATCAGATAATTAACTTTTATTGAGCACCTACTGCCATGCAGTGTACTAAGAGTGGTCAAAATAGATTATGTTTATTTTCCCTGTGTCCCTACTAGGCAGTTTTCATTATTATCTCCACTTGGAGATGGGAAAACTCAACTTGAGAAAGATGAATGAACTTAGCCAGTACCCAGCTGCTAGTGGGTGACTAGGTCAGCATTTGAGAACTGGTTCTTTGGGCACAAATAGAATTTAATGACACAACTACATTTGCATAATATATTTTTGATTAATGTTAAGTAATAAATGGTAAGATTTTATTTTCTTTACTCTTATTAAGTTCAAAGTGTATCTTAAAAGAAGGAGGAGGGTTTTTTTTTTTCCATAGCGCTTCTCTTCTTCATTAGCAATCTTGATGTCCATAATATTGCAATAATATCCTTTCTGCCAACCATGAAAGTTCCATTAATAGATTCTCATGAGCATGGAAATTAATTGAAGTTGAACTCACAACCCAAATCTTAATTATATGTTTTGTTTGAAAATTACAACGCAAGAAAGGAAGAAAGACAAAATGTTATAGTATGTAAATAGAATTGCTTCTCAAATTAATGCAACTCGGAATTCCCTCAAAGGTTTAGCAGATGTGTGAAAGAATAAAGCTAAAGACTGTGTCACATACAGCAAAGATTATTCAAAAGCAGAAACAGACTTAGTCCTGCCAGCACTATATTTATTACTGAAATATCACACACGGTGTAAAACAGTTGACAAAAGTTGTGATTTCACATATCAGCAGGGAGCTTATAGGAGAGATATCTATATCCTAGATACGAAAGAACTGGACCACAGAAGCCCCTGAAAGGTCGAGAATAAAGACATTAAAATCAATACATGCTGTCAAAGGGATTCCGTGAAGGTTAATCAGAGGTGATACGACACGCTAACACTTGTTTGGGTCAAGTAACGGCACCCATGGATACATTTAGAAGCAAGTAAAACCTGGCAGTTGGAAGTTTGAATAGGTTTTAATGTATGAAAATAATGACAATATTACAAAAATAACTTGTTTTTGTGTAGCACAGTGGAGTTCGCAAAATATTTTGAGAAATGTCGTCTCATGTGTTCCTGGTTTTCCAAATAAGAAAATCTGGGCCCAGAGAAAATAGTTTATGGACGCGAAACCCTGCGGTTGTCAGAGCAAGACCCTGGGTCCAGGTCTTCTGCCGCTAAGGAGCTGAAAGGTCCAGGATGCTGTGGCCTCCTCAGAAGATGCTAGAACAAGACCTGATTAACTGACAGGAGCTAATGTCCCCACCCACAAAGCCGGATCAGTTCAAAAAGGAGTTATTAGAAGACTCATTTCCTTTTCTCCTAAATGATAAAGTTATCTTTACTGCCCCATTTTTTTTTTTTTTTTTTTTTAGTACTAAATTACCTTCAAGAGAATAATAACCTCCTTGCAGTGGCACCTGCTTCTCTTCAGATGGGAGAGCTGGTACCTCCTTTCTGCATAAAATATAGAGGAAACCTTAGCTGGGAGAGACTGAAGTTTTTAAACCTGAACAAGTAGTTTCTGAGTTGGCTGCTTGATGGTATGAGTGGTTAGTTTCCTTTGCACTCCGGTTTAGTGTTTCCTCACTTTTAAAGATGGTTTTCTAGAGATCCACAGTCCTGCCGTGGAGGACAGGAACATTTTTACGAGGAGGTACATAGCACGTTTTCTCTTTGTCCAATTATGTTTGTTTGCTTTTGTTAAGTTTGTACAAGGTAAGCCCAGCTTATGCTAGATTGAGGTACTTGGACATTGCCAGTTTACATTAAGCTGTATGTGTTAGTTAAAGGGTTATTGTTTCACTTTGGACCAAGATCCATTTCTGCATGTTTATTTGCTGCCCCAGCAATACCTTGAAAGCTCGGTCACAGACGCTGACCTCTCGCCTGGGCTTCTTGCATGGGCTCCTCATTGAGCTGTCTGAAAGCTCTAGTTACTTTAATGAGCCAGTGGCCCTTCTGGGTTAAATACAACTAGCTTTATCCATTGTTTATGAAAATGCCATTTCATAATTCTAAAAAGGCTATTTTCTGAAGTACAATTTAATAAATAAAATTAAGTAAAAATCAAATAGTTGATTCTAAATCAGTGGAAGCAATGAAAAGTTTTTATAGATAAAAATAATATTTTTCGTCACTATCACTCTTCCACTGCACTGTGTTTATAAAATGCATTCACGTGTATTTCCGCGTATTCTTCTGCAAGGGGAATGATCGCTCTCCCTAGCTAAAACTGGCTGGATGTTACACCTTCCGAAGCATGGGAATGCAAATTTGGCTTTCCTTTGTTACGTGAGATCTCAGTGAAGAGTTTGCAAAGATGAAAGATTGTCAGTGTAAAAATGCCACATTTTGTTAAAAGAGGCTTGAGTATTTTGAAAAAGTTAATATCAGTACATAAAATCAAGTAGTAGTACAGTGGAGAGCCGAAGAAGTGTAAGCATTCTGAAATTGAGAACTGGAAGTTTGGTCATCAAGTTTAAGAATGATGTATGATGCAGATGGAGAGAAGAGAAAATGATGGATTGTAGGAGTTAATCCATCAAAAGTCTGCCTCTAGAACATAAAAATTATTCTACAATCTCTGGTAATTATAATTGGTGTGGAGATCTGGAGCATTTCACAAAAATGTTTTATTTACGGTGTTGGAAGTGTCTATTGCCCAGATTTCTTTGCAAAGAATCAGGTTTGTTTCTGACTATAATAATTCAAATACAGTGATTGCAAAGTTAGTTGAAAAGAGACGTTTTCATGAATAGAGGTTTTCTGTTGTAAAAGTGACTTAAGTGAGACAGACAGACACACACACACACACACACACACACACAAACACACACACAAATTCTTCCTTTACAGTTTACCAATAAATTCCATGATAAAGATTTTCCAATACCTGATATTAAAATACCTCAAATTTACTTATGGAAACACAGTAACTGTATTCTCAGCCATAATAAATGGCCATGAGCTTAAAAATCTTTTGTAGGCCTACTCAAATACACAGTACACACAGAAGAAACTGATTTTCTAATGGCATAAATAAATACTCAGCTATAGGAAACCGAGGCCTCTTTTAAATGATGCCAGATTTTTACCTGCTACAAAATGAGTAATTAAATGTGGCTTTCTAAATTTAAAGGCTTAGTAGAAGTTCCTATAAAAACAATCAGGGAATAGTCTTTTCCAAATGCATCTTCAGTCTTTGTTGGCCTGTTGACACTCTGGGCTAATCGTGGATTATCCACAGAGAACACTTCTGGGGTCGTTTAGTCGATTTGATGTCTCTGTCAATTTGGACACTTATTATTCGTCAATTTCTGTAGCTCACCTTGTCTTCTTCTAGTTGCGCCGGGCACTTGCCACTGCAATTAAAGAGAACGCTCTCTTGGAGTCTGAACAGGCTTTGCTTGTTCATAGTTTTAAAAAGCAATTTAGTTATCCTGTCAAATTGGCCTTTATATGATGTGCTGTGTTGCCGTCCTTCTCATTTGGAGTTGAGGACTTCCTGTCCTCCATGTGCAGTTTGTAGCATCAAGGATGCACTATTGCATTTGGGTATTTCCCTCCCCGCCCCCCCAATTTTAAAAAATCACATTTCAGTCCAGCACCTCACTGCACAGCCTGGGGCCATGTTTCCAGGAGATGTTTTCATATCTTACAGTATCTTGAGCCATGGCTGCATGAGAACATTCTGTCCATCCAGCCATCCCAATCTGAGACCCGTGGTTCTACTTGAGACCAACTCTGCTCAACCAACTGATGGGAAAGATGGAGGGAAGCTGGGGTCTAATCTATCGTAGGTTCTGTGTTATAGAAGCCAACATACTGCCTCAGCTGACTCATTTCTAAAATCCCCTCTAAAAGCAAGGAAATAAACAAGCAAACAAAAGCCTGGGGAGACATCCCTCTGATCAGCAAAGCCTTTTGTCATTTACTTAATTGATTGTGCCTCTTGTGGTGCTGACTCAGGTTTGCAAGACCTGCATACATCACAGTCTTAAGAGATGTTTGCATGCACTCATACTAATGTAGCTAGAATCTGAGCATCTTAACTTTTTTACTCATGCTCATGCCATTATTATTGAATAACTATTGAGCTTCTGCCCCATGACGGGCTCTGGGGATACCACAGTGAGTAATCACTGTGGTATCCCCAGAGCCCGTCATGGGGCAGAGCCATTATTATTGAATAACTATTGAGCTTCTGCCCCATGACGGGCTCTGGGGATACCACAGTGAGTAATCACTGTGGTATCCCCAGAGCCCGTCATGGGGCAGAAGCTCAATAGTTATTCAATAATGTAAGGGACTCATGGTTCCTGCTTAAAACTTGGGAAGGATTCTTCACTTGTGAAACTTAACCTGAACTGGTCTATGCACAAGTCTGTTCATTAGTTTGTTTTGGTTTGTGGGTGCTGTCGTTCAAAATATTCTTTAGTGCCAATTTTGATTTAGCAAGAGTGAGGTGTGTTGTAGAAAGAGTTCACATGTGTGCTACTGCAGCCAGAGAGTTTTAAAATAAGTTTTGATCATATTATGCTTGTCACTTGGTTTTATTCATGGCCTACAGTTCTTCCTTTTGGAGGAAGTAGCATAAGTGTTTAATTATATCAACAATATGTTTTAATTGGTGTTTTGCTTAAGATTTGCATTTCCTATTTTTTATTATTTCATCTGAGTGCCTCCAATGGAATTACTGAACATGTATAATTTCAGTTGTTAAAACAACACACATACATAATAATTTTCAAAGCAACTTGTAATTAAGTAAAGAAGGAAGTAACAGATGTTGGAACATGAAAAAAAAAATGGTTTAAAGCACTGAGTATTTTTCACAGATGCCGTGGTTTCTTTCTTCCCAAGTGGTATCCCTTTATTAATCCTCAAATTTTCTAAGAATAAGAGCCTAGCTCAGAGCTCTTCTATGTGAATACAAGAAAGAATAAAGAAGCTACTTCTCCATTTAGATTTTTTTGTTAATATTTCTAAGTAGAAATACAAGGTTCCATTTAGAAGCTTTCAACATTTGTCAGAAAAATTAAAAAACTGAATTATTTTGCTCTGTGATCTAAGGATGTGCTATAATAACAGACATTCTTAGAACAGTTGTCTGTTCATTTCACTCCACGGCATGTTTTTTTCAAGATCTGTTTGACATGCAGAATCTCATGAGGTTCTGGTTTGAAAGAAATAGTTGCAATAAAGGCCCTTGAAGATGGAGTTGGCTTGTACCATGTCACATTCCTGCATTATTATATAAGCCAAGCTGCGTGAGAAAGTCACACCCTACACACTACTATTTGGGATCTTGCTTCTATCATGATGTGAAAGGTTTTCCACATCTGTTCCAGTCTATCCTAGTCCCATGAAATTGCCCAGTTTACAACTATTGAAAAGCAGTCTTTCAAGGAAATAGAGTGTCATCATGTGGGAAAAAGAAATGGCAGTGGCTGTAAGAAATAAGCTGTGGAATCTACCTTATAAAATTATTCAGACTCCGCAGAAGCACATGAGCCATCGCCTCTCAAAAGAGAGAGAGACAAAAATAGCAGGGGCAAACAGATGGAATCCAGACATCAGGGCGAGCTCTCTGATGTTCGCCAAGCAGTTTTCCTTAGGAAGCTTATGTAATTGATTTCCTTCTCTTCTTGCCGCTGCTAATAGCTTTTAGGGATAAGCCTTGACATCTGAAAATGAAGGGTGGAAAGGAACTCTGCCTGTTACATGAGTCGTGTTTGATAATTGATTTCCCTAAAGCTTGGTGTGATCTCATATGTAATTGTTAATTTCTAGACAGTTTTACATATGGAAGAAAAGAACATTCTCAATGGCTTCAGTTACTGATTTCATGTCTTCCATTCTACCCTCTGTAGAATTTTCAGATCTTTTCATCTCTATAAGTAGTCAACCAAAAATGTTGACTATTTACTGTGTGTAAAGAACTGTACGAGGTCCTATGGAAGATGAAGGTATGCAGATGCATGCAAGAAAACTCTGAACCAAGGGAGAAAAATATAAATCTTATGGCCAGAATATAAGGAAGAAGTCAGGAATGCCAATGGAACCATTAAGAGAAAACAATGAGTCCAGAGGAGGGAGAGGTTACTACCTCTGGCTGGCTGGGTCAAGGGTCCCAAAGGTGTGGCTAGGATTTGGCCAAGTTGAGATGGGAATGGGAGCTTCTCTGTGAAAGAAACAAGAACAAAGGCTGTGAATCAAAGGGTGTGGGGAATAAACTGGGAGCCGTAAGTAGTGTCGTTTGCGTGCTTGAGGATGCATAAAGGAATATGGCAAGACGCAGACAGGGAAAGTAAGGTGTTTCATTCCTGAAAGGTCTTGGGTATCAGACTAAAGGGCATAGATAGCCATTTGACGCTTACTTACTTGCTACTGCAGTTACATAATTGGGGCTAGGATAACTTTCTTGTGTTAATATTTCCACAATATAAATCCATCAGTGATTTCAAGCAGGTAAGCCACATCATGTTTTCAATTATTTTTCCTTACAGCAAAAAAAAAAAAATCGTCTAGATTTTACTATCTAAAAGCAGCCATCTAATTGTAAATACATACCTGACGTTAGGCATGCAGATCTGTGCGGGGGTGTAGGTGTCTAGTCCTTATTCTGAAATTTGCTACTTTCCCACAATCGTTATTTCGACTTTAGTAGGTGCTTCTAAACCTAAAAAAACATAAATTAAGGTCAGTGTTGCCCCCAAATATGTCATAGAAACTTGAGTTTAGTCCTATTTCAAAGGGGAAAGTTCCATAACATTAATATGAGATAAATTAATTTGTTTTTAAACTTATTAATACCACAAAAGAAGATATTTGAGATTTTTAAAGTCAAGGACAATATCTATTTTATTTGTGATTGTATCCTTAATACCTAGCAGAGTGTAAGAAAATGAATAAATGAAACTAGTTATTAAATTTATGTACTAATTTTTTTAAAAGATGATGGCAATTTGGCAAAATGTTAGCAACATCTTTTCAAATGAAGTGATCATTCTTGTGCATTATATTGTTTTTGTCTACTCTTTGGTTCTTTCTTACAGTTTCTTATAAAGGAACATATTTTGTGGTTACTCTTTCACAGAGACTCTTCATACCCCAATGGAGCTGCCTTTCGTTCACATTTAATTTTTCTTTCCATGATATTAGCTTATGAACATTTCATTTCTTGTTCATATTCTTAAACTATTTCGAATTCTTCCTAATTACTTTTACAAGGCTGCCCCAAACGAATCAAATTTAGCACTGAAAGCCAGTATGCCTGCAGTAATAGTGTATGAAGTTCATTAAAATTGGTTTTGATATTAGATTATACTTGGCAGTGACCTTCCAAGACCTTATCAGACCCCCATAGGCAAGACTTGAGTACATATGACTATTACAGAGCACCCAATTAGAAAAGAAAATCTGAATTTAATATTTTAAAGTTGCACGGATTCCAATATTGGAGCTCTCCTCTGTAAATAAGGAATTAAATGTAACGGCTCTGAGCCCTTTGCAGACCATCATCCTGCATGCTAGTCAAATGCTGCATTATTTCCCTTGGTGCACTTCATGCTCACAGTCAACGTTGAGTCGAGCTCTATTCCCTCAACAAGTGAGTCTTGAACAACTATGAATATGAGCCACGGCCTGGGATGTAGGCTGGGTGGAATGTGAATCTGGGTAAGTTGCTATTCTTGACCTCAAGGAGCTCTCAGCCTGGGACGAGAAATACTAACAACCCCATAACATCAACTCCTGGTAGACAGTGCCATATTGAAGATAAGCTACAGGTGTCCAGAGGATGCAAGGAGGCAAGCTTGCAATTTTAAGCCCCCTGTACACGGGATGGGCTTCCCTGGACAAGCCCCACCTCACTATTTTAGGAGAAGTCAGTTGGGTGTTTTAAGGGTGACTGAGAGTTAGGAAGACGAGTGCTCAATGGGACTTCGAATACAAATGGTGTCCCCATTAGTTTGCTCCAACAGGAAGGGCTGGCACTAGAATTGGCTGAGGCCCTGGCGTTTCCCCGAGGGTGCACGTTGGGGGGCCTTGCCTCTGGTACCCCCCATGTATCCACTGAGGAGCTCCCACCGTTTACCCTGCGGAATAGAGATCTGCCTAAGCATCTCCAGTGCATTTGTTATGTTTTCCATGCACTGCGGATCTCATTGAAGCAAACAGGTCCTTTAGCCTGCACAGCCAGTAAACTGGAAATGTAAATACTTCTGGTCCATTGGGATTGATTTTATATTTTGTAAACCCCAATTCCTGGGGCTGTTAAGGAGGTATCATTCCATGTGTGTGCCTTCGTGAGGATTTGGCAGCCTTTTGCTTGGGTGCATATATCTTAAATGACCTTCTCAGGGCCTCTCCCGCTCTCTCTTGTCTTGTTTGTCATCCTTGGTGCTCATAGATCATATTATTCTTAGAAGTGACCCAGGGGTCACAGCATAATGAAAGGAATCTGGCCAAAGGAAATCCAATTCCATCTTGATACAAATTGTCAATTTTTAAAATTCTGACTCTTCACTTCTATCTTTTACTGGGATCTTGGCAAAAAAATATATAATCAATAGAAATTGTAACTTTTTTCCCAGTACTCATTGTTCCTTGTTCTTTAGCAGAACTTACAATTTCCCTTTTGTTGCTTTTAGATTAATATTTGTGTAGGGGAGGCCTCTGAGTAGGTGTGGCTATGAGTTTACTACACATTTATCGGGTTTTGCCTCATTTGTTTGAAAGGAATCTTAATTAATTTTCAGCGTATGTACTCAAGTTAAAAAAGATAAGGGACTAGTGTTATAAAAGACATGTCTGGGAATTCCGTGGCGGTCCAGTGGTTAAGACTCTGCACTTCCACTGCAGGCAGCACGGGTTCGATCCCTGGTCAGGGAACTAAGATCCTGCATGCTGCGAGACACGGCCAAAAAAAACAAAAAAAGGTTTACAATCTGGCACTTTGCAGACATCCTATTTATGTCTCAGTGGAAGACAGAACTTTGCTTGGCACAGTTTTAAGTTGTCAATCATGTCCTTGTAACTGGACCAGGGTGAAATCATTGGTGAGCCTGAATTTCGAGAAAGCTGGGTGATGCTTTTTCTGTGGTCCTCTCCCCTAGAGAGGGGAGATTCCCCAGGGGGTTGGGGATACTTTGCGGAGAACACTGTGAGATTCCAAGCCGCCAGCTGCAGATGCCCTGTCTCTGTGGCTCAGCCCTGCATCCTCAGCACCTTCTCGGTAGCTGGCACAAACTAGCTGCTCAATGAATTGTGTGAAAGGCTCCGGCAAAATTCAAATGAAGGGAGAACTGTCACAAATCTAAACCAGGAGCAGAGATCAAGCATTCTCTCCAGAGGTCCCCAAACAATCATCATATTTGCAAGAAGAGTCAGGTCTTCATCATTTTAAGTTGTATTTGTATCTCTCTCCCTCACTTAAACATTTGTGTCCCTTTTCTCGTGGCCACCTCTTTGAGTAGGGGAAAGGCATTAAAAATCAGAGCTAATGGTGCCAGCTCATAGAGATGGTGGCAAGGATTCCGAGCAGTAGACAGAAAGGGGCAATTTGTTTAAAGGTGAGAGAACCCTGTAGCAAGTTCTCCCAAGATAAGATATCCAGTGGTTGAGTTGCTTGGTAAATGACGTTGACCTCGAGGGCTAGAAATGGATGAGCCCCAGAAGCACTGCTAACCTGTAAGGTGCCTTTGTGTGAAATAGTACATATTTCCCCTTCTGAGGGTCACAACGGCGTAGGCTCAGGTCTTGGCAGGCAGCCAGCATGTTCTTTTGCTCCTTCCTCTGAGGACAGACAGCCCTCTGCCAAAACTCATGGTTTAGGAAAAGATGCAGGCTGAATCTGAGCCCTCACGTGCCCCTTTGCCAGGATCTACTTTTGTGCAGTGTACATATTGTGCAACCTTAATTCATCAGACTTTACGTATAAATATAAATTTTACATATATAAATTTTACATTGCACTTATATGTTCCTATTCATAGTATGACATTTATAATGATCAAATGGAGAATCTTATAAATAATATATTCTATATTAATAAGATTAAGAAGAAAGAATGTCAGAGTCATTCCAATAGATGCAGAACAAATGTTTGATAAAATTCAACACTCATTCATAACAGTTTTTTTAAAAGTCAACAAACAAAGCATAGATGGGAGCTTTTTTTTAAAATTTATTTATTTATTTATTTTTGGCTGTGTTGGGTCTTCGTTTCTGTGCGAGGACTTTCTCCAGTTGTGGCAAGCGGGGGCCACTCTTCATCACGGTGCGCGGGCCTCTCACTATCGTGACCTCTCTTGTTGCGGAGCACAGGCTCCAGACGCGCAGGCTCAGTAGTTGTGCTTCACGGGACTAATTGCTCCGCGGCATGTGGGATCTTCCCAGACCAGGGCTCGAACCCGCGTCCCCTGCATTAGCAGGCGAATTCTCAACCACTGCGCCACCAGGGAAGCCCAATGGGAGCTTTTTTAACCCTACAAAGGCTACCTATTAAAATGATACAGCAAACACCGTCACACATCATGGTGAAAGGTCAGAAGCTTTTCAATTAAAGTCAAAGAAAAGCCATGGATTCCTGCCAGCACTGCTAATGTTAATATTATCCTGGAGATCATGGCCAATTCAATGCAACAAGGCAAAGAAATCAGAGTTGTCAGGTCAAGGATGGGAATGATCTATCCCAAGGATTCCTGCCGGCTCACTTACCTATGTCTCAAAGATCAGGGGCTACTAGTTGATGGCCAGTCGTTAGCTGTAGGCCAGACATTATTGTGTATTTGGCAAAGGACACCACGTTGAGCCCCTGTAGGTGGCACTGGGGGCAGGGCTAGTGCTCAGCTGGACGAGCTCCTGGCCCCTAGCCCACTTGAACCATGGCCGCTTGATCTTTGTTTGTGTATTGTTTATTGATTGAAAGATTATTCCGTATTTTTAAAGATTTTGTGAACCGTTGAGGAAAAGTTATCAAAAATACAGGAGCTGGGCTTCCCTGGTGGTGCAGTGGATGAGAGTCTGCCTGCCAATGCAGGGGACACGGGTTCGTGCCCTGGTCTGGGAGGATCCCACATGCCGCGGAGCAACTGGGCCCGTGAGCCACAATTACTGAGCCTGCGCGTCTGGAGCCTGTGCTCTGCAACAAGAGAGGCCGCGATAATGAGAGGCCCGCGCACTGCGATGAAGAGTGGCCCCCACTTGCCACAACTAGAGAAAGCCCTCGCACAGAAATGAAGACCTAACACAGCTAAAAATAAATAAATAAATAAATAAATAAATAAATAAATAAAACCCAAAAGTTTAAAAAAAAAAAAAAATACAGGAGCTAAGGCTGGTTTTCAGATGCATGGACCCCGTTAGTGCTGTATTTGATGGAGGAAGGGCCGGGAGGTCTTCTGCTGTGTGACAAGCAGCAAGTGTCCAGTGCTGAGCTAGAAACAGAACACGAGAACTAGGTAGCAGGTGTCTTCACAAATCACTGGAGACACCCCTGTGCAGGCCTGCATCCTTCCTCTGTTACTTTCCAGGGCACAATGGTGACATGAAGGAGGGAGTGGTATTTTCAGGTAAATAGAGGAGAATCATATGTTACAGTAAAGGCAGCAGCAGCAAAGGCAGAGAGGCCTGAAGCCACAGTATGTATTTGTGGGTCTTTAAGACAGTGCCACACGGATGGGAGGGCCACAGGATGGGAGGGGTTGAGCCAGGGCAGTGGATCTAATTTCCTGAGTCTGGAAAGCTGAGCACCTTGGGCTTTATCCTGCTGGTAACACGGAGTCACAGAAATGCAGTTAACACTAATTAGCCAGCGTTTGTCGAGGCTGCCGCCTTCACCATTCAAACTGTCTTACGGTAGAGCCTCCTCGTATACGACCTTGACTATAATTTTGTGAAATTATATATATATTTCATATATAACTGCATATTTTATATGTTAATACAAATTTAGGCTTCTAGCTGCTGGTGTCATTCCTGCCTGCCCATATAAACTCTTGTTTGAAAAAACCGCACATCTCACTCCCTTGAATGTAATGTTCTGTCTGAATATGGGCTAGGACCTTTCATGGTATAATAAAGCCAAATAACCTCTAACACTGAGGAATGATCTAAAAGAGGAAAACGAAACTTTTTTCTGTCACAACATAAGAGAAAACTTAGATGTCTATAGTGACCCTAACGTACCGCTTATTTTTCTTATTCAATATACTTATATTTGTAGGAAAATTAAGCAATTTAGAGATACTTCAGTCATATTTTGGAAGGACAGGCATTTTTATTCGGCCACCTTATGGTTTTTTCTTTGCCTAAATGAATATAAATTGAAGCAGAAAGCAGTCAGTAGTCTTGCTTAAATTTTACATTTCCTAGAAGAGAAAAAATGAATTTTAAAGTCATTCACAGTACAGAATCCTAAATATTTTAACTGGGACATTTTCTATAGTCCTGAAAGATAACTTTAAATAAGAAACAAGAAACATCCTTGCTTTATTAAAGAGGTAACATTCTAGAACAAGAGACTTATAGCCACATTTATTGGTTTAGATAATCTTCATATAGGAACTTCCACATAAGTGACCTCCATTATAAGTTTTTCTATTTCCATATATATATATATATATGCACACACACACATACAAGTGTGTTTATATGGTGACAATTGTGGGAAAGTTTTGTATGGCTAAAATCTAAGGAATGTACAACTTACGTCAGGATAAATATCTTTGACAAATATATGGATTTGATGGAATTTTACCCACTTAATAATTTAATCACCATATTGTATATTAGGAATTTATAGATGTTGAAATTATATTTAAGTAGATGAAAATCCATAATGTAGATCCGTCTTTAAAAGTTGATTTGGACAGTTATTTTTTATAGCCAACTTCTAGGTAAACTGTTCTGCATCATAGCCACATGTTAAGTATATTAAAGGCCAGAATTGTTTAACTTATAAGTTTGAACTTAACATCTTGACTATCCTAATTCTACCGCAGCCCTCGTCGACGGGAAAGCAGGCCCAGCAATGCTGGCAGCCAGGGTCGGGCCAGGTTTAGGAAGCAGGTGTGTACAAAGGTTTTGCTGTCCAGCCTTGCGGCACAGACTCCCAAGCCCTCACAAATTCTGGCTGTTCTCTTTGCGATGTGCTCCAATCAGCTCAATGATCCATTGTCCAGAATATCACATAGATGGAGGGAGAAAGAAGACCACGGGAAGCGGGGGCATAAGACAGCAGAGCTGTGACCGAAAACTCAGGTTACAGAAAACAAAAATTCAAGCAAATGTGAGAAATGTGTTTAGGCTCTGGAAAACAGCAACAGCAACAAACCGAATGCATTAATAGTAGTGTCAGTAATAAATAAATTTAATTATAAGCCCAAGACATCAATAAACCATTAAATTAAGTTCTGGGAGAGAAGTTTATAAATCTTAGAAATAAATCCATCCAGAGCGGTCTTAGACAAATGATTGTGTTATGATGTTGTTACTTCATTTAGACAGAATATTCATTCTTGCGATAGTTTATGTGAGAAACATCATTCACTTTTGTGATAGTCTGTTTGAAAATGATATGAGGAAAGTCGTTATATATTTATATTACCGCATGGAGATTGTACTCTACCAAGAGAGAGCAACGCCTTTATCCTCAGGTTAAAACGAGTCTCCTTTGCTGGGAGATTGGTGGTGTCTTGTGAATGTAGCTCCCAGCTTTGAGAGGAAAGCCAGTAGAGCAATGATGATATGGAGACACTACCCAGGCCTTGGAATGACCCTTGGCCATCAGTTGTGACCACAGTCGTGAGCAGATTACTGTCGCACTTTCCTCTTTTCATCAGGCCTGCTGCTGGGACCCTGTGCATACATTCTGAACATTTATAAAATTGGGGCATAACGAATTTTAACTGTATTAAGAAAAAATACGGACACATACCCAGCTCTTTTGACAACTTATATTTTAACCTGTCGGTTTTTTTATTTTCTATAGTCAAAACTTGAAACTTTTCTTAAAATGGATAAGATTGCACTGGATAAGATTGTTTTGTATTAGCAGTGACACTGTACTATGAAGGCATGGATAATTTAGCCAGAATTGGTTGCTCAAGGCAGCTAAGCTGTTTGGCTGGGGAGTAATACACCCCTCGGTATAAAACTGGTCGGTCTGTCAGACACAGAACCCCAGGCCCAGTGGCCCATGGCACTGGCCACAGTGTCAATTACTGTGTCCTCATGTGATTTAAGATCAAGTCCCCCCTGCATCTTAATTCCCATAACACATAGTTGGTGTGGGACTTAATGGCACTTTCACGTGTCTACCTTGAACTTCCCCTGTTCATTTTCACCACTAACATCTAAGATCCCCTGAGGATGTAGCTTAGCATCTTGCACGAGGTATAGATGCTCCAACATGATTACTGGAATAAGGATTAATGGATGAGCGGATGGATGGATGGATAACATGATACTTCTATTTTCATGACTGTGTTGTTCATTGAAAACGTCATTTGTACAATATTACTTTGACTTTTAATTTCAAAAGTATAATTGTTTAAATTTAGATACTTAGGACATTACACATAATTTCTGGCAGGAAAGATTCATAAGGTAATATAACCTAGTTAATCTGAATTATAAGAAGAAAGTCATTTACACAACTTTATTTGAGGAACATAATTTCCCAAGGTAAATTGGCCAAAAGAAGACCAAAAAAAGGGTTCCTTGTGCTTTAAATTCTAAGCAAAGATGTTGATAAAACATACATGTTTTTCATTTCCCAGATCCATTAAATGATGGGATCCCAGCTTAGGGAGACAAAAGAATACCCAAGTGTTCTGAACATTTCCATACTGGTGAAAGAAAATGACAGAAGAACTTTGACCTTAGCAGTGAATGTTCCAAATGCGTCATTCATGGTGTAGGAATTTTAGATTAAATAAATGCTCCTACTACTATCTTTTAGGACATGAAATCTTAACTAATTATTTAAGGAATGTGAACTGATAAAAAGTCAGCTTCATGTAAACTCAGTTAAGAACAAATTTCAAAGATAATTTTCTACTGGATGATCACATTACCAAGGGAGTGAAATGATGTACATAGAAACTTGGATGCAAGTTAAGTTTAAACTTTTTTTGCCAGTTAGGTAAATCCATTCCCTTGTGTGTAACCTTGCTGGGATCATTAGGGGTTTTTGTGACCATCCGCATTTTCTTGGACAGAGGATGATTTCTCAAGATTGCTAGTGACCAACTTTGCAGAACCCCTAATATTTTCACGTTCTGCATCCCATCTTCATTTCCAGGCTTCTGTGCAGACCAAAGATGCCCCATATGCCAGGATCCCTGCTAATCACTGTGAACACCTTATCTTGTTAACACTCCCCGATAATTATGGTGTGTTTCTTTTTATTTTATTTATTTATTTATTTATTTATTTATTTATTTATTTATTTATTTTTATTTTTGGCTGTGTTGGGTCTTCATTGCTGCACGTGGGCTTTCTCTAGCTGCGGCAAGCAGGGGCTACTCTTTGTTGCGGTGCGTGGGCTTCTCATTGCAGTGGCTTCTCTTGTTGTGGAGCACGGGCTCTAGGCACATGGGCTTCAGTAGTTGTGGTACGTGGGCTCAGTAGTTGTGGCTCATGGGCTCTAGAGCACAGGCTCAGTGGATGTGGCGCACGGGCTTAGTTGCTCCGCGGCATGTGGGATCTTCTCAGACCAGGCCTCGAGCCCGTGTCCCCTGCATTGGCAGGCGGATTCCTAACCACTGAGCCACCAGGGAGGTCCCAATGATGTTTCTTTATGTGCCCATTTTTCAGATGAGAAAGCTGAGGCCCTAGGTTAAGGTTAAGACCTGGTGGCCTCTCCTGGTTATCACATAAGGCCATGAACTTGGAAATGAGCAAAGAGTTTCACAATAAGAACTGATTAGCCCACTTATAAATAAACTCAGACTGGAAGTCATTGGAGGAGGAAGACAAATGAAGTGCCAGCTCCCTGTACATCATATACTTTCTGGAAAGCCACCCACCAACAGACTTGAAGGAGAGGGATACACACACACACACACGATCATTTTCTAGATGGCTTTCCTGATTAGAACATGGAGTCAAGTGGGCTAAGGATTTTATGAACGTAGGACTGCATCCTCAATCTTTTAAATCCTGCTTAGGTTTGGCAGGAGAGGGATGACTTCCATACAACTTCAGAACTCTGGGGATACACCCCTATTTTCAGTTCTGAATCAATGAAGTTGATGGTAGCATCAGTCCTCCGATGAGAAAACTGCTCTCACCTTTTGAGAACTCGTTTGATTCCAGGTAACATCCTCTCTGACAGCATTTGCTAAGGTGCCCTCTCTTCCACTCTGGTTCCCTGAGAAGCTCTAAAAACAGGGCTCCAAGGTCAGCTCTGAGCACTCCTGGTTTGATGAAACCCGTTTAACTCTGTTGAACCCAGGGCTTCTCAGTCCCTCCTGACAACAGATGCTTTTGTCTCTGTAGCACCATGAGCACCCCATAAGGATACACTTTAGGGAAAGCCCTTCCATGGAAGGAACAGAACACCATCTTAAATTCTGTTCGTGCCCTTAAACAAAAGACATTTACCCAACATTATTTCACTCAAACACAGTGACCTGAAGTTCGGGAACTGAGGTCCTCGTTTTCTTCTGGCTATAGGTAGGAGGATTTCATCAGTTCCTATTGGCTGCCCTCAGGTCCTAGCCATGTGGTCCCCTCACAGTGTGGCAGCCAACATTTTCAAAGCCAGCAGGAGAATCTGTCTTTTGTCCACTACAAGGAGGTCTTAGATTAGGAGGAACCTCACTATGCCATCATTTTCACAGAACCCACCCACACTCACAGGAAAGGGATTACATAAGATGTGATACCCAGGTGGTGGGGCTCTTGGGGGCGTGTGAGAATTCTGCCTACCAGAGTCTGCGAGTGGGTGCTTACTGTCAGAGCACCCTTAAGGTCATAGCTGTACCATAATCAAGGAATCAGGGTGGAGGTGACTAACGACAAAGAGACCAGCTGCCCCCAAGGCTCCAGGTAGGACGACTACTCAACCCTCCATGCCTGACGAAAGGCAGAAGAAAACTGATATCTTTAGGAATTTTGCCAATTGAGTAAGCAAATAGAAAAAGACATTACAATTCTGTTTTGGCCTGCGTTCCTTTAGCTACACAAGCAGAATAAAGAAAAAATAAAAGCATCCAAATTATCTAAAAGAGGAAAATGGTATTTAATTATTTTGCAGTCAATGGTCAGGTAAAAACAAGTTGTATATATTTATCAACACCATCTGACTCACATTTATTTTTAATACATTTCTCAAAAGCGCAAAACAAATTATTTTAGAAATTAATTTATATATAAAATAAATGTTTACTTATCAAACCACAGACTAATAACCAAGTGTTGGTAAAATACCAACGGTTGCCTAGGCTGCTAAGTAACAGCTTTTAATACATTTAATTTTTTTAATTAGTCTTTGCCCAAACCATGAGTATGGTTTTAGCCTGTGTCTTCATGACTGAATTTTCCATAACCACTCCATTCTAATTTGATTTTGCATCTTCTTGCCAAGAAATTAAGCCACTTTAGCCCACACAAATGTGACTATATGACTATAACCATAACATCCAAATCCTGTGATTATAGGGAGTATTTTCTTTCTTTTCTTAAGCCATGATTTTCTACAGTTGTATATGTGCGGTGAGGTGGTGAGACACACACACACACATACACACACACACGATCATTTCCTAGTAAGAAAGCAAGTGACTATTGTTTTTTTGTACTTAAAAGAATCCAGGGCAACTGCCCCCATGTATTAGTGTAAAAGCAATGCCCCATGAGTTGTCCTTTCAAAGCCTCAATCTTAAATAACACAACGTCAGTTTGGTTTGTGTTATTTACTCTTGTTCTTCTGAAATTCCTCATAAGAACCCTTAAGATATGTCCAGATATTCTGAAGCAAGTATATTACAGTTAAGCACTGTTTTTTCTTTAAAAATGGAGGAATGGAAATAAAGGGTGGACTTTTTTGCTCAAGGTCACCCATTTCAATGGTCAGTTTGAGAAGGAAACATTTTTCCCAATGGTAGGCTTTCACTCCTAACTACAAGTAGTTTCTCCTCTTGTTGCAAGGTATTTGCCAGAAAAAAAGATATCTGAATTCTTGATGTTCGCTCTCAGGGACTAAGAATTTAAGGGCATGATAGTGAGAGAATAAACCAAATAAATGGATCTTCTCATTTGAGATGTAAGTTTATAGAGTGCCCACAAATCACAGCCTCTATAATAAAAAAGATTTCCCGCGACAGCACTGATTTTCTTATTCTCTTGGGATTTCTACTGTGTTATAAAAAGGAATGCCTAAAAGTATGTGTAAGGAGGAAAGCCAGCTCCATTTTTATAGATATACACACGCATATAATCTAACGCACACAGGCACACACATCTTTTTCTAATATGAAAGCAGAGGAATATTTTGCTGCTTTTTCTGCACTTAGAAGAGTGCAGGTTGACTGCTTGTTGAAAGTATTGATAAATGCACCCATTTGAAAGCCCTTGAGATGTTCATCTCAATCCTCTCCCCCTTTGGAGCCAGAAGTGCTGCCAGTCACCCAAATGAGGAAGGAAGTTGCATCAGCCCCAGGCTTTACCCTCAAAAAGCTTGCAGGATTTGGAGACCCTTAGGCAAGCAAGTGATACAGTAAAGATTTATGAACGTGGCCAAAGAGAGGACTGTAGCTACCCAGAGAAGGTCTGCTGAAATGCAAGCAGTTACTGCAATAGAACAGTGGGATTTTCTACTTAAAAATATTCACTCTTTTTGTTCCAATATTGCTTTCTTATTTTAAAGAGTATTTCTATTTTATTTCATTGGGCCTTTAATGACTAATAGTAGTAATGGAAATAAAACAAGCATATTCTTTAAAATCTCTAAATCAGCATCCCCTCTTCAAAGTAGCTAGAGTAGACTGTTTGTCATGTAGCCTTTGGATATCAAATCGTTTTACCTTCTATGAACCAGATTCAAGTGCGTGCACTGAATATTTATTTTGGGTTGGCCGACTAAATTAAAAGCAAGATTGTGGATTCCAAAATGTGTTTGTTAAGTCCTTTGAGATCATCCTGTGTAACCCTTCATTTGGCGTTTGTTGCAGTGTGTTCTGCTGTAGGCTGAATGCTTGTGTCCCCCCAAAATCCATGTGTTGAAAACCTAATGCCTAAGGTGATGGTATTAGGAGGTGGAGCCTTTGGGAGGTGATTAGATCATGAGAGTGGAGCCCCCATGAGTGGGATTGGTGTCCTTATAAAAGAGGCCCCAGAGAGTTAGCCAGCCCCTTTCATCATGTGAGGATACAAAGAGACATCTGTGACCCGGAAGAGGACCCTCACCCAACCATGCTGACACCCTGATCTTGGACTTCTAGCCTCCAGAATGGTGGGAAATAAACTCCTGTTGTTTATAAACCACCCAATCTGTGGTATTTTGTTACAGCAGCCTGAACGGATTAAGACATGTTCAAAAGATTTGCCAAGGATTATACAGTAAGTTAGAAGGTGGCCTTGGGGCTGAGTGCTCCTTCCATCAAACCATCCTGTGACTCACAAACATCTCCAAACCCCATGGAAGATCATTTTAACTCCTTCATGTTCAAAGACCTGTAGCAGCATGAAAATGCACTGAAGCTAAAGAAACTGATTGTAAGAGGAATAAGATTATAAAAGAATGCAGTTGATGCACATGTATATGTAGGCTAAACGGGCAGTTGCTACACTGGCTGATTGCATGATAGAAAATAACATTTTTTATCATACAATGTGGGATGTGGGATGACAGGTAAAATTGGCTTGATCACGCACATTTTGTATTTATGAAACATTTATCTACAAATACTTAGTAGTTATATTCGGTCTCAAATATTCCAACATGAATGCCATAAAATAACTGTAATCTTAGTTCGTGTGCAGGTACGTGCAAACACAACTGTTTTGAATATCACTTCTAAATTAGCAAAATAACCACCATTTTTTAGAAAGAGAATTGTTTTTCAGTGACCACATAGTTTTTAATATTTTATTGGGTATGACTGGTATACCATATACTGCACATGTTTAACATTTGATAAATTTTAACAAATATGTATATCCATGCAACCATCAACACAAGAAAATGAATGTGTTCATCAACTCAAAAGTTTCCTTGTTCCCTTTCGTAACCCCTCCCTCATATACCTCCCTGCCCTCCCTAGTCTCAGGTAACCACTCATCTTTTTGATTCTACATAGTTTTCACTTTTCATGATTTTATGTGAATGGAATTATACATTGTCATTCCTTTTTGGGGAGCTTCTTTCACTCAGCACAATTCTTTACAGATTCTTCTATGTTGAATATAACAACAGTTCATTTCTTTTTATTATTGAGTGGTCTCTTATTTGGATATGATTTGCTTAGATATTTACCTGCTGATGGATATATGCATTGTTTCCAGTTTTTGGCTATTGCAAATAAAGCTGTTGTGAACATTCATATACAAGTATTTGTATGGATATATCCTTTCTTTGCTCTTGGGTAAATATCTAGCAGGGAAATGTCTAGGTCATATGGTAAGTGTATGTTTAAGCTTTTAGCAAAGTGTCAAATAGTTCTCAAAGCAATTGTGTCATTTTACATTCCTACTAGCAGGATATGAGAGTTCCTGTTGCTCTGCAAGCTCACCAGCATTTGATATTGTCAGGTTCGAGGTTTCTTTTGTTCTGTTTCATGTTAGCCATTCTAATAAGTGTGTGGTGGTTTCTTGTGGTTTTAATTTACTTTTATTCTTTTTTTTTTGAATTTTATTTCATTTATTTTTTATACAGCAGGTTCTTTTTAGTTATCCATTTTATACATATTAGTGTATATATGTCAATCCCAATCTCCCAGTTCATCACACCACCACCACCCCACCCCACTTTCCCCCCTTGGTGTCCATATATTTGTTCCCTACATCTGTGTTAATTTACTTTTATTCTTAAAAAAACAAAAAACAAAAAACGATGTTGAGTACCTTTACATATGCTTTTTTGCCATCTGTATATCTTCTTTGGTGAAATGTCTCTCCATAACACTTGACAATGCTTATACTGTTTTTTTCTTTTATTGTTGAGTTTTAAGTTTTTAAATGTATAATGGGTATGAGCCTTTTATCAGATAACTGATTTGCAAATATTCTCTCCCATGTGTGACTAGTCTTTCATTCTCTTAACAGTGAGTGTCTCTCAAAAGTAGAGGTTTCTGATTTTGATTAACACAGCTTATTTTTACCTCTCTTATGACTGATGCTTTTGGCATTGTATCTAGGAGATCTTTGCTTAACCTAAGGTCACAGAAATACTCTCCTAGGTTTTATTCTATACGTTTTATGCTTTTAGATATTGGTCTATGATCCATTTGAGTTTATTATCATGGGTAGAGCAAGTTATTGATCAAAGTTCAGGTTTTCACATATGGATATCAAATTGTTCCAGCACCATTTGATGAAAAGACTGCTTTTACCGCTAAATTGCCTTTGTAACTTTTTTGAAAAATCAATAAGCCATATGCATGTGGGTCTATTTCTGGGCTTTTCATTCCACTCCTTTGCTCAATCTTTCAATCTTAATGCCACAGCATTTTGATTATTGTACCTTTATAATGAATCTTGAAGTCAGGCTGTGTAAGTCCTCCAACAATGTCCTTTCTTTGCAAAATGCTTTTGCTATTCTATTGATAGATATTTTGTATTTCTATGTGAATTTTAGAATTAGCTTGTCAAATTTTATTTTTTTAAGAGGCCTTCTGGAATTGT
Source organism: Balaenoptera acutorostrata (assembly GCF_949987535.1). Classification (NCBI taxonomy): domain Eukaryota; kingdom Metazoa; phylum Chordata; class Mammalia; order Artiodactyla; family Balaenopteridae; genus Balaenoptera; species Balaenoptera acutorostrata. Next base: position 10,655,503 of record NC_080065.1, on the reverse strand, counting down.
GACTAAGATTGCATTGGTTCTATAGATCATTTAGAAGATTAAGTTTCCTTTAAGTGTACAAGTCATGCACATATTTTATGAGACTTATTCCTAAGTATTTCATATTTTTGATAGCATTGTAAATGGCATTCTTTTAATTTATGATTCCTCGTTGCTAGTACATAGAAACAGACTTAATATTTTATATTGATCTTATATTCTTCAGCTTTAAAAAAAGCATGCAGGCTTTAACCTTTAAGATGTTGCTTGTATGTTTTTAATAAATGTCCTTTGTCAGATTTAGGAAATTTATTTCTATCCTCGTTGATTGAGAGTTTCTATAAGGAGTGGGTTTGGGCATCTTATCAAATGACGTTTCTGTATCTATTGAGATGTCCATATGGGTTTACTTTTTAGACTGTTAATAAGGTGAATTACCTTGATCCAATTTTAAATGTTAATGAACCTTGCACCCTTGACGTACTCCCTACATAATTATGAGCTATTGACCTTTTTAAATAGTTTGGAGTTTTGCTTATTAAAATCCTGTTAAGCACTTTTGTGTCTAAGTTAATGGGGAATATTCACATGTAGTTTTCTTTCCTTCTTATGTCTGTGTCTGGTTTTTTATATCAGATTAAAGTCGACCTCATAGAATGTTGTGTATAGTTGATTTTATTTCTTCCTTATATCTTCCATGTTTCTACTTAACAGGTTGTCTTTCTTCTAGCTCCTTGAACATATGCAATACAGTTATAATAACAGTTTTAAATATTCTTAACTTCAAATTCTGTCATCTGTGGCTTTTCTGTGCCAATTTCAATTGACTGATTTTTCTCCTCGTTGTAAGTTGTGTTTTTTTAGCAGCTTCTTTGCATACCTGGTAATTTTAGATTAGATGTAAGACACTGTGACCTTTTCCTTGTTGTACATTGGACACTTTTGTATTCCCCAAATTATGCAAGAGCTCTCCTTTGGGACAAGATCAAGTTATGTGAAACTAGTTTGGTCTTTTTGGTTTTTGGATCTCTTTAGTTGAGATCAGAGCAGAGTTTAGTCTGGGGTGATTTTTCCCCACGGTGGAGACAAGACCCTTCCTGGTACCCTAACTTATGCGAGGAGAATTATGAAGCTTTTCAGTCTGGCTCTTAGGAGCAAGCAGTATTCCCAGCCCTATGTGAGTGGCGTGCACTGTTCCCTCTGATCTTTTCAGGTGGGTCTCTCCCCACCCATGTGTAGTCTCTTCATACACATACGTTCACGGGTTTCTACTCAGCTGAATACCTAACGGGGGAGCTGTGCATAACTGGAGTTTCTTCTTTGTGCAGCCCTCTCCTGCTGAGAACCCCGGCCCCTTTGGCTTCCTTTACCTCCCAGTTCTGTCTCCCCAGTCACTAGTCTGTGCCTGGGTCTCTTCTTCCTCCACCATCACCTGGAAACCTTCTCAAGTTTGTAGGCTGGGTCAGTTGTGGAGCTCACCTCATGGTTCCGAAACTTGGCGGTCTCTGTCCTTCGTTGCCTAATGTCCGATGTCTTACGAACTGTTGTTTTATGTATTTTAAAGTTATTCTTGGTGAAAGAGTTCATCCCATTTCTGTTACCCCATCTTGGTTGGAAGCAGAAGTCATTCCGTGGCATTATAATTTTGAATGCGCTGTCTCCCTTTTCTTTCTCTGCCTTGCTGGGACCACTAAACTAATTTCCAGGATTTCCTGTCAATCTGGGCTCTGCTTCCGCAAGCTCCTGGGATCACAGATCTACCTCTGTACGTATGCTTCAGTACCTTGGCCCTTCGCGAGCACAGCTGCATTACTCTCTTGTTCCTCTGGTGCAGAATGGTTTTCTGTTTCAGAGTGTAACAACTTAGTTAACTGAAAGAGAATTTGATAACTACATATGGAAACCATATGTATTCCATACAAGAATATATTTAGTTCATATATTCAGCTATTGAGGCAAACACTTTAAGGGTAATTTTCTTATTTTGTGCTAAACACATGGTATCAAAATTTTTCTTGGATTGTTACCATCTATTTTACTTTCAACCTATGGAATATAAGATGTTTTAGTTTTCTCAAAGAAAAACTAAACAGCAAAACGGGGCCCTGCTTAACCATCTAATTTTTCCCCAGATTTATGCAGATTCCACCAGAATGGGCTTATTTGTGAATTGATTTATCCATTCACCAAAAAATTATAGTATTGTACTTAGGACTGGTAATATAAAATAAATATGGCAAAGTTCTTGCTCTTGACAAATTTACAGTCTGTTTGTGGAGGCAGACTTATAAATACACAATTAAATGTCAGTGAAATACACGCTTTGATTCTGTGAAACAGGACTGAGATGACGGTGGCCTGAATTAGAAAAGAGACAGTTAAGACGGGGAAGAGAGAAGGAGCCTAAGAGGCCATATCTATAGGACTTGGCCTAGAGGTGAGGGAGAACAGGCAGGTGCCTCCCAGGTTTCCAGATTAAACTTTTAAATGGTTGGTTGTATCCCTGTTGACTGGGACATGTAAAACATAGGCAGCATGTTAGGAGAACTGTTTAAAATTGATGTAGTAACCATGTTTATTTTTTCCTTTGTTGTTCTTGACCTTTTTTTTTCTTTTTTTGTCCTTGCATCGGCTGCTGTCTTTATTTTATTTTTTTCCAGCTTTATTGAGATATAATGGACTCATAACATTGTGTAAGTTTAAGGTGCACAATGTGTTGATTTGATACATTTATAAATTGCAAAATGATTATCACCAGAACATTAGCTACCACCTCCGTCCTGTCACAACGTTATCATTTCTTTACTGTGGTGAGAACATTTAAGATCTACTTTCTTAGAAATTTTCAAGTATATGATACAGTATTATTAGCTATAATCACCATGCTGTAAATTAGATCCCCAAACTTGATAATCTTATAACTGAAAGTTTGTACCCTTTGACCCACATTTCCCCGTTTTCCCCAACCCCTGGTAACTTCCACTCTACTCTGTGTTTCTCTGAGTTTGGCATTTTTAGATTCCACATATAAGTTGGAGCATACAGAATTTGTCTTTCTCTGTCTGACTTATTTCACTTAGCATAATGCCCTCAAGCTCCAACCAAGTTATTGTAAATGGCAGGATTTCCTTCTGTCTCGTGACTGAATAATATTCCGCTGTGTGTGTGTGTCTGTGTGTCTGTCTGTCTGTCTCACATGCTCTTTATCCATTAATTCGTCGCTAGACACTTACGTTGTTTCCAAATCTTCGTTATTGTGAGTAATGCTGTAATGAACATGGAAGTATAGATATCTCTTTGAGATCCTGATTTTAATTCCTTTGGATATATAGCAGCAGTGGGATTGATTTATTAACCATTCTTATCTAATATTTTCCACCAGAAGATTAAGAATCCTATGTGACAGGTATAATAATTAGCTCCCTGAAATCCCTTTTAAAATAATTTCTCTTTTTAGCATCAAATGCAATGCTGTTCAAGTTCCATTCAAATTTGGGTTTGCTTAGATTGTCACTATCTCTCTATTTTACTTATAGCAGCAGTTCCTCAGTAAATTGGAGCATACAGGCTCAGTTAAGCCATACAACTACTCACCACTGAATTGAACCACTTTATAATTTTGGTCATTAATATAAAACAGATCAGTCATACCATTTCTCAGTATTTCATAATTTGATATTTTAAATGAATGCATCATAATCAAATCTTAAAAGGCAGTTGAAAGGAGAGGTCCTGAGACTCCTGTTGGATTTTGTACAGTGAGGAGCTAATGGAACATAAGAACAGACTTTGTTATCAGAGGTTTAGGTCTAATGGGCCTGAATTGATCTTCTTCACCCTTGAGGTGTACCCGCCTCTGGGACATGTGACAGCTGCCACCATCCCCCCACCCTTCTGAGCATTTTACCAGTACACAGAGGCCAACCCAGGCTTTAAAATATATTTTCTATTCATCTGTTTCAAAAAAAAACTTCATCTCCATAGAAGAGGTGAAATTTCTAGTGCAAGGAAGCTCAGAATTATTGGGAGGACCCTCTGTGTTTGTTTATTGAGACATGGGATCTTACTATTTTGTAGGTGATGTCAAACTTGTTAATGCTAAAAGCAGGGGTCCATAAACAGCATATGTTTTAAGTCCATTTAGGCAAGGAGCCAGCCGCCCCTGGACACTTGCCCAGCCAGGCTGACGCAGAGTGATGAAGGGAATGCATATGGCATTTTCAATCTGGGGCTGGCAGTGTTGCCACACAGTGGGCCTGGAAGGTCCCAGGCAAGGCCGATTGCATTCCTATTACGTGGTCTCCATTCCAGTGAAAAAGAGCACACACATGTTCTGTCTAGTATTTCACATGATTGTGTTTATGGCATCCATTGGGGTTATTTTTTCACTTAAAAGGCAGCATCCAAAAGATGCCATAATAAAACGTGCTGTAAACAAAGGAAAATGAAATCATCTGTCTTCCAGTGTGTGTTGGTGTGGGGATGGAGAGCATCAGTGTGGGCCAGGGAAGGGAAGCAAGAGGTGTTAAATCAGGAACGTGGTGATGATTACTCTACATGTTTTCTGTTAGAAGCGTATGAAGTCACAAACATGAAGAACCCTCGAGTATTGTCCCTTGTAAAAAAATTTTAAAAGATAGGCCCTGCATAAAGAAAACTAGTTAGACTAATTAGAATCATGACAAAATAAATATTTTAACAAGCTTCCAGTTAAAGCTTCTGGTGTGGATACACGTGGCTACTTTCTCTCCTACCAGAATTCATTTATACAATATTACCGAGATTTTTTTTATTTTCAAAGCATAAACCAGCCAACACGGTTCTTACTGTGTCCAAATACCTGATGGGGAGTGAATTCATGACAAGTTCATAGAAATTAGACAACTACCCTGACAAACCAGGCGAGTCCTTGAGTCAGACTGGGAGGGAACTAGGCTCGAGACAGAAACCAATCAGCTCTCTGCACCAGTCATCTGTGGATAGTGTTCGTCTAGTGATAAGTGCAAACACTGGATTTGGATCTAACCAAAAGTGCAGCATAACTACATTAAGATGATGGCAGATGGGAAGGCTGCATCAGGGTTGGAGACACAGGGAGAGGGGTAAAGTGTTAAAGAATAAAGAGCTAAATCTTTCCCCATAGTGCACAGTTAATGGACAATGCCTGATACTGGAAAATTCTTGTTGTTAGCTCTAAGGGATAAGTATCTAGATAATCAACTGAAAGAGATGGGGGGAGGATAAAACAATTCTCTTTTTCAGAATAAATCTTAGAAAGCTATTTAACTCTTCCTTTCTATGTATGTTTAACATTAATAAAATTATTTTAAAAGTATGGCCATAGTTGAATGTATTATATGTTGTGGGTTTTCCCTCTAATGAAACATCTAGTGCTGTGTTCAAGGTCAAACCCTGTGCCCCTTAGATTTGGTCGTGTTTCTGGAGACATAATGTTTAAAATTCTTGCCAGATTAAGAGACCTAAATTTATACTCCTAAATTCCACTGCCCAAAAATGGCGTGTCCCACTTGCCAGGGTCTTCCCCACTGTGCTTACAATGGAGGTATCTGGTACTGGGGAAGGGAGGTGAGACTGAAAAATGCCATCAACGTATTAACTAGGGAAATCTTGTGAAAATTTCTTATAGACCAAAAGTTATCATGTATTGTGTTATCAACTGGAAAGCTACCATTCTAACACTTTGAATCTGTGATCCAGAGCTTAAAATATAAATCTCAGACTGAACATAATGAGGTCCAAAAATCAAATTCTGGTTCCCTCATTTTAACTATAATCTTAAAAAAATAAAAATAAAAGCTAAAGTTAACGTCAAAATATTCAGCATTTTGGGTCACTTATCAAGTGAAAGGAAGATGATTTGGGGGGAATCACCATTTTTATTCACATACAATTACATTTATTATCTCATTCTCATTGTTGATGCAGAAACTGTGCAGATTCCTTTGCAGTTAACTTGAACACTGAACATTCTCTTAAATGCCTAATTTGACCAAAAAATGTGCTTTTAACTTTGCAGAGTAGCTGGTGGGTGTCAGGACCTAAAGTTTTAGAGAGCCCTCTCCTTCACTTAAGGAAGGGTTCCCCTGCCTCTATTTCTGCAGTATGATAAGCATACTTCATGTGTTTTCTCCTCCAGGAGTACCAGCCTTGTAATACCAACCCATGCCCTGAGCTGAAGAAGACCACACCCTGGACACCCTGGACGCCTGTCAACATCTCTGACAATGGGGGCCACTACGAGCAGCGATTTCGGTACACGTGCAAGGCCCGCCTGCCTGATCCAAACTTGCTGGAAGTGGGAAGGCAGAGAATTGAGATGCGGTACTGTTCTAGTGATGGAACCAGCAGCTGCTCCACTGACGGTGAGTAAGCGACTCTGTAGGGACTGACTCGCTTCCAGGGACAGGTGTTCTGTCTTATCTCTATGTTCATAGAAAAGCCCAGTTAAACTAAAATTTAACTGGGCTTCCTGTATTTTATTTGCTAAATCTGGCAACCCTGTCTCCAATTCAATCACTTATTCCCTTATTTCAGAACAGGCTGTGAACTTACTTCTTATGACATCAAAGTAAAAACAGAGAAAATGAATGACATTGTTTCTTTAACTTTATTCTCTTATCTGAACATATATTTTTTAATCCTTCCATTCTCAGATACATATAAAACCAACACTAATATTCATTTTAAATGATATAAACTAAGGAAAAATTTTGATACACATTTATAAAAGACTTCTTATATTTCCTCCAAAAGTGTATTGTGGGCATGGCTTAAAAAATACTTCATCCTTCTTGTGTCTTAATGGCTTCAAGTTCTAATGACTAGCCATGCATTTTGGTATTGATATCTTGAGAATACAGAATTGGACTTGTTTGCCTCTGACCACATGAAATGAGGCTAAATTGTGTGTTCTTTATTGATTAACCACAAACTACTCTCTCATCAGAGAAAAAGGTTTCTAATCTATTTTCTCTGAAGAGCATCTGCCTAGGTTTCTGAGCCAGAATTTTTAAGTAGACAACCAAGAAACTTAACAATGTATAGAACTGTTCACACATCTGCCTTCTCACATTTCCCCAGAACTTCATGGCATACTTTGAGAGTTTTTTGTTAAAACTTGTGTCACACTGCCTACCTTTGAGAAAATGACTGAATATTTTTTCATATTTTAAGTCAGTAGGCATTTCCATCAAAATGAACATGAATTGCACAAGGACAATTTGTTGTAGAATTCCCAATGGAAGTGAGAAAGGTGTATTTTCTTTGTAAGAAATTTCTCAGAACAATAAGTGACCTATTACCCAAAAAACCCTCTTACTTGTATAAGGACTTTGCTACATTGACAAATTGAGTTCTTAGTTGCACCCCTGTTAATAGCAACTGCAGAGAAAGAAGCTTGAGTTATAGGAGATTATCACACAAACTGCAATTTTATTTTTATTTGGTTTTGTGCTTCTGAGGTGTGTAAAAAGTGTTCCACTGATATCTGAGAGTATAGTTGCAGAAGCAAAGCAGACAGCACTACAGAATGAAAGTTAGTTTGAACTCTGGTTACTCTAAGAGTTCCTAACAGAATCGTGCTTTGGCCATTTCCCTTGCAGGCCTTTCTGGTGATTTCCTGCGTGCTGGGAGGTACTCTGCCCACACCGTCAACGGGGCCTGGTCAGCCTGGACCTCGTGGTCACAGTGCAGCCGAGACTGCAGCAGGGGCATTCGCAACCGGAAGCGTGTTTGCAACAACCCAGAGCCCAAGTTTGGGGGCATGCCTTGCCTGGGCCCCTCCCTGGAATACCAGGAATGCAACATCTTGCCCTGCCCAGGTGAGTGGATCGAGTAATCTGGAAAAGACCGAAACATCAAGGGCCTTGGAAGACTTTCTCACTCAGTTTCCCTGGCTTTATGTTTGAGACATAATTTGTGGTAGATAAATAGATAGATATAAATATAGATGTAGATGTAAATATAAGTGTAGACATAGATATCGATGTAGATATAGATATAGATATAAAACAGTTATAAATATAGATACGGATACAGATGTAGATAAAGGTATAGATATAGATAGATATAGATATAATCTTCCAACTGCATTGGTATAAAGACAGATATCACCTAGGCTGGATTATGTTCATCTGTTTCTTCTGCTTTAAAAGAAACTGAAGCATTCTCAGGAGCCCCTCTAAGGGATCGTGGCCCCAAGCGCTGCACCTCTTGAGAAGTGGGCTGGGCTGCCATGGTCCAGAGAGAGGTGTCCTGTCTTTAAACTGGAGGTTGGTCCCTCCCAGACTCTGATGCGCCCAACGCCCCCCGGAACTGACCTCCCTCCATACCCCAGAGTCCTCACCAGAGTGACAGTTATCAGGGGTGGCCCCGCAGGGCCCTGCCAAGCCTGTCGCTGGTGCCCTCGGCCGACAGGGGTCTACATCCTCCTGAGGTCAGTCCTCTGAACACGCAGCATCGTCTCCTGGAGACCCACAGGAGCTGTGCTGTCTGGGTCTTCCTCCTGGTCCCTGGCTTTTCATTCCGCGGGATTCCCACACAAGCGCAGGGTTAATACAATGACCCTAAGGAGCCCCCTCGCCCCCCCGCTCAGGGCGTTGTCTGCTAATACAGCCCCGAAGGCTCCTCTGTCGCCTTTGATGCTCTAACCATCTGTGCCTTCCTCTTGCCCCGGCTCTGAGTGCAGCTCTGTCACCTTGGTCTCTTCCCCCTGACCTTCCCACAGTCAGAGGATCTTTAATTTAACCCGATGCCTCACGGCCATCCTGAGTGCTGGCCTCTGGCTGTGCATCCTGCCTTTTGACTTTGTCAGAGTGACCACCCGAGGAGGGCAGGACCATCTCACTCACGCAGTGCCCTCAGCTCCCAGCGTGGGCCTGGCACACACTCGAAATAGCTCTCAGTGATGGTTATTGAATGATGAGAAAATAAGCAGTTGGTTACTTGATCTTCCTTTCTTTATTCATTCAGTTTTTCAGCAAACATTTTTGGATCGCCCGCTGTGTGCTATTCACTGAGTAAAGAAAGACACAGTGACCTTGTCCAGGTCAGAAAGGAACTGAAGAGTTTAGTGAGGAAGCATCCTGTGAATAATGTCAACCCAGTATAGTTGGGTCGATGACACGATGCAGTGGCTACGTCAGCTGGGGACCCATGGAGCTGGAATCACGGCAGCCCTACCGAGCAGGCTGCCCCTGGGCTGGGTCTTGAGGGACAGATGGGGTTTGGCCATATAGACAAGCAGGGGTGGGGCATGAGGGGTCATTCCAAATACTGTGTACCTTGGTTTTAAAGGCACAGACCGCTGCAAATAGAGCATCTTTTTCAGTTGGTACAAACAACTTTCTGAGTTCCTTAAGCAAGGAACTGGCTTGTAGCAGTACTTAGTGAGCATCTATTAGATGGATGGATAGATGGATAGATGGATGGATGGATGGATGGATGGATGGATGGATGGATGGATGGATGAATCAACATGTACATTAAACTGAAAATACAGTTCCCAGCTTTGTAGCTGGGTCACTCAGTAATGTCCCTGCTCCTCCAGCTGCCCCACTCCTCCTCAGCTGTCTCTGTCTGTTTCTCCAGCCTCAGGAGATGCTTCCCTCCAAACTACCCAGCTTTCCTGGCCAAGCGATGCCAAGGGGCTGGGAAAGGTCACAGAGACATGTCTTTCCCACAGCCCCAGCCTGGAGAATGGAAGGGCTCCTCCCCGGGGGGCTGAGAGGGGACCCGTGGGGCAACATGATTAGATGAGGATCCATCCTGTAAAGTGGGGGAGGGAAAGCCACATGGGAAAGTCAGGATCCCTCCATCCACTCCGCCTCCCCAGGCTCCAGACACAGGTCCATGCTGCCGTCGGCTGAATGTACAGACTCTCCAGATGCTCGGTTGCTGCCCTGGCCTTCGGGTGCAAGGCTCAGTCCCACGTCCGAGACATCCCATTAACATGATCTAGTGGCTGTTTTTATTTTCATTGATTTGATGGTCAAGGCAGTATCATGTACGCGTAACCTTAATGTCTTGAAATAGCTCTGTCCTCATCTTCTTTTTGAAAGCCAAGATTCCATAGAGGGTTGTGAAAACATTCAGAGTGGCCCTCTGCACTTTCCACTTGGGAATGCATGAGTTCAGGGGGTTGAGTGGGGCAAATGTCAATTCTCTCTCCCACCTCCTAGAAAATTCCTAACACAGGCCAGGATGCAACTCAACATGGAGGGGTTGGAAGAGCTCAGGGCTTTGGATGCTGAGCAGCCCGGCCAGTTATAGGCTATTTTTACTTCATTTAGGACTCTTTCCTCCCTATGCATTTACTCCTTTTTTGTCCTCTTGGGTCCACAAGAAACAGTTACAAAAGGGTGGTGTATTTTCTTTAAAAACAAGTTTTCTCATTATGATTAAGTTTGAAAATAAATCGAAGACCTGAGAAATATAAAAATACCTCTTAAATTAATCAATGAAAAATTTGATCTCCAATTCTAATGTGGATCAAAACTTGCAGTAAGCTTTGAAAGTTGAGCCCATGTTGAAATGATCCTTTTTCTTCTGTGGTTTGGTCTAACTAGTACTTTCACCGACATAATTTATTCCCAACATTGAGCAATAGCTTGATCTTTCTCCATCACTCCTTTTTCTCAATTCGTGTTTGATTCAGAACTGATTCCAGACCTTGGCCGACAAAGGACAGCAGATGGTTCTTTGTTCCTAAGTCATATTCCAATTCAATAAGATAATTTATTTCTTCTTTCTTATGAAAACAGTAAGTGCGAGGAAGAAGGAACAGTGAGTGAGAATCTCATGGAGGGGAGACCTTTTGAATCAAAGTGAATTTGGACAGGTGTGTGTTCTGTGGATGACATCAGTTAAGCACCTATGGTGTGCTAAGAACACTCCTTGCCTCTCTGTCCATGAAATCTTTGAGTCCACAGTTTGTTCTGTAAACTGCAAGTGACACAAAAGGAGGATAAGACACTGGTTCTGTCCTGGGCGGCTGGCAGAGGTCGCGCTAGCTGGGGCTTCACCTGCACAACTACAGAACCGGGTTCATGGTCTTTCCCAGGGACTGGGTTTTGTACTACAGATGTACATGCACTCCTTGGTCATCCTCGTGCTTGCATTTTGCATGCTTAGAACCATTTCCTGAAAGAATAGGAGGAACTGAAGAAGCGTAGGGGGGAATGTGAAAAGCCAGGTGGAAGATCCCGGATCCCCTCCTGTGATGGTCAGTGGCGCGCACAGCGCATTCGCACAGCGCAGACTCTCTCTGTAACCACATCACGTGGGTCAGATGTGGATTTCAGAAGCGGTGTGACTTTGTGTCCCTTCCCAGTGGATGGCGTGTGGTCTTGCTGGTCCTCCTGGTCAAAGTGCTCAGCGACCTGTGGAGGTGGACATTACATGAGGACCCGCTCGTGCACAAACCCAGCCCCCGCCTACGGAGGCGACATCTGCCTGGGCCTGCACACGGAAGAGGCTCTCTGCAACACGCAGCCCTGCCCCGGTAAGTGCCCCGGCCAGGCCCGTGCAGACAGCAGGGCAGACTCACCCTTTTCCTGATATACAAGTGGTGAAATGATGAAACCACGTCACGATAAGACCAAGAGAGGGGGACACATCAATGCCGCACTATTGCCAGTGAAGTGACCTCGTGATACATTGTTCTGCAATGGAATCATTCTCACCACGCTGTAGTTGCAGAACTAGTTACAGAAACCGGTGATAACCAAGCATTCTTAAAATATTTAAGCTGGTAATGGGAGCTGACGTTTTGTTGCTGAGAATCAAGGTGGGGAAGCAGGAGAGCCCTTGTGAAGTGGCTTCACAGGAATCCCCCCAGGACAGTGGGCATGGGGGTTCCGGGCTCCGAGGCCAGCTGGCCCGTGTGCCCAGTGGATGCCCTGCAGGAGCCCACCCATCCAAGAATTAGCTTCATTTTCTGCCATGTAGGGACCACTTGGAATGAAAATGAGACAATCTCTTCTGAGTCTAACTTTGACTTTGAAACACACACACACACACACACACACACACACACACACACACACACACACACGTTTTTAACTAGCTCCTGCAGACTTTCCTTGAAGGTTCCATGTATATTGAAAAGTGCCTAGAAACCAGATTCTCAGTCATCCCAAAAACTGGCACTTTGCACATTTCTAAGGAAAAATTATACCCTTTACAATGGATCAAAGCACAAGTTTCGTTGCCAAATTTAATTTAAAAAGAGGAAAAAACCAAGCTGCATAGAAAAACATTATTTTACATTATTAATATTTCATAAATAATATTGAGAGTTCATTTTTTTAACCTCCTTATCATAAAATGAGTATTAATTCTCTCTTTTCACACATCTGTAGGTCCGGGTGAATGTAACACATCTTAGCGAATCTTCCTTTTTGGGGTAAAGTGACTTTAGCTCGTTCATCTTTTGGCCTTGACGACTTGTGTGTGGATCCTATGTGCTTCAGTGACAGTAAACAAGGGATAGAGTGAATTCCACCACAAGTACAGCCTGCCTTTGGCGTACTGACCCTGCAAAGTTGTTTTCACAACTGGAAAGAAAGTATTTGTAGTAGCTTGAACCCCTTTTGCAACCAGGACTTTCTCATTAACACACTGTCATTTCTCTTGCTTGAGCACTGAGGCCTGTAGAAATTTTCTGGAGAAGGATTTGAGTATGACCCCATAGGAATGGGGTCTGCATTGATGATCTCTCTGCCACCAAGGAAGGGTCACGCACAGCCAGGCTTCATGCATTAGCTTATGGAGTGTCTAATACAGTTAATTTAGAGCATTAAAATAATGTGAGTTTTAGAAAATGTATCTTAAGCACATTATTTCTAATCAAAGGTATATGAGTTCTTTTATTCTTGCTCCTTTGTATTTTATTTACTGGACTGGTCATAAGATACGAGTCCATCTTATTTATACACAGACCCACTATAAACATCATATGAAACCTTAATGTACATAAGCTGACCCAACTTCCAGGTTGATGGATCTTAGTGGGTCTTGTTGCCGCATCTCCTGTCTTCTGGCCGCTGCAGAGAGCTGGTCGGAGTGGTCAGACTGGTCCGAGTGTGATGTGTCTGGAGTCCAGGTCCGCATCCGCCAATGCATTCTTCTGTTCCCCGTGGGCAGCCAGTGTTCCGGAAACACCACGGAGAGCCAGCCCTGTGTTTTTGATTCCAATTTCCTCCCAGGTAAGAGGGGAGATGCTTATTAGTGCAAACAAAATCATTTCCAGTACTTTGAGAGGCAATGATTCGTAGGTGGGAGTTTTATCTGTTCTATGAGGTCCTGTTTGCTGAAACAGAGATGATTCAATCAACTCTTATGGTTTCAAGGCGATTATAGATTTGTAGATAACTGCGTCTGTAGACTTGAATTTAGGCCATGAGTTTTAAGGTTTTTTTAAGCACAATGTCTTCTACAATTTATTGCCTATAACACAGTCAGAATAGTTTGTTCAAAAAATGAAAATAGGTTCTTTGGTTACTTTAATATTAAGTTAAATGCTTTGGCAAAGTTGTGCATATGTGTTTGCACAGGGAAAGAGGGCCATTCTCTTCATACAGCCTTAGTTTATTTGGGAAAATGGAAGGCTGTCCTTGCTCTCGTCTTGGAGAAGAGGTTGGCTTGGCCCTTTGACTACAGGCTTTTCCATGTGAAATCGATGTTTAGTTATTAGTGATAGCTAGTCACACATCACAGGCTCACTGTAGGCACGGGCTAGATACTTACAAATCATTTCATATATGCCCACCGTGTGCCTTAGCGCTCTGATGTGGACCAAAAGCAGAGACTAACCTCTTACACGGTAATAGCAGGGAATGCCTTGTTTTCCTTCACTAAAGGAAAGATATTATTTTAGAAAAAACTATCAGCTTCAGCCTCAAAAGGCACCTCAATCTTCTGTGGTCTAGAACTGCAAGAGTGTTTATTGTTGTTTCCTTTTCAACCATAGACATATTTTTAATTCTTGTTATCGAATGAGAAATCAATACAGGAGAGAATAGTGTTTCTGGACTCTTGAAATGGTGTTTATCCTTGGGGTTAAACATTTAGGTGGATCTCTCCTTTTATTGGCATCCTACTTGTCAGTTTCACATGGGGGCATGGCAGAGATCGTGAATGGGCTCCGAGTAGGAAGATTATTTGTTTTGGCAATTTCCTCTGAGCTCTGGTGGCGTGGTCCCCCTCCCCAGGGAACGTGACAACACTGACTTAGATGAGACAAAAAATCTGAGGCAGGAATACTACAGGCAAACACTGTGGGGTTCCACAGCTGGCAGAATGCATTGTAACAGAAAATCAGCACATATGCCAGCCTTATTTTGAAACTAGTGCCCTGGTTTCAACCCAAGGGACCATAGCATTTTCTTTTTGTAATAATGAATCTCACCCCTCTCCAATCAAGGTGACCTTGACCAAATACATCTCCGGTTGGTTAAAAAAAAAAAGAAAGAAAGAAATACATTTTTAAAAACAATTAATCAGGCTTTTGGAAACTGACTCGCATAAAACTCAAAATCATTAGACATTTCATAAATGAATCATTAATGTGATCTTCCTTCCCTACACCCTTTGTACATTGTGATTAAACTTTGTTTCTCCAGAAGTATCTGTGGCAAGATCCAGCAGCGTAGAAGAGAAAAGGTGTGGAGGTAAGTTCTTTTTTTTAATTAATTTCAGGTATTTTCCAGTCATTTCTCTTCCCATATGTTTCATATGATGTTTCTGCTACTGGCCAAGAAAAAAATAAAATAAAACTGGAGAAACTCCTGAATCCAAACACCTTATATATTTTGGCAGTAGAAATGCTAAGGAGTCCATATTTGACATCTGGATCAGTGGTTCTCAGAGGGTCCTTAGACCAGCATCATCAGTATCACCTGGGAACTTGATAGAAATGCAGATTCTCAGGCTGCACCACCATCTACAGAGTCAGAACCTCCCTGAGAGGGGCCCAGCACTCTGTGGCTTAATAAGCCCTTCAGGTGAGTCTAGTGCACATAAGCTTTATGGCCCAGTGATCTCAGTGTTAGCTACAGTTAGATTTCCTATGAGTAAAACAGAATTCAACCATTTTCTTTATATTTAGAGTGCAAATCCATGGAAGCCAGCCTCAAATCTCCAAACTGCTGAAATGATAAAATGTCAGAATTTTATTATGGGCAAAAGGCTATACCTATATCTCCAGAGATATTTTTCTAACTTCCTGCAACCCTGAATGACAGAAATTGCATTCTCTGGGTCAAATACATAATGCTTGTGGACTTTCCCGTCTAGTTCTAGCCTGTTTGGATGGGAGGGGCCGGCTGTCCATTGATCAGAGCCTAGCCCTGGTCCACCTTTGGTGTCAGAGCCAATAACCACACACAAGTCCAGCATCTTCATGTGTATAGCTGATGACTCTTCCTAACCATTTCTAACATAATCCATTCCAGTGGGAAGCCCCAGGCAGCTCAGCCCAACGGGCTTTGACCTCTCACACTCAGAAGGAATCTGGGTTTTCATCGGTGTGTTTTAGGAATGTACTTAGTTATTGACTACACTGATTAAGAGTCTGCTATCTGTTACGCTCTATCTATTTAGTCAGCCATCTGTTACTCCATTTGTTCAATCATCTTTCCTGAGCACCCACTCTGTGTCAGTTTTGTGAGGGGTGTTGAGCTTACAGTGGGGACTCAAACAGCCCCCAGCCCCTCTGGAACCAAAAGTCATATCCCAAGAGAGCCCTGTGCCTGAGAAGGGCAGTGTCTGGTGTCTGACTGGCTCAGTTCAGTGAGCCGCTACTTGGGGATCCGGCTGCAAGGTGAATGTTGGCTGGTTCACATAAACAGAATTATAGCTGTAGTATTTTTAGGTCAGCAGTCACTGTGTGCCCGACACCGTAGACGTATCCTGTTTCATCCTCACAAAGAGCGTTCGCGTGGGTGCCTCAGCCCACTGTTCTTTACGTAAAATGCTTGGAGGTAGAGCAGGGTTCGGAAGTCAGCATTCTTCAGATTATAGATGGGTAATACGGGTCATATAAGGTATGACACCCTGAGGTCTGGGGGTCGCACTCCGCAACCAACCTCTTTAATGACGTTGCCGTGAAATGTGGGTGAAGTGAAGCTGCTAATCAATGCTTCTCCTGGTTCTGCAGCAAACGATCAGGTCAGGTCAGGCTTCGCTGCCACGTGAGTGATGAAAAGTCAGTTTTCAGAGAAATTTTCGTTTGGGGAATTGTAGAGAAGGAATAGCAGCCACGTCTTTTTATCTGTATTTTATAAATAGGGATCATGAGGGTCAGAGAGATGCGGTCCACACAAACAGTCGAAGTGAAGCCGGCTTCGGATCCAGGCAGTGGGATCCCAGCGTGAGCTTTAAGCCCGGAGCACCACGGGAAAAGGGTCCTGGTGCCGAGGGTCCCAGAGGAGGGTATCTGAGGTACACAGCCACAGCAGCCCTGGCCAGGCGACACTCTTGGACAACACCCGGGGTCGCCAGGGGATCAGAGCTTGTAGAGAGTGTTCCTGCCCTGAGAGAGGTCAAGGCAGAACCTGGGGGCAGCCAGCTTGACTGGCCCTCCAGGCCTAACACAAGTTCAAAAACCACTTTCCTCGGCCAGCCTTCTCAGGGTTAAGATACGGGAGTCCTGCCAAGACCTTGAGCACCCAGGAGGACACGATGCCAAAGGCTTATTGCATCCTAAAATGCAGCTTCTGCATGTTTGAACCAGCTGTACCAAAGGCTGCACCAAATCAAGCCTTGAGGTGCTATTGATTCAATCATAGAAACTTTAATTACTCTATAATATTCAGAACCAATCATTTAGATCTTAGGCTGCTGACATTGACACAGCAGAGTAGGTGGGTAAGAGGTCAGATGGGGCTAATTGTGGGGCTGAGAAGTAAAAACAATCACCTAGCAAGGAAGTTTGGGGATGCTTTTTTCAGTTTGTTGAAAAGAATCAAACTTTGCACAGAAAATCAGCCAGTTGAATCGACTGGGTAGTTGGTCTCTAGTCTAGCTTTACTGACCAAAATCAACAGCAAAAATTGTTGTATTCAAAGCAAAGAGCCACGCTAAGCAGATTCAAGAGATTTCAGAGGCTCGATTTTTCGCTTATGCAGAAAAAATGTAGGCCTATTGACATGTTCCAACTTAGCTATTTTTAGTTGCATGAGACACAAAGACTCATCATAAAGATGTCAGCTGGCCCCAGCCTTCCCCAGGCACCTGCAGGAATGATTCATTTGACTAATAACAAAGTACCTGCATAGGGAGAGAGTCATACATCTTCTATATATTATTTTATCAGTGCAGCAGAAGTACTTTTATCCATATGCTGCATTGACCCTGGGGGGGTCCAAACGGCTAAAGTATCGAGAGATGACAACAGGTATGAAATCACTCTTGCTTATCTTGAGGGCAACTTCAGGGTTAGAGTAGAAGCTTCTAGCGGTTGCTGGTAGAATGGCCCCTGGATGCTTTATCCAGCTGTCCCAGGTTCAGCCCTAGAGTCTTCAGACAAAATCAGGAACCGCCAAAGATTTAGCGATTCCTTTCTCTTTGTTAAACCAGTGACAGGATAATCAAGAAGTGAAATACTGAGGTGGATGTCAGGGAGTGGGTGATATCTGTGGAATGTTCTAGTAACGTCCTCCTGGATTATCCACCTCCAGGTGTGGAAGACACCTGAGGCGCGTGTCAGGAGTCACCTGTTTGGAGTCTCAGCGTGGGTGGAGTAGGTTGGTGACGGTTCGCAGAGCACAGAGGACGAGGCTGCCTCCCCACGCGGTGTTCATCCGCCTCCTGGAGCGAATCCATCTCCCAGCGCCCAGGGCCCTGAAACAGTGTCCAGGAACAGCAAAGGGGCACAGCTTAAAGGGAGAAGCTTAGAGGGTTTAGAGACGGATGAAGGACGCTCCACCTGTGCTGTGGATCTCAGGTGAGGCGAGGACAGCTCAGAGAGTCCTCGGGAGGAGCCCAGGTGTTTAAGGAGAAAACATCCCAGAACCGGGGTGTGGAAGACAAGCTCACGGGTCTTCGCTCCCCAAGAGCCCTGGGGACCTCCCCACGGGGCCCAGCGGTCTCACCCAGCATCTACAGGGGTGCCCAGCAGGCATCTTCAGTGGTCCCGTTCGGGTGCAGGGAGAGCAAGGGTGTCACTCAGCCCTCTGGTGGTGCATGGAGGGGACACCTTGGGAGAAAAGCCAGATCCCCAGGATGTACAGTGGAGACATAGGGCCAAGAACCCTTAGGCAACTGGTTAGCCATACGGTGCCAACGCAGCATAGAAAAATTGAGGTCCTGTTTTGCTTTACCTGATTTTCAATAATTTCAGCCTCATGGTCATGGCTCAGATGTTGTCTTTATTCCCTGAAAGGCTTAAAATTTTGATTGTAAGGTGTTTTACCAACACACAATGCATATCTTTTTTTCTTTTGTTGCTCTTTGTCAGAGATTAAGCAGTTCTTGGTTAAGCTACCTTGATGTCACTCAAACCAATCCTGTCTTAGAGACATGAGTCCATGTCCGCTCGTTTTGTCAACACTGTGTATTTATAACTCAAAGAAAATAACTTAAAGATGCTATTAGATAGAAAAAACACTGTAAAAAAAGAGGATCATTTCATGACTATTAATAGATCATATTCCTTTGACACAAATCCTTTGTTTCTTTGGAGTAAGCCATTTTCTTTATAAGGTCTCCAAAATACAATGTGAGTGAAAAAATGGTACCCAGGATAATATTTACAACACGCACACACAGCATGCAAGTGCGCAGAGTGTCTCTGGAAGAGCACAGGAGAAGGTGGTGACAGTGGTTCCCTCTCAGAAAGAAAAAAGATTTATTCTTGTATATCCTTTTGCACTTTTTTTTCATGCAATCAAATGTTATACAATATGTGTATCTTCATGTTCCAAAAAATGTAATGGAAAACATAAGAATGATAGAATCGGAACAAAATTTAAATAAAATGAAATGATAAAGGAGGGGGAAATAGTCGGGCTTGCAGGTGAGCAGTGATTGGAAGTACTAGATACATCCTTGCTTTGTTCCCGGGACACAGCCAGGCTGCAAGCAGGGACTCAGCCTGTTCAGGAAAATGGAAAACATGTTCCCTAGAAACACCCCCAGACCACAGATCATGCTACACTTGAAACAGAAGAACGGTCTCTTACAAGCCTTTAAAGAAAAAAGTGTCTCTGCCAGCGTATTGGGTGACCTTTAAAAGATCACCATATTATATGGTGGCTATAATCCATAAGAGCGTTGACTTAAACTACACTGAACTCGCTGCAGAGAAGTGTCTTGGCGGCCACGACATTTCAAAGGAAGGCCCTATGATTTCCTGAGTCTTAGAAGGAGTGTGGAGCTTTCCACTGGGTCCTTCTCTTTTTCTCTGAGCCCACTGAGCTGGGGAGGAGCGCATCCTTTTCCAGCGTGGCCTCATTTTAGATGTTGTCTTCCCAGAGTTCAACTTGTTCCACATGATCGCCGTGGGGCTCAGCAGCTCCATCCTGGGCTGCCTTCTTACGCTGCTTGTCTACACCTACTGCCAGCGGTACCAGCAGCAGTCCCACGATGCCACCGTCATCCACCCCGTTGCGCCCGCCCCTCTCAACACCAGCATAACTAACCACATCAACAAACTGGACAAGTATGACTCGGTGGAGGCCATCAAGGTAAGAGAACAGCAGCCTCCGCTGCAGCCAGGTGTGCAAAGACGGCAGGTGGACCCTGACGGCAAAGCTCCGTGGTGGTGGCATAGGTGACAGGGTGGGGGACAAGGTAAGTGGCTCCTCTTATTTTTTTTTATTTTTATTTTACATTGAAGCATAGTTGATGAACAACATTGTGTTAGTTTCAGGTGTACAGCAAAGTGATTCAGTTATACATATACATGTATCTATTCTTCAAATTCTTTGGATGACCTGCCTTAGTTATTTATTTATTTTTTAACATCTTTATTGGAGTATAATTGCTTTACAATGGTGTGTTAGTTTCTGCTGTATAACAAAGTGAATCAGCTGTACATATACATATATCCCCATATCTCCTCCCTCTTGCGTCTCCCTCCCACCCTCCCTATCCCACCCCTCCAGGTGGTCACAAGCACCGAGCTGATCTCCCTGTGCTATGCAGCTGCTTCCCACTAGCTATCTATTTTACATTTGGTAGTGTATTTATGTCCATGCCACTCTCTCACTTCATCCCAGCTTACCCTTCCCCCTCCCCATGTCCTCAAGTCCATTCTCTATGTCTGCATCTTTATTCGTGTCCTACCGCTAGGTTCTTCAGAACCTTTTTTTTTTTTTAGATTCCATATATATGTGTTAGCATATAGTACTTGTTTTTCTCTTTCTGACTTACTTCACTCAGTATGACAGTCTCTAGGTCCATCCACTTCACAACAAATAACTCAGTTTTGTTTCTTTTTATGGCTGAGTAATATTCCATTGTATATATGTGCCACATCTTCTTTATCTATTCATCTGTCGATGGATGCTTAGGTTGCTTCCATGTCCTGGCTATTGTAAATAGAGCTTCAGTGAACATTGTGGTACATGACTCTTTTTGAATTATGGTTTTCTCAGGGTATATGCCCAGTAGTGGGATTGCTGGGTCATATGGTAGTTCTATTTTTACTCTTTTAAAGACCCTCCATACTGTTCTCCATAGTGGCTGTATCAATTTACATTCCCACCAACAGTGCAAGAGGGTTCCCTTTTCTTCATACCCTCTCCAGCATTTATTGTTTGTAGATTTTTTGATGATGGCCATTCTGACTGGTGTGAGATGATACCTCAATGTAGCTTTGATTTGCATTTCTCTAGTGATTAGTGATGTTGAGCATCCTTTCATGTGTTTGTTGGCAATCTGTATATCTTCTTTGGAGAAATGTCTATTTAGGTCTTCTGACCATTTTTGGATACATTCCCACCAACAGTGCAAGAGGGTTCCCTTTTCTTCATACCCTCTCCAGCATTTATTGTTTGTAGATTTTTTGATGATGGCCATTCTGACTGGTGTGAGATGATACCTCAATGTAGCTTTGATTTGCATTTCTCTAGTGATTAGTGATGTTGAGCATCCTTTCATGTGTTTGTTGGCAATCTGTATATCTTCTTTGGAGAAATGTCTATTTAGGTCTTCTGACCATTTTTGGATTGGGTTGTTTGGTTTTTTGATATGGAGCTGCATGAGCTGCTTGCATATTTTGGAGATTAATCCTTTGTCACTTGCTTCATTTGCAAATATTTTCTCCCATTCTGAGGGTTGTCTTTTCATCTTGTTTATGTTTTCCTTTGCTGTGCAAAAGCTTTTACGTTTCATTAGGTCCCATTTGTTTATTTTTATTTCCATTTCTCTAGGAGGTGGGTCAAAAAGGATCCTGCTGTGATTTATGTCATAGAGTGTCCTGCCTATGTTTTCCCCCTAAGAGTTTTATAGTGTCTGGCCTTACGTTTAGGTCTTTAATCCATTTTGAGTTTATTTTTGTGTATGGTGTTAGGGAGTGTTCTAATTTCATTCTTTTACATGTAGCTGTCCAGTGTTCCCAGCACCACTTATTGAAGAGGCTGTCTTTTCTCCATTGTATATTCTTGCCTCCTTCATCAAAGATAAGGTGACCATATGTGCGTGGGTTTATCTCTGGGCTTTCTATCCTGTTCCATTGATCTATATTTCTGATTTTGTGCCATCACCATACTGTCTTGATTACTGTAGCTTTGTAGTATAGTCTGAAGCCAGGGAGTCTGTTTCCTCCAGGTCCGTTTTTCTTTCTCAAGATTGCTTTGGCTATTCGGGGTCTTTTGTGTTTTCCTACAAATTGTGAAATTTTTTGTTCTATTTCTGTGAAAAATGTCATTGGTAGTTTGATAGGGATTATATTGAATCTGTAGATTGCTTTGGGTAGTATAGTCATTTTCACAATGTTGATTCTTCCAATCCAAAAACATGGTATAACTTTCCATCTCTTTGTATCATCTTTCATTTCTTTCATCAGTGTCTTAGAGGCCTTGCTTTTGTATCCATTCAACCAGTCTATGTCTTTTGGTTGGAGCATTTAATCCATTTACATTTAAGGTAGTTATCGATATGTATGTTCCTATTACCATTTTCTTAATTGTTTTGGGTTTGTTATTGTCGGTCTTTTCCTTCTCTTGTGTTTCCTGCCTAGAGAAGTTCCTTTAGCATTGTTGTAAAGCTGGCTTGGTGGTGCTGAATTCTCTTAGCTTTTGCTTGTCTGTAAAGATTTTAATTTCTCTGTCGAATCTGAATGAGATCCTTGCTGGGTAGAGTAATCTTGGTTGTAGGTTTTTCCCTTTCATCACTTTAAATATGTCCTGCCATTCCCTTCTGGCTTGCAGAGTTTCTGCTGAAAGATCAGCTGTTAACCTTATGGGGATTCCCTTGTATGTTACTTGTTACTTTTCCCTTGCTGCTTTTTAATATTTTTTCTTTGTATTTAATTTTGATACTTTGATTAGTATGTGTCTTGGCATGTTTCTCCTTGGATTTAGCCTGTATGGGACTCTCTGCACTTCCTGGACTTGATTGACTATTTCCTTTCTCATATTAGGGAAGTTTTCAACTATAATCTCTTCAAAAATTTTCTCAGTCCCTTTCTTTTTCTCTTCTTCTTCTGGGACCCCTATAATTCGAATGTTGGTGAATTTAATGTTGTCCCAGAGGTCTCTGAGACTGTCCTCAATTCTCTTCATTCTTTTTTCTTTATTCTGCTCTGCAGTAGTTATTTCCACTATTTTATCTTCCAGGTCACTTATCTGTCCTTCTGCCTCAGTTATTCTGCTATTGATCCCTTCTAGAGTCTTTTTAATTTCATTTATTGTGTTGTTCATCACTGTTTGTTTGCTCTTTAGTTCTTCTAGGTCCTTGTTAAACGTTTCTTATATTTTCTCCATTCTATTTCCACGATTTTAGATCATCTTTACTATCATTATTCTGAATTCTTTTTCAGGTAGACTGCCTATTTCCTCTTCATTTGTTTGGTCTGGTGGGTTTTTACCTTGCTCCTTCATCTGCTGCATATTTCTCTATATTCTCATTTTGTTTAACTTAGTGTGTTTGGGGTCTCCTTTTCACAGGCTGCAGGTTCATAGTTCCCGTTGTTTTTGGTGTCTGCCCCCAGTGGGTGAGGTTGGTTCAGTGGGTTGTGTAGGCTTCCTGATCAAGGGGACTGGTGCCTGCATTCTGGTGGATGAGGCTAGATCTTGTCTTTCTGGTGGGCAGGACCGCATCCAGTGGTGTATTTTGGGGTGTCTGTGAACCTATTATGACTTTAGGTAGCTCCTCTGCTAATGGGTGGTGTTGTGTTCCTGTCTTGGTAGTTGTTTGGCATAGGGTGTCCAACACTGTAGCTTGCTGGTCGTTGAGTGGAGCTGGGTCTTAGCGTTGAGATGAAGATCTCTGGGAGAGCGTTCACTGATTGATATTACATGGGGCCGGGAGGTCTCTGGTGGTCTAGTGTCCTGAACTTGGCTCTCCCACCTCCGAGGCTCAGGCCTGACACCCGGCCAGAGCACCAAGACCCTGTCAGTCACATGGCAGACATCTCAACAGCCACAAAGGGAGCAAGCAAGCATTTTCTGACATGCCTTTTAAGCTTTGCTGTTCCTGTGAAAAGGTGGCTTCTCATATTGGGAATTAGGTTAAAAATGGGACATGGAAATGGCAACAAATAAAATGCTGGAAACTATCGAGTGATTGGTCACCATCCAGATCTGCATCCGCTGTGCCTCAGCATCCAAAGAGCGGTCCCACCAAAGAGAAGCGCTCCGTGCTGAGGACCTGCACATGCTGAGCAGTGAAATGAGGACTGGGATTGGTCAATCAGATATACAGGTCCATTACAGGAACCCCCAGGACGGCATCCTGAGAACAATTGTTACATTATTATAAAGACTATCTTCCAATAACTTTGAAGCATAATGAAGTTTCTTCAATTCTGTGTAATGTTGATGCTGGTGCAATTGGTGGGGGGAGGTGATGCATTGTGTTAAATTTCCTGAGTGGGTGATTAATAACCCAGTGTTTCACCCAGAAATTTAGAGTGAATGACCAGTCTCCTTCTTGTTCTAAGGAAGAAAAGGTGGAAAAGGGGTGAGCCTGACAGATCTAGGTTCATGAGTCACTTACCAGCCAGGTAGACTTCTCCTAGGTATTCACAGTAACTGAGCCTCCATTTTTTTCCTTGGTGAATTGGAGATAATGAGAATAAAGTGAGGTAAATTATACACAATGCCTTGAACACTGCCTGGCAAAATAAAAGCGGTTTTTATTTGAGGCATTTTGCATCCTGGTTCAGAGTACAAGTTACCTACTTCTTTGAACCTTTAAAATGGGTTAACACTATGTACTCCTGTATCATTGTTGTGAGGTTTAAATGGACTAGGGTACATGAAGCCCAGCATCCAGCAAATAGTGGCTGTTGTTCTTACTGTGTCTACACAAGAGGTCAGGAATGTGGCTGGAAAGACATCACAGGCTCTTGTTACTGCACCCAACCTTCCCTACCACCCACATGAATGCAGGGAGTTCTCATGAGCTAAGTTACCTTCATTTTTTTCTTGTTTTTTTTTTCTCTTTTCTTCTTCCATTGCAGTGTAGTTGATTTTCAATACTGTTAGTTTCTGGTGTACAGCAAAGTGATTCAGTTATACATACATATATTTTTCTGACTCTTTTTCATTATAGGTTATTACAAGATACTGAATCTAGTTCCCTATGCTATACAGTAAATCCTTGCTTTTCATTTTATATATAACGGTGTGTATCTATTAATCCCATACTCCTCATTTATCCCTCCCCCACCTTTCCCCTTTGGTAACTGTAAGTTTGTTTTCTATGTCTGTGAGTCTATTTCTGTTTTGTAAATAAGTTCATTTGTATTATTTTTTATATGATATGTCGAGGTGTGCTTGCTAATGCTTTTTTTTCTTTTTTAAATTTTATTTATTTATTTATTTATTTATGGCTGTGTTGGGTCTTCGTTTCTGTGCGAGGGCTTTCTCCAGTTGCGGCAAGCGGGGGCCACTCCTCATCGCGGTGCGCGGGCCTCTCACTATCGCGGCCCCTCCCGCCGCGGAGCACAGGCTCCAGACACGCAGGCTCAGCAATTGTGGCTCACGGGCCCAGTCGCTCCAAGGCATGTGGGATCTTCCCAGACCAGGGCTCGAACCCGTGTCCCCTGCATTGGCAGGCAGACTCTCAACCACTGTGCCACCAGGGAAGCCCTGTATTATTTTTTAGATTCCACATATAAGTGATATCATATGACATTTGTCTTTGTCTGACTTACTTCACTCAGTATGATAATCTCTAGGTCCATCCACATTGCTGCAAATGGCAATATTTCATTAAGTTACCTAAATTTGGATATTTCTGTTAAGTTGGTGGTTCCCCTTAATATTCTTAGGGAGTATTTTGATGCCCTCTCTCTGCTATGATGGTTTCCTTTGAAATTCAGTTTCCTTCTCATGTGGGAGTACGGAATATCTTCAGCCCTTACAACTGCCACTGGTTGGAAGGTCTTGTGTGCTGGGAGCTGCAGTGTTCACACTTGCCCTCCCCACCCCCGCCATGAGGCACCCACATGCACAGAGACGGAGCCAATTCACTTTTACTCATGGGCCCTACTTACAGCAGGATCCAGAGTCCATTGGCACCTTATACTGATCAGATGACAGAGCCAGGAAGTGAAGCACCAGGAATTAATAACGCCCCACACACCCTCTCAGAACCAAGCTCCCAGAGCGTGAGGAGGAACATGAGCTCCCCTGAGCAAGACTCTTCAAGAAGAAACCTCCAGGACCCAAGAATGCGGCCCCTCTCAATGTGATCCCAACCCGTCAGCTTATCTGTGGTGACTACTACTTCAAGCATCAGAAGATAATTTAGCTGGTCTTCTGTTCTCACTGAAGATCCAGTAGGCACTTCATCAGAAATCTTGCTGCTCTGAAGGCAAAGTACTGCTGCCTAGTCTCTAATGAATCTTTCTAGAACTTTCTTCTGACTCCTTGCCCAGACAAGTCCTGGGCATTTGGGCATGCCTACGACCTCACATCTTTATTTTGGTCCTCTTAAAAGTTACCCTCTTTCTGGGACAGTTCAGCTCTTTAAAAGTACGGGTAACTTTCATGACTGTTAATGAGGAAGAGCATCTGTGTCAGAAATGGCCGCGGTAGTCACCTTCCAACAAGTGTAGAAAATGAAGGGAAATTAAGAATCTCATGCATTTATTTAAATATGTTCCTTCAAAATCTCTTACCAATGTACCATGACAATCCAAAACTGCTTAAACACCTATTCAGTTATAAGTGGTAATATTCAAAGTGTTTATGAATTTGAAATCACTAGAGTTTTAGGTTTCCGGGAGATTTTGATTTAGGTTTTCTAACACTTGGAAACTTCCTGACTAAAGTTCAAAAGTAGACTTTCTGAGTAAAGCTCAAAAGTAGTCTGGTCTGAAAACCTACCAGCCTCGTTCTAGTTACCAGGGAAGTCCTCAGCAAATGATGTGAGGAAGCAACTGAGAAGTGAGAAAACACATTTTAAAATAATGGAGCCTTAGGAGAGAGCTCGAATTCCACATACAGTGGGCTCTTGAACAATACTGAACTGTGCGGGTCTACTTATATGCAGATTTTTTCAATACAGTAAGTCCTCTACATACCAACGAGTTCTGTTCTGAGAGTGCTTCGTAAGTCCAATTTGTTCGTAAGTCCAACAAAGTTAGCCTAGGTACCCAACTAACACAATCAGCTATATAGTACTGTACTATAATAGGTTTATAATACTTTTCACACAAATAATACATAAAAAACAAACAAAACACAAAAAGTAAACACTTGAATCTTACAGTATAGTACCTTGAAAAGTACAGTAGTACAGTACAACAGCTGGCATCCAGGGTCTGGCATCGAGTGAACAGGCAAGAAATAAAGATGTTGTACCACTGTACTCTATACAGTACTGTACAGTAAAGTACACAAAAGCACAACCACTTGTAGAGGATGCACACATGTGACAATGTACGCCAGACACGTGAACTAACTTACGTGACTGGACATGGGAACGCATGTTTGCATCTTTGAAAGTTCGCAACTTGAAGGTTCGTATGTAGGGACTTACTGTATAAAATACTACGGTACTACACGATCGGAGGTTGGTTGAATCCAGGATGCAGCACTGCGGGGACAGGGGAACCTCAGATATGGAGGAACCATGGATCTGGAGGGAAGACTATAAGTTATACTCTGGTTTTCGACTTCAAGGAGGGTCGGCGCCCCTAACGTTCGCGTTGTTCAAGGGTCAACTGTAATTGTCTCCTAACTATAGTTTCTTTCTGAAACACTACTTACTGAATATTCCTAAATCTTCTATTTCATTTTTTACAGGCATTTAACAAAAACAACTTGATCTTAGAGGAAAGAAACAAATACTTCAACCCGCATCTCACTGGGAAGACCTATTCTAATGCCTACTTTACAGATCTCAATAACTATGATGAGTACTAAGAGTTCTTCTATTTTTGGCTTCCTGTAACTTCCCCAGCTCCTCAAGGCCTGTGCTCCCTGACTGCCCATGTCTCCAAGACTTCAGAGATGGAGTTTGGATACATCTCAAGTGCATTTCAAGCCACGAGTGTCCCATTGCTGCCAAAAAGACACATTCTTAAAAGCAACAAAAATCTAATCGTGAAAATCTGGTCTACAATTCTTGATCATTGTTTAATGAGCCATTGTGTGCAGGTTTCTTTTATTGTGTTCAGTCCATTTTTCTAACAAGTCAGTTGTTTTCTTGAGCTTTTTCATAACTGTACCACCCACAATGGAAGGGGTCTTTAGAAATATGAACATCTTCTTGACCTTAAGCGTAAATCTTCATGATGTTTTAATTCAAGAAAATAGGCACTTTATATGAGAGCTTCCCCACCTCCACACGGTTTATAGTATTGATAAAATGAAGAATCTGAATGTGGCCATACAGTGACTCACCATGGATCTCCATCTTCTCAATCTGGATGATACCGTGTGTGTTTGGACTTGGAATGCTTCTTGCCTGAGGACGCCCAGGGATTCAACCTGGCTTATATCTTCAGAGGTGATGGTATGAGGTGTGAGATGCTCTACCCTTGGTCTTGCTGCCGTTACTGTATTGTCCCTGGGGGAGGTGAGTGTAAAGAACAGAGGTACAGACACGATGAAGGGGGAACGTGTTCTACATGCTGTTGTGAAGCTCGCCTTCTTCTGACTTGTGGATTTCATGGCATTTCAGGGAGCTCCTTGTCGCGCGTCGGCCTGGTAGCCCACCTGTCTGGTCCACAGTAACATCGTAAAGAACCACTCTGTAAAATAACCACTTGTTTAGCATTTGGATAACAGACTCTACACCTCCCCTCTCTCTGCAAAGAAAAATCTGAACATTCATGATACTAATGAGGAAAGTATTGAAAGGACTGAAATATAATTGAAAACAACTTTTTTTATTTTCCATCTTACAGAAAGTATTGAAAAACCTGACATTTAATGAAAAGCAACTTTTTTATTTTCCATCTCCCTGATAGAACTAATGTATGGCCATCCGCCCCTACCAAGAGCATTAATGATGTGTAAAGCTGGCTTTCTGCAGCTTGTGGCTGTACATATTGAAGTGCTCCCCAAGTACCAAGCTGTCATTTGCTGCCTCTAGTTCAGGTGAGGAGGAGATGTTTAGCTCTGGTGCCTCTTGTTTTTTATCTCAGTGCTGCTTTGCCATCCATCCACTCCCACTTCTCCCTGCATGGGGGCAACAGCATTTCAAGAAGTACCTTGAGAAGTCAGGGGGTTTGCAAGTAAGGTTTTTAATGATCCCATGGTTCTGAGCTTCGATCATTCATAAGCATTTCAGGGTGTTATGATACTATTCAGAGGGGGCCCCAGGAGAAAAAAGAAACAGGATAAATTACTCGCAAAAAACTGATGCATAACATATGGCAGTTGGTTGAATAATTATTGAAAGTAAGAACAAGATTGAAATTATTCATTTTATGCCTCAGGGTGTTGTGATAAAGGCCTGGGTGGACATAAAAACATGTTCTTATTGATAAATGAACCTTCAGATCTGAGAAAACTTACAGTGTGGGCATTGAGGGACACAGACTTTTAGCCTACATAGGTTGGTTAGGTTTTCACCCTATCCAATTTAAAGATTTGAAAAATCCTATGTTTAGTAATGAATGTTGGTGAGTTCAAAATATTCTTATATGCCAGAATTTTCAGAAACGGCTCTACTAAAATTAAAGTCTAAATTGAAGTTGGGCTCTGGGAGGTCTGATAGATTTCAAATGAATGATTTTCCGGGTCTTTCCAGTGGGAAGTTCATGCTACATCTCCCGTATTCCTTGTATGCTGTATGAGATTGCTCTGTTTCTACGCAAAGTCCACACTTAGGAAGTGAAATTTAGCCAGATAGTTTTCTAATTGTCCTTGGGTTGGATTTTCATTGGATGCTTCAACCTGTCTCATCACTTTCCTATTAGAAAAATGTCCTCATTTGTGTAGCACATTTTAGCCGGTTTTTTAATTCCTCCCCCGCAATATTTTCAAAGCTTAAAAGTTCATTCTCTTTCCCCTAGGAAAGAGGATATTGATATTTCAAAAAAGCATCACTGGTCTTGATGGGAAATGCTTCCCAAATGACATCAAAGTTGGTCTTTAATCAATCTTGTGCAATGACTAGGGAAACCACCCTTCCCTACAACAGAATTTTCGTGTTGTTGATTACATAAATCTTTACAATTATCACTGCAAAGAAATTCACTCATTTTTGTTCCCTGACACTCTATTCAAAAGAAAATTGTTCTCTCTCTCTCGTCCTCCTTCCCTCCCTCCATTCCTCCTTCTTACTTAACAGGATATCAATTTGTTTAGTTTTAGCTATAATCCAAGTATTTTAAGCATCTATAGAATAACTTTTGTTTTCCCATCAGTGTAGAGCTGTTGCTTATGTGTCTATGCCTCCCCTCTGTACTCCTCATCAAGCCCCCATGTGATGGGCTTTCACATTGGTACCTACCACTTCTGCTGGAACCTTCATAAAGCACCTCTTCCTTAGGCTGGGATGGTTGGGATTCCTGGCAACACTTGTCACATTTTAAATTACTGTGTGACTTCTTCATTCTCTTTATCTTTTCCCTCCCTCCCTTCCTTCCTTCCTTCCTTCCTTTCTTTCTGGTACAAGCGGTGCAGATAGAGACTAATATTTTTAAATTGCATGTCTCTGAGCCTAACATCAAATGACATTAATCACAGTTTAATTTCTAGGGTTATTTCTGG
Source organism: Balaenoptera acutorostrata (assembly GCF_949987535.1). Classification (NCBI taxonomy): domain Eukaryota; kingdom Metazoa; phylum Chordata; class Mammalia; order Artiodactyla; family Balaenopteridae; genus Balaenoptera; species Balaenoptera acutorostrata. Next base: position 10,625,162 of record NC_080065.1, on the reverse strand, counting down.
ATACAGTTGAAGTTTGGCTGGTTTTCATTAGGAAACTGGCTTTAATCTCACATTTAAATTCTTTGGAAGTGATTCCCCGTGCTCAGTGCTTTCTCTAGACTAGACTAGTCACTGTCTAATATCAACCCTGCAGTGCCACAGAATCCCTGCTCGCTGAGTAGCGGGTGGCCTTCCCCAAATAGCTCTGAAGATGATGGCTTTGATGACACTGAGGGCTTTGTCACCCCGAATGACATGGACTCCATGAATTCTGAGGCGCTCTGGGGGCGCAGGATCAGCCTCTGTTGCGTGAAGACCAGCATCCCCAGACTTGGGTGTTTCCTTACCCAGTTGTCTGACTCGCTTTAGGCATGTTTCTGTGCTGCTGCCCCTGGAAACTTATGGGAGGTTCTGAGCTTCCCTGCTCCTTCAGAGACATTTCACTAAGCCTATAGATTCTGACTAGAATCAGCATTAATACTGGGAAAAAAGAGGGTTCCCTGTGTGTGTCAAGGGTGGGCAGAGATTTTAAAGGAACTGAGAGGAGTAAAGGGTGAGTGGACATGAGGGCTCCCTGCCGTGGAGAAGGCTCTGTCCCCAGGAAGGGTCAGCCCATGGGAACGGCGTGAGCCGGGGGTCTGGCCCCATTGACTCACCAGTGATGCCAAAGAGAAAGGAAGCGAATGTGGGAGAAGGTGACCTTGAAAAGAAGGGGACCTGGTCCCTCCCAGCCAGATGTCATGGACGGTCCCAGGTGGGGACCCACGATCCGCTTGCACAGCCCTGTGGGCTGACCCTGGATCTTCTGGGATCGACTACCCAGAGTGCAGGCGAAGGTGCCTCTATTTCCTTATTTATTTGCAAAAGGGTGAAATTCATAGGAATCAAAGCCTGTGTGGTGAGAGTTCCCACTGGAATCTTTGGTAGAGTTCATGAGTCACATGCCTTCAAAGTTATGGACAAAGTCTCAGCAGGGGAATCCCAGGGGCTACCTGAAGGGATGCTGTTTGTGTATCCGCAGATCAAAGGAGATTTTATTTAAAGATGTATCAAGTCTGCATTCAGCTAGTCATTTTGTGTAAACATGTCCTTAATGCACATTGGAGGTGCAGCCTCCTTAGAGTCTGAATTTACAAATATCCCAGTGCCCCTTTATGAGATTTCCCTCATTTTTAGAATCAATCATGTCCATTACCCCAACACTGTCAAACCACCTTCAGCATTGACTTAGCCCTGCGGCATCAACTTTCCTTAGCCCCAGGGTGTCTTTTATATTTCAGTGGAGTTTTCTTATGTGTGGCATTTTGGGGTAACTATATTTAATTCTGTCTTTCTGTTTCAAAAAGTGACTCTAGAACATCTATCCAGAGGCAACAGGTAGGGTAGCAGTAGTGGATGCCGAGCACTGAGTCTGACTCCAAGCCGCTGCTCTCCATGTGGCAGGGCTGTGCTTAAATCCCACAGCTCCAATAGTCCTCGTTCATGAAGGCAGGGAATTAAAACACTAACCTTAAATCTACTCATATGCAAACTCTCTGCTCTTATTTTTTAAGATGATGCAAATTGGAGTACACAGATCTCATTGGCCATGCCCAGCACATTTATTCCTTCTATGTTTCTATCATTTCATGGTAATTTATGTTGGCTTGGTGATTCATGTTGACATGACATTACCAAAATTGATTACCTCTGATTACCTATCCTTAACTATTATCAGACACTAGAAAGCCATTCTGATCAATGGGTGTGAAGTGGGAGAACATTCATTTTGGCCTGAGAAATGTACAAAAGAGAATGCCAAATATTTCAAGTGTATTACCATGTAAGATAAAATATTTGGAGACCAGTGGCCATTGTTGAATTTACTTCTGCTGTTCTCTCCTATTGAAGTCATTAATATTAGTTGATTTAAAGATGTTTTGTAACTCTATAAATACAGAACCAATGCATTCTGGTTATCCATTTTGATAACCTGATAAAACACAAGAAAATATATTGCTTTCATCCTTGCTTATTTTCTCTTTTGGAAATTGAAAAGTAACGAACAAGACGTAAAGTTGGACTATTGGCAGGGATTTTTAAAATGACTATTCCATACTCTTTTTTATGGTTTTATGTTAAAGATGTGTTATAGATATTTTTGTAGCAGATGGATCAAAGTGGGATTTTTTTTAATGATCATAAGTTGCATCATCAAAAATTTGGTACATGTTTCAGAAGCATTAGGAATGGCGACCTGTTCTCTTCTGAAAATGTAAGTTCATATTGCAAAGGGTCTAAGAGCATCATCAAAACCAAAATCAGGGCTTCCCTGGTGGCACAGTGGTTGAGAATCTGCCTGCCAATGCAGGGGACACGGGTTCGAGCCCTGGTCTGGGAAGATCCCACATGCCGCGGAGCAACTAGGCCCGTGAGCCACAACTACTGAGCCTGAGCGTCTGGAGCCTGTGCTCTGCAGCAAGAGGGGCCGCGATAGTGAGAGGCCCGCGCACCACGATGAAGAGTGGCCCCCCGCTCGCCGCAACTAGAGAAAGCCCTCGCACAGAAACGAAGACCCAACACAGCCAAAAATAAAATAAATAAATAAATTTATAAAAACAAAACAAAACAAAATCAGAGCCTGACATGAATGTACTGTTCCTAGTGAAAGCTGTCTCATATAGTATTTTCTAAAGACCATATTAGTTCTGCCATAGAAAAGAAAAAAAAAAACGAAATACTATCAAGCTTATTACCCATGATTCATTACCAATTCTCATTCAGGCAAACATGTTTTACTTTGTTGCCATGATGACGGTAACTAGTGAAAGATACTTTAAGACCAGAAGGGAGAAAAATTGAGATAGAAGACCACTCTATGGTATTTCTTAAACTAACATGTTGGATGGGCAATAAAATTCATTCCACCTCTTCCATATCAGTCAGAAATCTGAGGCCAGCAGTTCAAACACGATCCTGTTCTTTCTCAGATTTTTGGCAACTTAATGCCCAAAATGGCCCAAATATTAGAGTTCAAAATGATCCCCGTTTTAGATAAATACAAGCTGGGAGAGCAAAATCTGGATTCCAGAAAATCCAAACTATCCTCCTAACATGTCACTAAGAAAGAGCCTGATTAGTAAGTGCAGATGGTTTAATTTCCTATTAAAAGTTGCCAGTGCCTTGTTTAAGATAATGATTTATCATTTCATCTGGGTATTATTGGTTGAAAGCAGAGGACTGATTGGCTATACTTTGAAGAAAATCATTCTTATATGCCTCTTTGAACTCAGGAATAGAAAAGGAACAAGAAGCACATCATTGTCAGATGTGATTTCCACCCGCACTGGGGCTATGATGCCAGAATGGGTGCCACGGTGTGTTCAGAATTTAGGTGAACCCAGCCTTCCAGAAACTGACATCACTTTAATTTTACATTTTAAAAAAAACACCTTAACGTTTGTTCTGTAGTAGGAATGTCAATGGGCTGCCTATATAAGTTAGAGGGTTTTGTTACTGTCTGTCTTCAGGCAAGTCTGTAGATACAGGAAAATCAGACATAGGCTGGTGATGACTGACACAGATATGGTGAGTGGAATGAGAACCACCTAGAATATTGCCTGCTGTTTGTTTGTTTGTTTGAAGTCAGTGTCGAAACTGCTTCGTAAGTTCACAAAGTTTTCATTCTTAATTTGGGTTAAGAAAGTTAACAGTGTTTTCTCTGCTAAATTTGATTCCTTTTCCCCTGTACCATGACCGTTGGCCAAAATCAAACTTGAACTTCTGCACTTTGGAAGAAAGCACACTATGAAACTTCAACACAAGCACCTACATCCACCACCAAAATTCTACACTGTCTGCAAGGAAAGTGCACAAACTTGGTCCAATGTAGGATTCTTCAAAAGTGTGTTAACTAAATTTGTGTGTTATGCCACTTGATGGGACTTTTGAAGATGTTATGAAATGTTAAATGCCTCATTCTGTGTTAATTTGCTGTTGCTGTTCTGTGATACAAAATAAACTTATTTGGGATTGTTTCATTTTTTTTCATGGAACCTTCTCCGAAGCCACCTTGACCCCTTGGTAAACTTACAGAAAGTTACTGATCTTGAAATTAATTTTTAAAAGACCATATATATTAATCATAATGGAGCTTTTTTAGAATGAGGTAGCACTATCTCCCCTTTATTGGAATGAGAAAAACAGAGCTTTGGTTGCCCTGGTGGAATGCTTGTGGATTTCTGGGTATTCCCCCTCAGGACCAATGGGGGATGGGGGTTTTTCAGTCCTTACATTTGACTTTCAAGGTTTCACTGGAAACCTTGTTGTTAAAAATGTGTAATACCTATTTCCAGTGGTCTTCATTTTTTTCTGTTTATCAATTCACTGGTCTTAAATGCTCACTTGAGAGCTGTCCAGGTCTATATCTACAAAAGTTGTTTAATGACACCTGGTAGGTACATTGTTTTCAAAATCAGTTTAAGACACCAGCTGAGGCAGTGCAGGCAGGGAGCCCATTGCCCGCTGCCCTGGATCAATGTCAGAAGTGCAGGGAAGGGGCGGGCAGGTGTCTCCCAACAAGTCAGCAGAAACCAACTCTCACGGGCTCCCAGCCTCAACTCAGAGGAAAACAGGCATATTTTTGAGCTGGTATCCCTGAAGTGAAAGTGTCCCGCTCGCTCACTGCTCTTGGCAAATTGCCAGGTTCTATAACCCAAACCTCTGCATCTCTTATGAATGATAAATTCAGGAAGCATGGTCCCGAGTATTGCCAACCGTCCCCCAAGCTTCCTTCCATACCAGCCCCCTCTTCATCTCTATCATCTGCCAACATTTTGGGGACAAAATAAGAGAATCCTGATTATGTACAGTAAAAAATGTATTATATTTTTTGTACTTAAGCTTTATGTAAATAGTTTGTCTCATTCCATTGTAAGTTAGCATTGAAATAAATTCCACCATTTAGGAAACAATTTAGTGGCATTTTTCTTTGCGTAGCCTCAGTGGCCCCTGTGGCCCCAGATGTGCTGAGGCGCGATCACTACTTGAAGGAGAGCGTTTCATTGGAGTGAGACTGCAGACGACCTCTGGGGAAAACCCCATAACACGCTCCTATGTGATCAGATGCCACAGCCTCTTGTGTGGAGGCCAAGACAGGACCAACCAACTTCGTGATGATTCTGTGACGCCGTAAACAACTTTTACAAGTATTTCTATGGACAATAGGAAGTGTGGGCCAAGGAAAATCGATCAGGTTTTTCATTTACAAGGAGTTGATAACCTGTACTGTTGATGATCGGTTTGCTGTTATATTAAGCTCGCCTTCTCTACAGCACACCATATTCCATTCTTCCTTGCATAAAACAAGGTTTTTCTAGAATGAACTGCTGACTATTAGCATGAACACAGCTAGAAGATGCCTGAAAGATGTATTTCAGTATTCATGATCCCATTACATCTCCTTCTCTCTCTCCATATATATATATACATACACACACACACACACACACACATATATATACATCTAATATATACTCACATACATGTATATATAAACATACATGTGTATAATTGCACATATATATAATTTCCAGTTGAGCACAAAGCTGAAAGGCCCATTTAATATGGATACAAATATTAACACAATAAAATAAAGCTATACAAAAATATAAACTAGCGAAGCACGTGATAATGATTAAACTACTTTTAACCCCAACTAATGAAATATTAATTTTTAAAATCTGTCTTTACCCAGATGATCCAGGCTGACTACACATTAAAAGACTTCTCTGCTTTTGGAAGGTTGGATGTCCTTTAGTGCTAAAACGGCAGAAGAATAATTTCCTACAGCTCTTTGGGGAGGTCTATTTTTCCTGATTAGGCAGGTTGACAATCCAGGAGATTATTACTTCTGGCTGCATATTAGTATTACCTGGGGACTTTAAAAAAAAATGTATCACCCAGACCCCATCCCAGACCAAATCAGTTTGGATTCTGAGTATCTGTATTAGATGAAATATTAAAATCTTAACGCATTCCATGAAGAACCTACATTTGACTGTTTGTTAGTTTAGAAAGTGAGTGGAATAAATGCGGTACCACAATTCTCTTCCTTGTGATTTTTTTTCTGAATCTTTGTATTTACAGTGATGTACTCTAATATTTAGACATTCTCACCCAATGCTCATGTATCCACCTCCTCTTTTTAGAGTCTACTTCATTCACTCTTAACAAATACAATTGAAATGTCATTTAAAATCCCTTTCTGGACATATTTGAAATATACAATGTAAATTTCCATTTAAAGCTCCTCCTTGAGCCCAGCTTGTGAAGAATAGTAGGGATGATTGACTGTATTGACTGCACACCTGTAGAGAATTAATGTAAGAAGAAATTTTCCTTAAAATAGTATCTGAAACTATGTTTATTTTCTGGAATTATACTTGTTTATACTTGGTTTACTTCTTTAAAGGAGTTTGTTTATAAAATCAAACAAACTGATGTCTGAAATGGACTTTCTCTCATTAATCTGCTTGACGTACATTTTCCTCGGGAGTATATGAAGCTCTCACCCCACCCCTGCAATCACAATCAGAACCAGATCTGAAAGCAACAGGAACACATTTGATAAACATTTGATAGTTCTGGGCAGTGCAGAGCTCCTTAGACCAGTTACTAAAAGCATAACAGAGGAAGCAAAGTCAAAAGGTAACCCTTTGTGAAATGATCCCTCGTAGAGTACACAGGAAGTGCAAAAGTTCATCTCTAGTTTCAAAAGCCATTATTAATATTTTGAAAATGAGTCTTACCATAAAACACAGAGAAAACTTTGCTGAACTATGCTTTTTCAATCTTAATGCATGTGAGCTCCATGATGTTTGTCAGGTATTTGCCATGGCCTTTGCCAGAGGGTGAATTGTTCGTCACAGTGGTGGTTTTGAAAGCAGCTCTGTTGCCCCTTTCCTGTTTGCCCATTTCTCTTCCCCCCTAACCTTAAAAGAACCTAATTACAAGAGTGAGATCACTAAGCAACTGAAACTAACTCCTGACTTACGCTCTCCTGAATGCTCACCATGTCTTGTCTAACCTGTTGATTCTTCCCATAGATAAAAAGAAGTAAGATTAGCTCTCTACCCCCAGTAGGCCCCACTAAGCAATCCTGCAGGCAGATCACTTGGACAGGATAACGTCTGAAGAAAGAGTCAGCCCGTCCGCTCGCAATGGAGATGCAGAACCCAACCTCCTGCCTCAGTGATTCACTGAGATTCTCCCCCCACCCCACCCCTTTTTCCCTTTAAAAACCAACCTGGCTGAGCGGAATCTTCAGAGTTCGTCTCTGGACACAAGTCCACCATCTCCCCAGCGCCTTTCCTTTCTACTGATTAAAGCACCTTTCCTTTCTGCTGACACTTGCCTCTCCAATTATTGGCCAAACCTGGGTTTGATTACAGTTTCATGGGCCACCTTTCCTTAGAAAGCTGGGACCAGTGAAGACAGCCACACTCGAGTGCTGTGCAGAGGTCTGTCCGCAGGTCTCTTCCTCTTCAGTTCCTTCTTCCTCTCTCCCACCTTGGCACTGCTGTCACCTCCTTGTTCCTGCTACTAGATGCCTGAGACAGCTGAACTGGGAGAAACATTTTCCATGGGCTTCAAGTCATTCTAACCTAACTCTTTGTGACACATGCATTTTGTAGGACATATTCAGGATAGATCCCACTTGAAAGCATCTGGAGCTTATGTAATTTGAGTGTCTTTGAAAGAAAAGGAATACAAAATTCAGACTATGAAATTAAGGATGAAAATTAATGTTCATTCAGATTTAGAAAAGAAATCTGTACAAACTTCAAACAAAAAAATTACGACAGAAACTACATATGTAATAAATTGAAGAAAAATAACAGAGCACGTGTGTTAGCTGCCAGACAAAAACTATTCTACTGAGAGAATAGAAAATAATTATTAATCAAGGTTGATTACCTTGTTATGTGTAACCACATGTAAAATTTTAGGATTTTTGTCAACATCTGGAACATCTCTACCAACTTTCCTTCATGTACAAGCTAAGGGAGTAGGATGATTACCTACGCAGACCAGCTTATGGCTCTGTGTTTCCAAATCTTTCTTCACTATTCACAGACTTGGGGGCTGTGCACTGCAGGACAGGCCCTCCGATGCCACATCTTTGTGTCAGCACGTGGTGACATGACGGAGGGAGGTTGAGTGCTCCCACATCGACAACAAGACGCTGCAATAACATCACTTTACATGGAAGTGACGGCAAATCACATGCACACTCTTCCCGAAGTCCAGCTGAATGTATTCCCCACCTCAGTTTCCCCACAAACCCTCCCAGAGATGCCCACAGCCACTCCAGTGCCCCCTAATAGAAGGGGAAATGTGACAGGGGGATGGGGAATCAGGATGGAAAGAGAAAGGAGTCTTACATGCAGTTGAATTCTTTACCTGATCACATTTTAGAAAATCACTCATATTTTAGAAAACCACATGACATATGCACGTGAGGGCATGAAGCATGTGCTCCATTCTCTCCATGATACTCCATCTCTGGACCACTAGGCACGAGGTCTGTGCTGGAAAATGGGAAAACAGAGTTGGCTAAGACAACTGTGCCTTTGGATCCCTGATGACAGGGAGGCGGTGCTGGGCTGGGTTTAAACAGTGACTCTGTCCTTATGGCTGCGACCTTGGGGCTGCCTCGGTGTCTCATCTGTAGATGGAGATAACAAGAGCATCAATCCACCTTGTTTTATGGCATTTCATAGATACTGCGTTTTTTACAAACTGAAGGTTTGTGGCAACCCTGCACGGAGCAAGTCTCTTGGCGCCATTTTTCCAATAGCATTTGCTCACTTGGCGTGTCTGTGTCACATTTTGGTAATTCTCACCATTTTTCAAACCTTCCACCAGCAAAAAATTATAATTCACTGAAAGCTCAGATGATAGTTAGCATTTTTTAGCAATAAAGTACTTTTTAATAAAGGTATGTATTTTTTTAGACATAATGCTATCACACACTTAATAGACTACAGTATAGTATAAACATAACTTTTATATGCACTGAGACACCAAAAAATTCATAAGACTGGCTTTATTGGGATATTCACTTGACTGCAATGGTCTGGAATCTAATCCACATCTCAGAGATCTGCCTGTATTGAAAGGTCCTTTTGATGATTCATCGAGTTAACACAAACAAAGCACATAGCAAAAGGCCTGGCCGCATACAAAGGGTTGAACAAACATGTCATTACTATTATTGCTTTTATTGTAAATGGAAGGATAATGTGAATAATATTTGAACGAGTGGTACTTTATTGAACACTCCTTGGGGCAACTAGGTTGTTATACAGTTAAAAAGAAAAAAAACCCCACAGCATTTGAAGAGGGGAAATGTGCTTTCAGGCCAAGTGATTATCAGAAGAGAGATGTATCCGTTGCAGGGAAACAGAGAATCTGGCTGGTCAGATGCACATTTAGGGGATTGCTCAAGGGTCGACAAAACACAGGCAAGTCATGATTATCCATGGTAGAGGTGCCAACAGGAAGGGAACATTTAGATTCTTGATTGCTCTGTTCTGTGGATATAGAACAACCTGTATCCTCTTTTCACGGTATAATGGAAGGACTTGCTCAGACACATGATATTCTTACAGCTCTTGGAAAGAAGGCTTTCTGTACCTCTAAGGCAATATTCTCATGATTAGTATGTATTATGTAAACAAAGAGTGTGAGGTACTTTAATATTTTCAAGAATTATGGAAAAGATAGATTTTTTTGTGGTCAGTAGTCAAGGTTGCTAGTTACCTTGGGCTCCTTGACCTTGAGATAACCAGAGAAAGGAACAAGTTTTTAAAAGACAGGTAGTTTTGAATATTTTATTTGTTTCTGGTCTATTTTTCTTTTGTCAAGAGAAATGATGATGGGAAGCCCTAAGGGGTAAAAAACAACAAAAATCCAACCTCTGAACTTCAGAAAGTGGAGACCAAGGTCATCATGACACCACACAGGCTACTTGAGAACTTGAGAAAAACCTGCTACAGAAAACATATTTTATGACCCGGGTATTTCATGTTTTCTCATTTGATCTTTCAGTTTGATTTTTCACTGCTTCAGTTTTTTCAGAAGTTTTATGAAAATCAGGATATGGAAAAGTTGTAAAATAGCAAAATTCAGACAGCCTGCGTCCTGGAATTTCCCAGAAGTGTTCCCCTGCGTGGAGGGGACTCCAGGTAAGAGGCAATCCATGAACAAGTGAAGTTGGCTGGAATAGAGCCACGCTAGCTGCACCTACAGGAGGGACTCTGAAGCCGCTTGGTGGGGTCTTAACTTGCACAGACTCACATAACTACAAAGTAGCCTTGGCCAGATTCTGGTGTTTGAGAGCAGCAGAAAAAGAAAACTTTGTAGAAAACAGATCTAAATGTAAACATGTCTTTTTAGCTATTGTGATTCAGTCCAAAGGAGAGCCACTCACAAAAGAATTGAAAGTCTAGACATTTGACAGCAAAGTGGCTGCCCACTGCCCTGACGATACTGTCCCCCGAGGAGGACAGAGCCAGGTCCAGACCCAGCTTGAAGACCGGGGGCAGCACCAGCTTCGGGTGGCAGAGCCTCTCGCCAATCCGGCCGAGGCATCCAAGGGAAGGGCCTTGACATGTGACCAGAACCTGGGCGATGAGATTTCTTTGGAAGGAGAGTGGAGAACCCACCACAGCCGGTGATGGGAGATCAACGTAGGAAAGTGGGTGAAAGCCCCAATCCTGTGCCTGGAAAGCGAGCGGCTCAGGTGTCGCTTTGATTGGAACATGAGCCAGGATAACACTTTTGAAATGACTTAGTTTGCATTTCCGATCCGTCTTCCTGTTTGTTTGTTTGTTTTCCTCGCTTCCTGTCCCCTTTGAACTGAGGCTGGGCCGTGAGTCTTAGTGCTCCAGCCAAGGTGTGAGTGAGGAGGAAGCCAGCAGAGGAAACTGAGCCTTCCCTGCGTCCGGTGTGACCAGGTGACACAGAGGTCCCCGTGCTCTCCCCCGATGTATAGGGGAGTCGGGAGGGTCCCGGGCTTGCTGTGGTGAGAAGCAAGGGGGCCCCCGAGTTGGGCACAGGATGAGGCGGGCGGAGACTCTGAGAGCCCCGCAGTGAGGAGGGCTGAGGCGTGATGGGGTCAGTGGGTTGGGGGCGGGAGGGCAGGGCCGGGGCTTCTCAGCCTGGAATCTCAGAGCAGCCTCAGCCAGAACAGAGGCCGCCGCCCAGAGAAACAGCTGGCTCTTGGGTGAAACTACTTTTGTGAGTGTTTATCTGCTTTCGAAGGGTTTTAAAGAGAAGGCAGGCATCTTGGGGCGTCTTGGGGAGCACAGTTTTGGTGTGGCGATGAGAAGCGGCATGAGTTGGGGAGAATACCGCCTCCCCCCGTCTGTGCGGGCCCAGATCTCTCCGTCCCCTGAGCCCTGGGCCTTGGGGACCAGAGCAGTGCCCCGGGCGGGACCACTGGCTTTCTCCCGGAGGGGTGTCGAGTGGTAGCAAGTGCAGAGGCAGCAGGAGGTGCCGATCTCAGGGAGGGCAGTGGGCCCAGGTGAGGAGAACGGGGCCCCTTCCTGCGGTGAACGTTCACCGGGAAACCAGACGTGAATAGAAACGGGCGCGAGCGAGGACAGCCGTGCGTCGCCGGGCGCAGGTGGCGGAAGGAGTGCGGGCCGGTTCGTGCGTGATCACGACAGCACAGCCGCGGCGCGTGCAGTGGGAGGGCCTGGAAACCCCTTCAGAGACGCCCGCACCACGTGGGAAACGCCTGGGTTGAGGACGGCCAGCAGGACGGCGGCATCGGGCATCTCAAGAAGTTTCACAACTGCGCCCACCGAGATGTGATCGGCGTTCATCGGGAGATGCCCAGATTCGGCGCTCTTCTCCTTTCTTCTTCCTCCTCCCGTTCATCCCTAGGTCCCTGTCCTCACAAGAGGGGGACCGCGCGCCAGGTCAGGTCGACCGACGGCGTCCAAGCGCCTCGTCCCTGGGGAGGGACCGGCACCTGCTCGGATAAACGTAACGCAGCAAAAGCATCCCTTTTACAGCAGCCGAATTTAAACACAAACCAACTCCTTCCTAGGAGCAATCCCATCGGAAGATGCTTTCCTGAAAATGCACATCTTTGTCTAAAGTTATGCGAAACTGGAATTCGTGGAGCTGGGGTGACTGCTGGCCCCGGCGAGCAGGCCACTCTGCGGCTGCTGCGGGCACAGGAGCGGCGAGGGGCGGTCAGAGCGATGCTCACAGCCCCGGGCGCCTTGAAGGAGGAGAGGCGTCGGGCTCCGCTGTGAAGTTGTCGGGACCAGGGAGGGGGGGACTCCTGAGAGATGGGGCCCCGCGGCCGCCTTCCCAGCAGGCGGGGACTGAGCAGAGGAAGGGCAGGTGTGACAATCGGCAGGGGTACGTCTAGGCAAAGCAGTGAGTATTAGCTGGTGAAAGGAGGAGAGGACGCCTGGGGCACTTCGCAGGGAGGCCGGGAGGAAGGAAGGAGTTTGACGGGACGGAGCGTTTCTGTGGAGCAAGGTGAGAGGAGAGAGAAGTTAGAGAGATGGCGGGGGGGGGGCCCGCCACGGATGGCTCTGGGAGCCTTTGTCAAAACCACAAACAACGCAAAATGAGTGGCCTTATTTTTTGGTTTGTTTTAAATCGTGCAGCTCCTTTCTTTTTAAAATAAAATTTATGTGAAGCACAGTTAGAACAGTTAAGAGTGGAGCTGGTACAGCGAGGCACAGAGAGACCTGCTTCTTCCCAGCTATCACCCATGGCCAGGGCCGCAGGTACCGTCCAAACCCCCAACCACACGGCTGCCCTGGGAAGAATCGGCGCCCGGAAGACATCACCGGGAAGGGATGGTCCTTTCATAGACCCGGAGGCAACAAAAGCAGCACAGCTAGGGGAAAACGGCTTTGTGATCTAGAGGGAGAAAGAAGGAGGGAAGATGGGTGCCCTGAGAACACGAAAGGCCCCTTGGGCAGGGGCTGGGCTTGTGTTGGGCCCTCGGTCCTTGGCAGTCAGCAAATGTCAGGTTCCCAGGCCTGAAGACCAGGACGCTCACCAGGGTGAGCTCTCAGTGCTTAGAAAACAGCCAGCCGTCCTGTTTATCTTAAAACCCATCACTGTGAACTTTACAATGTGGTCAGGTTATTTTCTGGGAGCTTTTCAGAAAACAATTTTCAAGAGTGTAATAAAATGAAAATGGGACCTAGGTAACAATCAACCCTATTATCGAACAGTCTAAGAAGATTTTTGGGCTTGTGAAGGTGATCCTTTGTGAGACAATGAGATGTTACCCAACCCAGGTGGAAATGCCCTTTGAATCTGTTTCTAGTACCTGAGGGGTGGCAGCCCACTGTCCTTGCCCAGCTTACTGTGGCTAATGGAACGAAAAGGAGTAGATGCGTGGAAACAACAGAGAGGAAGGGATTAGGGAAAATATCCCGCACATCTCAATCCTACACCTCTACTGCCATAACTGGGCATTGTCATTTACAAAATTTTGATAGCCTAAAACAAAAGCAAGTTAACACATGTAACTCACAAATGGATTCATTAGAGAGAATATTGCCAGTTTTGTCTTGAGAAGACAATCATTATGTTTGTTCCATTACATTGGATTCTCCCTTTAACGATTATATGTGTTTTGAAGAGGGAAACTATTTCTTTTGGAAAAGCAGGTTTGCATTGCTCTTATATCACCTGTAAAGTACTGAAACCAGTGCTTACCAAGTCCCCTATTTCTATGCTACCCATTCTGCACATAGTCAAAGAGTGTCTCTAGGGAAATAGAATACATTTACAGAAAAAGCTGTGATACTTAAGGGTTTCCCATCCAGAAAGTTCTGCCATAAAGCCTGCTGTCTCTTAAACTAAATGCTCTATTAAAGCAGAAGGTTGTGCAAATTAGGCTTGAGGTTATAGACATTCTTGTAGAGAAGTAAGGCACCATGGACCCAGGTAATACCTCTGCAAGGATGGTATTCTTTGTGCTGGAGTGAACTAGAATTGACCTTGTGATATAGGGTCAGGAACTGGGAAGTCAGGCCCATCCATGACATAAGGATGAACAACCTGTGCTCACTACTTAGGAATCCCAGGCCCATGTGAGAACTAGTTCTGGGCTATGGTTGGAAAAGAGTAGCCCATGACAATGAAGAACCCACAGCCTGTGTGATGTGCAAAAATCTAATGTAGAAATAAATGTTGAAGGGTAGTCTATCATGATAAAATCTGCTCATACTCTAACAAACTTAAAAGCAAATCTTAAAAAGATCAAAGCAATTGAAATAAAACATAATTGGTCATCAGAACAAGTCCCAATACTCTATACAGGAATAAAATAAAGTTCAACATTAAACCACACAAATTTGCAATTTTCAGCATCCATTAACACCAAGCATGCAAAGAAGAAAATATGACACAAATATTTGTATGCAAAATTCATAGCAGCTTTGTTCACAGTAGCAAAATGGTAAAAACAGCCCAAATGTCCAGCAACTAGTGAACGATAAATTGTGGTATATTCATAAAGTGGAATTCTGCTTAGTAACGAAATGGAATAAACTGCTGATACACACCAACATAAATGAATCTCAGGAGCATGATATTAAGTGAGACAAGCTCTACACACAAAAACATTACGTGATCTGTGAGTCTGTTGATATGAAATTCTAGAAAAGGCAAAATCACAGTAATAGAAAACAGATTTTATTTTTATTGAAGTATAGTTGATTTACAATATTATATTAGTTTCAGGTGTGCAGCATAGTGATTCAGTATTTTTATGGATTATACCCCATTAAAAGTTATGAGAAAATAATGGCTGTAATTTCCTGTGCTGTATAGTATATCCTTGTTTCAGAAAACAGATTTGGGGTTGTCTGGGCTGTGGTGGGAAAGGAGCTCCTTCTTTCTAAGGGAGCTAGAGGGACATTTTAGGGTGATATAAATGACTCTAATGGTTAAAAGAATGTATATATTTGTCAACAATGATGAAAGTTTACCCTTAAAATTTATTTTGTGTTATTTATATATTTCAGTAATGCCAATGGAAAAAATTTAGTCTAGAAACTGATAAAATATTGTGGACCAGACAGAGACAAATGTAAAGTTTCATTGTAAATTCTCCACACCAGGGGGCAACGTGTGTCTCCCTGAAACAGTTCTCACACAAGGTAAGGAAAGAATATGGGCCCATAAGAGAAGATCCCACCTTGAGAGATATTCAGACACTGCCATTAGTTGATGACCATTTGGGTTATTTCTAGTTTGGGGCTACTTCAAATCTTATAAAATGATTTGAAAATAAGTATGTTTAAGATGTTTGAAAAGATAAGAGAAATGGTAGAGTCTATAAGCCAAGCATAGGGCATGATGCACAAAGAAAATGGAAATTCAGAAAATCCATCAAAATTCTGAAAAAAAACCCCTATAATCATTGAAAAAGATCTCAGAAGAAGGGTAAATGGTAAATTAGATATGACTGATGAGGACAGTAATTAGAAGATAGAACTGAGGAAATAAGACAAAATGAACCACAGCTATGAAATACAAAATAAGAGTCATGACAAAAACAATGAAAAGATTTAATATACAGCTACGTCTGTATATTAATACTCAAAAGCACTGTCGGATACCAGCTTATACTATCTTGCTTAGATTTAATGCAGTTGATAGAACTAAAAGGATTAGACACACTCAGGGAAAATAAAGAGGAAAAGATTTAGGGAAAAATATCCAAGACATATCTCAATGTCCTGGTATTCTATAAATCAATAAAACAAATGACAGATTCTGGAACAATAGTTTGTCAAAGAGAGCTAACTGTCCATAAAAGATTGGTGTTCCCCAATTATAGGCCAGAGTTGTTCCTGGGAAGTGGCTATGCAGAGAGAGACTTCATTTCCCTATCCTAGTGCCTTTAAGTGAATCGGGTAAGGATTCTGACCAATGGGCTGGGAGCAACGGAAAGGGATACATCTCACTTCCAAGGTGAGTCTCTCAGTGCTGACTGGAGGTGTCAGATGAGTCCTTGGGAGTTGTGTGTCGGCTAAGGCATTGGCATTGCCACTGGGGACCCTCAAAAGACTCAGGATAATTAGTTGCTGATATACCAATATATCAATAATTCATGCCCCTCTCCCTGCCTGCCCCGGCTCCTGGCCTCATTGACCAGGATAATATATGTACACAAGAACCAAACTCTTATGGGGTTTGAGCCATTATGCAATTTGAGATCTATTCTTTCAGTCAGTTAGCTTACCCTAAATGTTAACACACATCACTTAAAATGTCTCTTTCTATAGAAACATGCTTCCTCTTTCAGGCATTTAAGCCCTTTGATCTTTTAAAAAGATAATTGTAACATTTTTCAAGACTGTTTGTTCTGTCAGTTTCCTCTGCTGTATCATTAGAGATAAGCAATGTTTAAAACGGCTCTTATTCATAAGAAGATCTTGAACTTATACCATGTATATTTTCTCCACGTTAGCCCAAAGTAATCAAAGTACTTACTAGAAAATAGAGGTAATTTCTTAAAGAGACAGAGGTTCTATGTTATGGTTTTGAACTGCTCAAGGTCATGCCTAGAGAGAATTTCAGTACCTTTAGTGTCAAGCCTCTATGAAAAATCACTGTTGGGTTCATGGCGATTATGCATTGATGAGAAATGGAAAATATAAGGTTATAGCATCCTCTAGGGAGATAAGATACTTTAAGTGCTTTCAAGGAGAGAAAGCTTCTAAAATTGGAAGCCATGATTTGAGGTTTTAGAAACTTTAATTACCAACCCTTACAGCGTCTAAAAAAATCTCACCATGTTTCCACTTGCTGCTGGCTGTGGAGCCTTCGCAGCAACTACTTGTAGTATGTCTCATTGCACTTCTCGAACTTGGACAAGATAGAAATGATTCTAAGTCACAGATTTAAGGGAGGAGAAGGTGCTGACACCTATATGTAGAAGCATGCTAAAATAATGACAATGTTAAGACAATAATAGCAACGTTTATGACGTTCATTCATAACTGAGTTATATTAGAGTAAATATGAACATATTGAGTTATATTAGAGAAAATATGAACATATTGAGAACATAGAGTAAATATGAACAATTGAACATAAATTTGGCAGACGGTAACTTCAAAGAAAGGTCTTCGGACTAGCAATCGGCAGATCCAGCCTCATTCCTTGATAAACTATTGTGATATGTGCATGCAAAATGGTACGGCTTCTTTGGAGAACTGATCATTTTCTTATAAATCATATATATAAGTGTGTATCTATATACATATATATAACATATATGACTCAGCGATTGCACTCGTACAGAAGTGAATTTTATATTCACACAAATACCTGTGCACAAATGTTTATAGCCCCTCTATTCAAAGTGTTTCTACTCTTCTTAGCAAGGGGTCTTTGCCCTCCTGCAGCTCCAAGTGTTATCTTTACTCCAGACAGGAAGAAGGTAAGAGGGGATGAGGAGGAAAGGGTGGTCCTGCTGTAGAGCAGCAAAATATTCCTAAGAACTGTTGTCAGATGGCCGCACCATCTCGTCTGGTTAAACCTCCAGGTGCAGGGGAGGTTGGAAAGTATCCTTCTTTACCTGGTACACTGCAATTCTAAACAAAGGAAGGATTCTCTTGGGAAGAAGGGCAGGAGGGTGAATATGTGGATAAAAAACAGTACCTGCCATATAAACCTGTCATCCAGAGATGACTGCTATCACTTAATGTTCATTTTATTAGGAATATACAAATGTTTTTATAAATACAGACTTGAATACCATTCAAAACATTTCCCCTCTCTTAACACTGTGCACGAATATATTCCAGGAAACAAGCTGTTTGCTTTTTCATCATGTTAAGTGGCTCCTTTTTTCCCCTGTCAGGAATGTACAACCCCTACTTGGGGGAAGTTAGGTAGTTTCCAACTGTCATTACAAACAAGGCTGTGATGACTATTTTTGTAAGTATGTCTTAGGATATTTCCTGTAAATGAAATTACGGTCAAAGTTAGGCAGGTTTCTGAGGCTTTTGATTACAAAATTGCCCTTTAGAAAGGTTATCCCAATTTGTATTTCCACCTGTTTTCCAAGTACCTTCTCTAGTGCTAAGGGGGATCGTCTTTTTAAAAAATCTTTGTAACATCCTTCTGGAATTGTGAGCGGTGCTAAGAAGATGCAGATAATTAGGAGAAGCTGAGGTCCATCTGTATGAAAGGCGTAAACCATCTCAACTGGAAGATGACCAGAACTGGGTCTGGGACAGCGGTGTGTTGCGTGAAATAATTCCGTGGGTGGCAGTCTTTGGGTTGCCAAGTGCCTAGCGTGTTAGTGATGCAGCATCAGTCCTTTGCCGCAAGGATCCCTTCCACCCCAGTGATTTTTGAAAGACCTTCGAGGGTGCCCCATGTACCCTCACAATCCTGTACCTTTGTCCTCCTCTCTTGCCAACCCCCCGCACCCCGCCCTGCGCTGTCCCACCGGCTCTGCCTGCAAAACCCCTGGAAGACACCCTGCTGTCCCAGTCTCTGTCTCAGAGCTGCCGGGCCTCCAGGCTGCAGGCCGGTGGGGAGGAGAAGCCGGGAGGCAGGAGGGGTCTCCCTGCAACAAGGTGCTTTACTTTGTGACTCTGGACACAAGGTCAGCGGCTCAGCAACCCAGGTGACGAAGCTCTTCAGCCAGGTAGGCAATCTAGAGCGTCTGAATCCTCTCTTGTTGGGAGGCTTAAACCAGCTCCAGGGACCTCAGCAAGCAGGTGTCCCTTGACCCCTCAAAGTTCTCCTCGTCTCAGTTTAGTCTCCCCTCAGCAAAATATCCCCTCTCCCCTCCCATTTTCAAACTCAAACACCATGGGTGTGAATGGAATGAAAGGACCCTACTGAGGGGCTGAGAGGGGGCTGGACCCCCGGAGCAAACTGCCGTCTCATGCACATTGGCTTTTGTGCTTCCGTGAATTCCTTACACACTTGGTGCAAGTGCTCAGGGCCGTGGAGTTTCTTGGCAAAGGAGCAAAGTGAAACGTGGTTAGCCTGCAATGGATGGAATGCATTTTAAATAAAAGCAGCGTGGCGGCTGGTGGTGTTATTTCACTTTGGAGCGGTCTGGGGGTGTAATAGGGCCCAGTGAGCAGCAAGGAGCAGTGGTAAGACAGAAAGTGCAGCAGCCTGGGAAACGGGTGGACCTTCCTTCCTTCCTCCCTCCCTCCTTTCTTTCTCTTCTTTCTCTCTTTTCTTTCTTTCTCTTTCTTTCTTTCTCTTTCTTCCTTCCTTCCTTCCTTCCTTCCTTCCTTCCTTCTTTCCTTCCTTCCTTCCTTCTTTCCTTCCTTCCTTCCTTCCTTCCTTTCTTTCTTTCTTTCTGTCTTTCTTTCTGTCTTTCTTTCTTTCTTCTTACTAGCTGTATAATTTTGACATGCTTACTTAACATCTGTCTTTGTTTCGTTATCTAGAAGATGAGTATGAAACTATTACTTGATCATAACGTCATTAGCAGGATTACACGAGCTAATGCTTGTAAACCTCCAAGCACACTGTTTGACACCTAGAAATGCTCAATTACTGTTACAAATTATTATTTTTACCTGTTTTTCTACTAGGAAAAGTGATAAACTTCCAGCTTTGAAGTTTCTAGCTCCTCTTTCTTCCTGGCCCATTCATCCCATGCCTCACATGCTCTCACTGTGGATCTTAAAACCTTTCCCTCATAAGGTCCCTGTGTCCTCCAAAACCCAGCGGGCAGGCCCCAATTTTCCCCTCTCTGTGAAAAATATTACAGACTCCTAAAATATGAAAGTTTGAGAAATTTTATTATTAGTCTGAAGCTATACCATCACTTTGGCATTCAACAAACAGATAGTAAACGTTATATACGTGTTTGGGCAATAAAATCTAACTGGAAATGGCAGTGTACCAGCCTGTATGTTGCTTCTCAACATTAAGCCACCTAAGCTAATTTCATCCTTAAACCATGCCTACTGCGGTATGTCCCATTATTACCCTACCTCTCAGATCAGAAAATTGAAGCTCCAAGAGCTTAAGTAACTTTTCCGGAGTTACATGGCTCATGAGGGCGGGGCCAGGATCTGCACCCAGGCAGGCCTGCCCCCGAGTCAGTGCTCCTGGCCACTGTGCTCTGATACCTGCAAATGAGATGTTTCTATTTATTCCTCAGCATTAAGTACACTTCACCAGTGCAGCGTGGATATTCACGAGCCGGCAGCTGGAATTGTCTTGATTAGGACAAAGCACACGAGGTCCCCCATTCCCCTTGCTGGTGATTTATTCAGGATGGGTCAAGCCAAATTGATTATGTTCAGTTTCTCATCCCATAAAACGGGGTGAATAATCGCAGCTATTGCATAAGGTTGTTAGTGAGGACTAAATGGGTTCATTTAAAAGGAGAGCTGGCTCTAGATAAATGTTAGCTATTATTTCTTCTGCAAATTAATATTCATTGCTGGTTACAATGGACTGAGCTTTGTGCTGTATTTGTCTGGAAGAAATATTTTGATAAGAAAGTCACTTCAATTCATGAGAAGCCCTCCAGAGACACACTCAGAGAGAGGGATTTGGAATTCTCCGGACGAAACTCAGGAGGGTAAAGAGGAGCCCTGAGACCCAGTCAATGAGGGCAGAGCTCAGCTGGAAAAACTGCTGGAGTTGAAGGTGAGGAAAAGGGACTTGGATTCTTAAATTGTTTGTGTAGGGAATTTGCTAGAAAACCTTCCCTCGGTCTTAGTTTGATTCAGAGAGACTAGTCAAAATGAATTTGGTGACCACTGAAGGCACTTGCTCTGTGTTTGGAGATGACTCAGGGGACCAGGATCAAAGGGCAATCAGGGCAGAGCACAGGATTTAGGGGAAGACAGGAAGCTTGGAGTTTCTCCATGATGGATAAATTTCATTAGGATATTGACTCTGATTGTGGGCATATGGTAATAATGAATGACAGGGAAATGCAGTATTCTGAAGACTCCATGAAATCGGCCTTAGGGGGGAAAAATAAGATTGTTACTGAAGTGAACACAGCACTAGGGGCATTTCTGGAAGAACCGGGTTCCACTGTAGTTATAATTTCCCCACTGAATGAAAAGTTCTTTCATCATATTAACTAATATCAAACAGTTTTATTGTGCCAATAAAGTATACATTTATTCAGTCAACAAATCTTTCTTATACACACTTTATGCCAGGTATCCTGCCAGGTGCTGGGAAGACACTGATTAATAAGACAGTGTCTCTGTTCACGAGGAGGTCACACTGAGCAGCTCTGCAGGAGAGAAACAATACAGTGTGGTCAGTATAAAGGGCTCCAAGAGTAGCTGTTGCTTGAAAGAGGACAGGCTTCGTGGAAAGGTAATGTTCTTGTTGCCCTTTGAAGGGAAGAAGAATTCCGCTAGATGTGAAGAGCAGCAAAGCTCGTGTGCTGGATATTCTCTATCTGCTCCTCCAGATCTGTTCTCCACCTATCTCCACTGTCCTGTGCCTTTATGCACTGCTTCAGTTGGTTCCTTTGTCCCCAGGATTCCAGCTGAACTTGTGCAATGAGAGGTCCTAGGAGCAGATCATAGCTTGGGAGGAAAAGAAAGTTTGAATATTTAACCCCAGTTCACTGCCTACTGGACCATGGGTGGACAGTGGGTGTGGTCCTTCACTGAAGGGCACTGCTTCTTATGGATGACCTTTTTCTGTAGCTACAACTCTCTCGTTGGGTTCTGGAAGCTTCTCTCCCCCCTTGACATACACCTACGGTGGGTCACAGCGTTACAATTGCTAAATTTTTGATGTTAGAATGTCATTTTGGTTCTATTTTAACCTTGCACACACCGTTATTAATACCCCATTGGAGTGTGTTAATTGTTCTTGGGAAACCTACTGATGCAGCCTTAAGTATATACCATGTCTCTGAAATGTACAGCTTATGCATAGTGGTGGTTGTTGATTTCCTCAGAGAATGTGTCCTCCGATTACATCAATCATAAAGGCCCCATCATGCTTAGTTTTGCATTCAGTATCAACCATGATTTGGGTCTCAAAAAAGGTAAACCTGCAATAGATAGGAATTATGTAGTATCTTTTTATTTCTATTCAAACTCTGTAGTTGCTACTCTGTCGGAATAACTTATTCTTTATTTTTAATTAGCAAACTGTTATGATAGAGTTTGAAGGAGGACTATATTTAAGCATATTCTCTAAGGAGTAATGCAACTTAAAAACAGCTCATTAGCAAGAAGAATGTTAACTAGGATATTAAAGAAACATTTGAAATTATTAAGTGCTTTTACTGTCTCTTAAATTATGCCAATATAGAAGAGACAACTCAGTGGTTCCTATATCGCATAATCAGTTATTATGAATCATCTAAAGATCAGGAAAGAGTGGTTATTATTAAAATTGAAATTAACTTTGAATAACATTTGAGGAAATGTTTTACATTCATGATCATATTACTTTTACTGACAAGAAATAGTACGTTAATGGGTTTTAGCTTGCACGTCAAATGAATGATTCTTAATCCTTCCACCACCATGGGAGAGATCAAATTGTATGTACTTTCTATTATGAGGTCATCTCTTCTGTTTTCAGCATTTTCACATCATGGAATCCGCTATGACTCTGCAAACAACACATGGGTTAAAGTCAAGGAGTATTTAAACCAAACTGGGTGATTCTCCCTTGACTTCTGGCTCCCTTTCAATTATTTATTTATTTATTTATTTATTTATTTATTTATTTATTTATTTATTTTTTAGTGTTTCCCCCAACTTATTTATTTACAACTTTGTTTTTTTCCATGGGGCACAGTGTTCCACAGTACATGGTTTGGGAAATCCTGTCTAGAATCCTGGGAATGAAAATGAGTGGCAGACAAATAAAGGCCATGTTCTAAAGGTAAAAGCGGTCAGATCGAAAGTAGACTGGATATGAGAGGTGAGCTGGCTCCCTTTCTTTTCAAAGAAGGCTAAATGTCCTGTGGGTTTTCTGATCTGCAGGAGTTTGAGTAAGTTATCCATTTACAATTTGTGTGTCTCGGGAGAATGAGGGGGGGCGCGGCTGGGTGTTACGTGTTCTCATCAGATTCAAAAAGAGGTGGTCATTCTAGGTAAAACTGTCCGGGACATATGATACTATATAATATGCAATCATCATCTTGTATTTAAATTTTACTCTTTGCTCTTCTTCTTACAAATTCAGGCAAAGCTATAAAGGAAGTTAGATAAGTTCTGAGTTCACAAAGCTTATGTGTTTCATATAGAAACAACTAACCCCAAGTCCATACCCCCAGCCACATCCTTTATCTGACTCTCAGACACCAGGCTGGTATTTCCCCTGCCCTAAGTCAACCCAGGGCCAGGGATCAGACAACTAAGGATAGCTCGTGTGCCCCAAAGCTGGCTGGAATTATCAAAACTAGCAAATCCTAAACTGTTTACTCTTCCCTGCCTTGCCTTTGCCCTGGAGATTCCAGTAAAGACTCCGGTCTATGCCTTCCCCTCTCTCCTTTCTCCCTCCTGAACGACTCTGATGTTTCCCATTGTGGCCTGCATGGCACGCCGTGCCTCTCATTTCTAAGGGAACTGTGAGTAACATTAAACTTTTAATGTCATTGACCTCTGCATGTCGTCACTGCACTGCTTTTATAAATTAAGCCCTACACACAAATCATCGATACTCTAAGTCATCAGTGATCAAAATAAATGGTAGCTATAGAGGGACTCATGTCCACAAAAAAAGGCATGTTATTTTACACTTATGTACAAATTCAACACAGGATTTGGGGAATACAGACACGGAATCTGGGGGGGTGCTGATGTGTCCATTGGCAGAGCATCTTTGGGAAGATTTTGAAAGTTGTTCTCTATTACTTAGACAACATGGGACACTGGTCCTTCCAGGTGTCCTTGTGCTTATTTTATCTACAAGTGTCCTGATCCATAGTCTCCTAGTTTTAAAAAATTAAAGTGCCTTTTGGTCATGTTTTTATTTTGGGATCCAGCTTTTTTTATATAGAATGCTACACATTTGTTTTGTTTCCTAGCTTGCTTACTTTCTAGGACTTTCTCTCTCTTTTAAAATTGTGGTAAATATATATGACCTAAAATGTATCAGTTTAATCCTTTTTGAGTGCTTAATTCAGTGTCATTAAATACATTCACACTGTTGTACAACCATCACCACTACTTCTAGAAATTTTTCCTCATCCCAAACAGAAACTTTGTGTCCATTAAAGAATAATTCCCCTCCTTCCTATCCCTAGTCTCCCCTCTTTTATTCTGTCTCTACGAACTTGACTATTTTAGATACCTCATATAAGTCAAATAATACAACATTTATCCTTTTGTGTCTGGCTTATTTCACTTAGCATAATATTTTCAGGTTTTATCCACGTTGTAGCATGCATTATAACTTCATTCCTTTTTAAGGCTGAATGATGTTCTATTGTATGTATATACTACATTTTGCTTATCCATCTACCTATCGATGGATATTTGGTTGTTTCTACCTTTTAGTTATTATGAATAATTCTGGTGAACACTGGTGTCCAGTTTTCTGTTTGAGTCCCTGATGTCAATTATTTTGGACGTATAACTAGAAGTGGAATTGCTGGATTACACGGTGATTCTGTTTAATTTTTTGAGGAACTGCCATACTGTCTTCCACAGCGGCTGAACCATTTACATTCTCATTAGCAATACATAAGGGTTCCAATTTCTCCACATCCTCATGAACACTTGTTTTTTTCTATATTTTGGACAATGGCTATCCTGTGAGTGTAAAGTGGTATCTCACTGTGCTTTGATTTCCATTTCCTTAAAGTTTAGTGATATTGAGCATTCGTTCATGGGCTTATTGGCTATTTGTATGTCTTCTTTGGAAAATCTCTATTCAAGTCTTTTGCTCATTTTTGACTTGGGTTGTTTGTCATTTTGTTGTTGAGTTTTAGGAGTTCTTACGTATTCTGATTACTAACATATTATCAGATAATGATTTGCAAATACTTTCCAGGTCTTTTTGAAGACATTCATCCAAATGTTCAAAGTCTTCTAAATTGACAATCTCCAATTCCATTTTTAAGCCTCTTTTTAATATTTGAACCTCATTTAAAGAGGAATAAATCTCTCTTCAATTCAACTCTTTATGTACCCCAGAATATTGTTTTTTTAATTTTAATTAATTAATTTATTTATTTATGGCTGCATTGGGTCTTCGTTGCTGCACACGGGCTTTCTCTAGTTGCGGCGAGCGGGGGCTACTCTTCGTTGCGGTGTGTGGGCTTCTCGTTGCAGAGCACGGGCTCTAGGCGTGCAGGCTTCAGTAGTCGTGGCACATGGGCTTAGTTGCTCTGCAGCATGTGGGATCTTCCCAGACCAGGGCTTGAACCCGTGTCCCCTGCATTGGCAGGCAGATTCTTAACCACTGTGCCATGAGGGAAGTCCCCCCAGAATATTGTTTGAACTATTTCTGTCCTATTTTAAAAGATATTCACCTTTGTTTTGATTCATCTTTATTTTGTTTATAATTTTATGTTTTTGCCCCACCTGAACTTAAGGGAAATACTTCCGAAGTGGCCTCAGATCATGCATTTCCTTTTCTAAAGCCCTCTTAAGACCATTTTCTGATTTATGTGCAGTAAGATTATTTAAATCCTCTCCTGGAATTTCCCACAATGTTGCTTTAACCATTTTCTCCTTCCAAGGGCCTAAGAATGAAAGGAACTACAGACCTAGTAGTCCACAACAATAATTATGTAACAAAATCCTGAATTTTGTCACTAATGTCTGTCTTCATGAAACAGGCATCAATACTTTTAAAAGTTAGGTAAATAACTTTAAAGTCCTCAACTCATTTCTAGACCAGGGTATAAATTCATCTGCTTTGGATCTAGAAATTTTAAGAGGAAGTTTTTCAATGTGATTTTTCTTTTCTATTTAAAAGTAAAGACACAAGCAAATCTTGAGCAAAATGTAGCACTTTAAGAAAGTCAGAAGGAGGAACAGAAGGAATGGAAGTGGTATGAATGAGTGGCAAAGACAAAATCAGAGGTAGAGAGATGCAAGAGTGTAGGTTTCAGAAGGCTCCGGTGGCAGTGAAGTTTTTTCCTTGGTTTTCCTATAGAATTTTTAAGGGAGGCTCCCCTGGAGTCTCTTTTTGTTGATGCTTCCACATCCAATCAGAGAAAGCTGACCATACTATGTTTCATTGTTTATCTCTTTTCTAGAGTTCCTCTTAAATGTACCTTTTATATACCAAAACATCTACTTAATGCCTGTTGCAATTCTAGGTCTTCTTTAATGAACTATTGGCAGTTATCAGGGTGGTCACAGGGATTATTTTGAGAGGACAAATATAGGAAACAGGAGTTCCTTTGGAGGAGGTTGTGGCTTTGATGAAGACAAGCTCATGGCAAACATGAATGAGGCTATAGTCTGTCAGAAGTCTAAACTAATGAATGCCGTCTTGGGTCTTTGAAGAATACAGGCTAGCAAAAAGCCATATGATATACAACCTGGCAGACTGACTTCAGAATATGTAGTTAGCAACGTGATCTTCTTTCAGGATTTGATAAGACAAGGAATGTCCTCACATAGACTTGGTTGGTGGTATGGGGGGAAAAGGAGACCCAAACGTCACTGACCTTTGCACAAATTGGTCATTATTCTTGAAGATTCCAAACATCAGTCCATGGGATTCACTTGATTGGAGGCTTATTTGGCCCATGCCTGCATCTCCCCTTAGAGCAGCCCCTTGTTCACTCAACAGACATGATACAGAAAAAAATGGAAACATGCAAGACAGGACTTGGTACAGATAGAGGAACAAAAAGTAAAAGTTAGACAAGCAGTACAAGAATCAGATTAGTTATGACGATATTTACCAAATATTGCACAGCCCCAGAAAAGGTCAAATTCCTTTATTCAAAAACCTATTTTTTAAAACAAGTTGTAGAATAACAAAATAAATTCAACAGTAAAAGCTCCATGAAATAAGTCAGATCTGATATCACTGTTTCGAGACTCATGAGCAGCAGTTCAAAAGGCTTATCAATTGTGGGGATCAAGAGGCCCTCTTGGTTCTCGTCTTGTTTCAGGTTTCTTGGAATGAGACCAAGAGAAGCTCTTCAAAGGAATTTGGTGGAACTGTCACTTGTCAAAGGAAGAGGTTACCATGAAATATCTATCTATACCTATCTATCTATCTATCTATCTATCTATCTATCTATCATCTATCATATATCTATCCACTGAGTTTCTTATTTGCTTAAACAAGGAAGACACATGTTTGTTAAACCCAATCTCTCTAACTAGGATTGGCAGGTTTTAAAGCTGGGGTGGTTAGGAAATGGCAGCCCTCTAGACGTAAAAGTGGCTTATCGTTGAGTTGCTATTTAATTTCAGTGGAGTTTCTTACCCTCCACCCTCATTAATTCCCTATTCACTCTATTTCCAGTTAGATTCTTTCAGGCTAAGTCAACAAGATGCTTCCAAGTTACTTTCTCCAAATCACCTACTTGACCCATCACTGGCTTGCTGACATGGTTCCAGTGATTCTCAGTTTCCATGGACTAATTGTCTGTGTCCAAGCTCCACCTGATAGCTCAGATCTGACACATGCAGCCTTCTTTTCTGTGCCCTTTTGCCCGTGTTCCCCTCCAGGTGCCTCATACATCAGTCAGCGTGTTGTTCCCTTACACTGTGTCACGCGTGCCCTTTTGCTCATACTCTTCCCTCCATCTGAAGTGTTCAACACCCTGGGCTCCATTAAGGTAACTTACACCTGTTCCTTCTGACTCAAATCAAAAGCTTCCTCTGGTTACTGATCTCAACAGGGGCATACAATAACCATTCTCACCCCTGAGTTGTAAGTATAGCTTGGTGTACTGGGATGAAGTAAAATCCTACATTTCTCAGTTGCTGACTCTGCCCTTGGGTGATATAAGGTTACATCTTCATTAATGAACTTGGAATAATATCATCTACCCTTTTCTCTTCCACAGATTTGTGAAGAGGATTCACAAAGTTAATGTTTAAGAAGGAACAATCTACACCAAGAAGTACTAGTATAGGTATTTACCTGTCAGTGTGACGTTTTGTGGTTATTTGTGTGTGCATTTATCTCGCAGATTGTAACTCCCCAGAGGAAAGACCAAGGTGACCACATCCATAAATCACCTCATAGAGGAGTGTCTTGGACATGAGAATGCTTTGTAACAATCCCCTGTGTCGGTAATCAAGTCATAGAAGAATATTACCAAAAATAGCTACATCTTATACCGATAATACTTATATTTCACACATGATAGGTTTTAGAGATGTGTATCTTTAAAGAAAACTTAATTCCAAATTATAGTTACAAAATTTTCATGATCATTATGAAAAAAGTGACATCTGTAGCAAAATCAATGTAAAGTGTTTCTATGCTTTAAAGTGACCAAGCATACAATAAACATATTTTGACAGTGATTCTTTGATTTTTGTCATCTCATTATTTTTCAAATGGATTTCAAGGTAATACAATTTAAATTAAATAGAAACCTTTCTCCTCATAAGACAAAAATACTGTCAAAAATTGCATTCACCGTCCTATTCCAGTAACAACTTGATACTGCAGGTTGTGCAGCTTTGGGGTACACTCCTCTCTTTTGTACGATGTAAGAATAAAATCGAAGGGCCTTGGCTTCTGTAAATTCTTCGGAGAAAAATAGAAATCCTGGGATATTGTATGCCTTTTGTTTCCTCACAGGCATGCGATCATTTATGACCATCTTCAAGCTTCTCTGTCCCAGGAAACACCAGCTGCAGCTGCACACATCTCGTTTTAACTCTCTTTCTAGACAGAGGTACATCCTTTACAGTCACAAAAATCTTGGGCATCTGATAGAACTCAAGATGACTGTGTTTGTCTCTAACATTTTTAAAGAACCAAGTACCACAGCTTGCATTGCCTTTGGAGCTAATCTGGTTACAGCCCCATCATTCCACCCCTGAGGAAACCGAAGCAGGAGGGCAAAGTGACTTTCCAGGTCCCAGATGTCATTGGGGCAGAGTCAGGGCTGGGATCTGCTCTTCTTACATTTGGTGTCCGGGGATGGGGTCTCCTGAGTGTGCATCTGTCCTAACACACATTGTAGCAGCCTGTGTGGGAGGGTCTATGCTGGCTGTCTCCCTTCTATCAGTGTCGCTCAGGTCCCTAAGGTCCCCCCTCTCAGTTCAGCCAGGCAAAGGGCACGAAGCACCCTGAGCTGCATGAAAACACAGATGACATGCTTGGCACTGTCCTCACTTTTACGCTAGTTGCCTACAGACAAGACTGATCTTCCAGCCTCATTAAGGCGATGTATCAATACACCTGTCTTCTTGGGTTGTGCACAAATTCGTGGAGCTTTGCTGCACTTCATGTGGGTTTGGGATAATAGACAGAACCAGGAGTGCTGAAGCAGAGACGCCATCAATAAAAGCCTGTAGACTGAGCCAAGCATATTTTAACAAAAAGGCAGAGAGCAGATCTGTGGAGCACAACTGTACATTATTGCAAGTAAAAATAACAACCGTTTCCACGCTCTGGAAAAAATGTCTCTCTTAAATATAAGGGAACTGTTCACCGGGAGCTGTTGCCCTTTTGATGGGATGGGATTAAAGCATCCGTGAGGATCCTGGAACTAGTCCTTTCACAGTCAGGAAGCCACGGTGGAGAGTCAATCCCAGAGAGTCAACCCCCGTCATGGGGGCTGTTTGGGATCCGAGATGATCACAGACTCTGCCCTGCAGCAGCTCATACTTTATTATATGTTTATGTAAGAACACCAGGGAGACATTGATAAGTTCCAGAAGAGTGGTAAATAGTGATGGCTTAATTCAGAGGAGGGCCAGCCAGGTTCCCACTGGGTCCTGAAGAAGGAAAGAAGGAAGATCATTTCTTCACATCTTTTGATTTCAGCAAAGTAGTATGAGTAGCTTATTAGAAGGGCCTAACTTATTAGAAGGGGCTAATCATGTGCTTTCTGCAACTCAAGTAGGGAAGAAAGTTCCACCTGTGCATTCCAATTTCAAACATGAAATCGTCTCATTTCTAGAAAGGCATTCTTTCACTTAAATGCAGTCACTACTCACCCGAAAATGATTATCTCATTGGAAGTCTTGTGTGAGATTGTGAAGTAGAACACTTTGAAGTAAGTACACATTGAATTCTTAAAATTGGGGAGTATATTTTGATTGATTTAAGAGATTTTAAAATTTAAGATTTTTAAATTTTACGCTGGATTTTAAATCAATGTCCTTAATTTGCTTTCTTTCAACATCAACCATAAATAATCTTTTCCCCAAACTTTGATGATGTCTCTCCCATTTCCATGACAGATGCCCGTCATATTAGATGCAAGGACAAACACTGCTATAGAATTTAGAAAAATGGAAGAGTTCACTCAAGAAAGGACACAAGGCAGGCTTAGCCTGTAGATTATTTTCTCTACAGTTAGCATCTATTTTTTCTCTTTTAGACTTTTTTCTTGTGCGAATGAAAGGATTTTATCTTATTATGTCCTTCACATCTAATGCATCTAACATAAGATACAGCAGGTCTTCCCTGAAAGCTAAATTAAGAAATTTAAAAAATAAACATGTGAATAAATAAATAGAATATTTGTTCCCACTTTAATAATAGACAATTCAATGTGTTGAAATCATATTATAAGAATTCTTAACTCCACATAATTTGAATTGTACAGAACGTGCAAGTTGATGCTTTGCTGCAACTGTGCTAACTCAGCTCCTTGTAGACACATGGGACTGAATTGCCAGTGATGTGACTAGTAGTGGACAGTGTCCTGCCTTTTTGTAAATAAGGAGGCGTGTAGTCATGTTAGTTTACGTCTCTAGATTTTTGTTTAATTAAAGAAAAAGGAGAGCAGAAAACAGCTCTAAAAATATAAAAGTTTGGAGAGGAGTTTAGTTCGCTTGTCAAGAGGGTAGAATTTCATAACTATGAACTGGGTAACTTATGGGAAGCATGAGTGTTTCCACATGCAAAATAACAACATAATTATTCACAATAGGAAGGACACTGTTAGGTGTTAAAGAAAACTCATCATCACCCATTTGGGGGCATTATATGTCCAGGCTTGGCTAACACCAAGGGCATCTTGACTCTCACTCCATCTTCATCACCCTGAGTAGACACCCCAGGTGTTCAACCAGATCTTACTTTATATCACCGTTGCTAGTAAATTAAGATAGAGTGAAATTAAATTGCCCTCAGCAGAACACATAAGAACTGTAATTTCAGCACAGCACTGGAATTTACCCCTTGAGGTCCACCTGAAAGAGTCTGTGTCTCATGTTATCGTCTATGGAAATGCATACTTAGTGCAAGTGAGGAGGACATCAAATCTACATGATATGTGAAGCCAGTGGATTAGAGAGAAATCTGTCTAATGAAAATACTAAAAAGATACAGTCATGAATAGCAGCTGACAAGTAACCACCGTAATTGCTGTTTGTGTTGCCAGTCAGATGACTGCATTGGTAATATTGGCTTCAGGAAAAAGGGTATAGTGACAAAAATGCTAAGTGACTCCAAAAATATTAACTTATTCAAAGAAATAAAGCTAGCCAAAGAACACCCTGTAATATGTCTTTAGAGGACTGTAGAATTTACATAAAAGCCAACTTTCAATTAAATAGTAAAAAAAGATTATGTATTCAGACTTGAGTTCACTTTTCACATAGCTGCTAATTTCTGGTTGATGTGGAAATTACTTAGACTTGGCCTTAGAACTTTACTTATTTTTAAGACAAAATTGTATGTGTGGATGGAAGTGGAGCATAAGTGTCGTGAGTATCGAGTTCTTACACAGAACGCAGAGTCTAATTAAACCTTGGACTTGGGGAGAATATGGGAACAAGTGTGAGAAAAACACTCTCCCCACTTCACCTCCACCTAAGAGGTATAATGAATCTTAATAAAAAAATATCCTGAGAAACCCTGGTTATGGAAAGTTTGTACAATTTATTTACATAAATTTAAATAGCAAATACATATTGACAAAAGTCACCAATGAAAACGATCAGCAGAGCAGGCCTGGTGTATATCTACTTGCATTTTTCTCTAATGAAAAGAAAACGTTGGGAGAAAATAAATCATATTCTCATCCTGAGCTCTGGCAAAATCATCAACATTCAGTAAAGTATAAAGAGATAAATTGTGAATGGTTACTAAAGCTATGTAACAAATACCCTAAAACTCAGCAGTGTGAAGCAAACATTTATTACAATCAGAGATTCTGTGGGTCTGGAATTCAAACAGGGACCATCAGGGACAATTGGTCTCAGCCCCACAGTATCGGGGTCCTCATGTGGAAGACCCAGAGGTTAGAGTCACCTGAGGAGTCATTCATTCACATGTTGGCTGGTTGATGCTGGCTTTCAGCCAGGGCCTGGGATTCCACTGAAGGTGAACTCTCCTTGTGGTCTCTGTGTGGGACAGCTTGGGCTTCCTTACAATATGGCAGCTGGCTTCCCAGGGCATGTTCAGCTTCTGCTCATAAGAAAAGAACTCAGACTTAGGCCTCACTTCATGTAGGGAGGCATTTTATGGTCTCCTGCAACTAGTGGGCTGCATTCAATTGCTGTTTCTCTGAACAAATTAAATGTGAGCCTCCACTGCTTGCTTCTAATTTTAGAATATTTAGACATCTAAATATTTGGCTCCCCTCTGTAGAAATACACAAAGATATATTACCTCAATTTTGCTTATTTTTTTAACCTATATTTGAGTGTGTGTATGCGTCTGTGTGTGTGTTTCCATTTTTTTCTATATTTTTGAGTGGAAGGCAGAGTTCTTTGGACATATTCTGCTCTTTTGAATAGAAGTCTAATCTTAGAAATAATGATTCACTTTTGGAAAGTAGGACAAAGGAAACTTTGAAGAGAATCTGAAAAATATCCTCAAGGGTTGATTAAATCATCAAGGAAATTTCTTCCTCCTGTTGTTATATAAGTACATGCACAGATTAAAGGACTAGCAGATTCAGTAATACTTTATTAGCAAAACTCTTTTATTGAGTAAATTGGAGAGTAGTATAATTAATGTCTTAAAATGCTGGCTAACCGATTTTTAGGTTTTGGATATTAGATTTTGAATAGTACAACAGTGCAGATTAAGATATGGGCTTCTTTGAAGCATATAAATGAGAAGTAATCATTGCCTAGTGTATCATAAATGGTAATCCACATGTTCATTCTAAAAAGTCACGTTATTTTTTATTTTGATAACATAGATGTAATAAAACAGCCAAATCCACACATATACACGCATAAACACTCACACTTACGTATTCAGTCACCTTAGAGCAAATGAATAACCACATGATTTTAGTGTTTGCATTGCATTTACAGTTTAGTTGAATTCAATTTTAATAGTTACAGCCAGTTAGTGAAGGCCAAATATCATGGGTCAAGTTTCAAGAAAGAGAAGACAAACAATCATGGAAAGCAACAAGAATCTTATGTCAATATGCAAAATGTTTTTTTTTAATTTTTGGAATATGAATTTCTATTAGATCACAATGAATTTTACCAAAAGAAGTAAGTAAAAAGTAATGACTCATTCTGTTTTTTTCTTTGTTCTCAGCAGTGAACAAAGCAGCAAGAGGATAGCAAGTAAAAGATGTTTAACTGACTCTGGAATAGAGAATATTCCATGGAGTGTAACTTGTATCATTTCAAATGGTCTTTAATGGGTCCATTGTCACATGAATGAATGATTCATAGATAGTAATCATTAATGAATGATGAATAGCATAAATGGAAGGGAGTAATGCCTAGAAGCAAGCCTAGTTATAGCAAAGGTTAAATAGGTATCATTTTGTTTTTTGCAATGTCTGGTTTTATTTAACATCTAGGTTTATTTAACAAACTCACTTAAACAGGGGCAGAGGGATAACAGTTTAGGAAAATCAACAAATGAAATTTCTTTATCAGAAGTGAAAATTATAATAAATAATTATAAATTTAAAAATAAATATAAATAATTTATCAGTTGATTAAAAGTCCAAGTAAGGAGATGTATAGCTTCCAAGACAGAATGCTAAGTATAGATTGAGGGCATAAACCTCCACTATCACATTCACTAATGCACTTCCACCTCCCAGGACAATTCTCGGCACCTAATAGGCATGTGACAAAATTACATTCAATATATTAATCAAACGACTGATTGGTGGAAGGATGCTGAATTGCAGAGAACATAGGTGCTGGGGACTAAGGTATGGTGTTGTAGCCCAGTACTGACACTAACCAGCTGCTTAATTTTGTAAATATATTGAGCTTTCTGGGACTAATTCTTAAAAGAGGAGAGTAGATCAGATGGTACCCAGGGCCCTTTAAGCTCTTACAGAGTGAAATTAATAAAGCAACTAGGAAATATGACTTGGAGGTAAATGGAGACAATGCACAATCTTTGACAGGGACATAGTTACCTCCTCTGCTCCGTCCTGCAAAGTATGGTAAATAAGCAGCAGGATCACCAAAGCTCAAAAGTTGTTCCTTAGCAGCTCCCATAAATGTCATATATCCTCAAGTCCAATAAAGGTAAAACAAACTCACCTAAGTAGGAAAACAAAGCTGCTTTCCCTCCTCTTTCCTACTCTTTTCCACTCTTTCCCACTCAGGCCATCCTTGTCCATCACTCTAATAATAAAGGATAAAGTTAATTGATGAGGGTTTGAAGTAAGGGCCCTTGACAATGGAACTGTGAAAATAAAAAGAGAATATTGTGGGTCCTCCAAGGCAGTAAGGCTCTGCCTAGCTTCTATATGCCAGAAAGTGGTTATAGCTGAGTGTTTTGTTTCTTTTCTTTTTTTGCTGAAGTTGCAGGGAAGGAGGTCTCCATTGATTGCCTTTTCTCTTGAGTATGCGGTCACATTGTCTGTTTCTTTGTACATCTGGTAATTTTGGATTGTATCGTGTGCATTATGACTGAGACATCGTAAAAACTATGAAGTGTGACATATTCCTCTCAAAAGTCTCGATTTAGTTTTCTGTTGTGACTAAACTCAAATTCCCCACCCTGTCTCCCTAGAAATGGACAGTAGCTAAAATCTCTGTTCTGTTCATTTAGCCTTAGATGAACTTAGCTTAGTCTACATGTAGAACTACATGTGGAGAGTTCTGGAGTCAGCCAGAGATGTGGGTAGTTTATATACAGAATTTGGGGCTCTTCCACTGTGGCTTTCCCAATATCAGGATTCCCTTTCTCTCTTTCCAGCTTCCATGTTCACTTTGAACTCTGTCCTTTCATTTCTCAAGCCAATAAGGCCTTGTGTTTCCATCTGGGTTTTAGACACCCAGCATGGCCCTGACTGAAGCCTGGTCTCAGCTAAAAGCTGTAAAAAATGGGAACTCACAGAGTCCTCTTCTCTTTATCTGAGTTTCTACTCACTGTTCCTGAGTCTTTTGAATGCTTTGCCATTCACAGGCAGATTAACTGAGCTAGGAATTGAAGCAACCACTTTTCCTACATGTCAGCTAAGTACATGTTGCCTACACTTCTTTTCTATCTCAGAGATTATTTAAAATTACCACCTCCTACTAGGATACTGTTCGCTTTATCTCTTAACTCTTTGTACCCTCCACTCACATGCTTAAGAATGGGAACACTTGGAATTAAAGATGAGTTGAAGCTGGCTAGATGCACGGTATAGAATTAACATCTAATATTTTTCATCCAAACTGGGTCACTTTTGAGAGTTAAGGAATGTTATTAATAAGATAACCAATGTAAAATGGCAATGTCTTTGGCAATTGTACTGATTAGGTTCATTTCTGGCTCTCCACTTTATTAGTTTCGCACAGTTGCCATAACAAAGTGTCACAAATTAGGTGGCTTTAAAACAACAGAAATTTATTGTGTCAAAATTATGAAGGCTAGAAGTCTAAATTTAAGGTGATGGCAGGGACATTTTCTTTCTGAAAACTGTGGGGAAATCCTTCTTTGCCTCTTCCTAGCCTTTGGTGGTTTTCTGGGAATCTTTGGCACTCCTTGGTTTGTAAATGCATCACTCCAATCCTCCAGTTTCACAGGGCATTGTCCCTGTGTCTCTGCCTTCACATGGACATCTTCTGATACAGTCCTACCTCTTTCTATGTTTCTTTTTTCCATTTACAGTTGAAAATTAGTGTGAATCCAATGTCAACACAATGTTTTGCTGATGTAAGGTATAGACAACCAAAGGCAGCTAAAGTACAAATTTAAAAGGTTATTTCTTCCAAAACAGTGATTCCGAATGGTAGTTAAATTATGATTGTTGAAGTGGCCCGGTGATCATGGTAATCCCAGTTGCAGGTTTACATTGTACATTGTACCTTAATATTCTCCAACACTGGTAAATATAATTCCCAGTCATTTTTGATTCAACACTAGACTACTTTACAATTTAAACAAAGATTAATTATAGAAGCTCAGAACCTTATCTTTCTCAGTAAACTTGCTACAGAATAGATTCAAATGCTCAAGGAGTTTGCATGAGTTGAATATTTCATTTTGGCATCCCTAGTTTTTCATTTATAATAACTGAAGATTGTTCATATCAGATAAGAACAAAAGACTTTAACCTCCGAAAAACTTAGAAGTGTATAACAGCAACAGCATTCAACAATGCATATAATTAGAATATTAGTATGGCCCAATTTTTATTCCACTACAGCTCAGTGTAATAGCCCTCAGAATAACAGTATAATTTTATTACTTCATTCTAATAGTTTTCCTTTTCAATCTTCTGAAAGAATATCCATTTACAACCTACTTATTCAGAGCATTCACAAAGGTAGCTCAAAGTCTGAATCTTCTTCACTAATTGTACTTTGAGCAAAGTTTTAAATGAGCACTTTTCTCACTTGATTTTATTGCTGACATCAGAAATAGGGTCACAAACCCTTGCCCACAAGTGCAATCTGGATTGTGGAGTGCTTTCCTTCGGTCAGCTTATATTGTGTTATAAAAGTGAATTTGAATGCCTGGGGTAGTATTTGTGTGAGCACACATGTGTGTGTGTGAGTGTGTGTGTGTATGTGTAGATATAGACCTCTTCATCTTGTATTTTTATTTATTTATTAGAGGTAGCATTGATTTCTAACATTATATAAGTTCCACGTGTTCAACATTATATTTCTAATTTTGTGTATCCTGAGATGTGCTCACCACCAAAATTTTATTTTCCATCTGTCACCAGACAGTTCACTCTTTTCACCTTTCCCTCCAGCCTTCTCCCTCTGGTAACCACTACTCTGTTCTCTGTATCTATGTATTCATTTTTGTTTGATTTGTTCATTTATTTTGGTTTTTTGTTTGTTTGTTTATTAGTTTTTTATAGTTCACATGTGAGTGACATCATGTGGCATTTGTCTCTCTCCTTCTGACTTATCTCACTTAGCGCAATGCCCTCAAGGTCCATCCATGTTGTTGCAAATGGCAAGATTTCATCATTTTTTTTATAGCTGAGTAGTATCCCATTTTATATATATTCTGCATCTTCTTTATCCTGGAAATAAACCCAAGCACATATAGACGATTGATTTATGACAAAAGAGCAAAGAACATTCAATGGAGAAAGAACAGCCTCTTCAATAAATGGTGTTGGGAAAACTGGACAGTCACATGCAAAAAAAAAAAAAAAAGAAAGAAACTAGGCCGCTACCTCACACGGTACACAAAAACTGACTCAAAATTGGTGAAAGACTTGAATGTAAGACCAGAAACCATAAAACTTCTGAAAGATAACAGAGGCAGTACATTCTTTGACATCAGTCTTAGCAATATCTTTCTAGATATGTCTCCTCAGGCAAGGAAAACAAAAACGAAAAGTAAACAAATGGGACTACATCGAACTAAAAAGCTTCTGCACAGCAAAGGAAACTGTCAACAAAACAAAAAGACAGCCTACCAGATGGGTGAAGATATTTGAAATGTATCTTCTTATACTCGGAGAAATCACACATTCAGGTTACCTGCCTGGCCCTGTGACATTTAGTTTAAGCACCTGCTACAAAAGTTGATTTAAACATCTTGAGAGAAAGACAATCTCAGAGGGAGGATTTTCTACAACTACACAAGTCAAGCCTCCAGCAGAGGTGAAATTAGTGACCTTGGTTTCAAGATCCTTTTCAACGTTTGAATCCCAGATAATAAGTACAGGAACTTGGGAGGCAGTGGTGCATAAGTGCGCAGAACTTGGCTCTGGGCTCAGACAACCTGACTCAGAGCGCTGCTCTTGCCACTCACTGTGTGTATTTGGGACACTTTATGTGAACTGATGAAGACCCAGATCCTTCCTCTTTAAAATCAGAAATTGTGGCGGCATCATTACTGGGGTTCAGTTGCATGTGAAATTGCATATACCTAATAGTAATAGTATTCCTTCAATATTACCAATAATAATAGTAAGTAACAATATTATTGGATTATTGAATAAAATATAAGATGAATTAAGATGACTAAGTAATTAAGGCCCCAAAAGGCAAAGTTCCAATAGAGATATATGAATACAGTGCAACTTATGTTTTCTCTTTTGCTTAATTTTATTATAATCATACTGAGAGCCTCTTCTTAAGTTTTGTGTTTTGTTTTGTTTTTGCCCAGGGTTGATTTTCTTAGTAAATCGTTGCTGGGAATTATGTCTGCTTATATCCTCAGTTTACTGGCTTGCAGTGCTGGCTAACTTTACAGGGGATTTGTGTTTCTCTTCTAAGACCTCAAGGACCAAACTTTCTAAGCTGCAGTCTGAGAGCAGGAGGGAACAATGGCTTTCGCAGGAAACTGGCCCTGTCTGCTTTCAGGCATGTCATAATAGCTGAGTAAATTGGTTTGGTCTTCTTGAATAAGTTCCTCACAAAGCTCCATAGATTTCTGGACTGAATCCCTTATGATTGTGAAAGTGAGTACAAATGGATTATTTGGCAATTCATTCCAGTACTTTTATGTGTTAAATTTGACTATCTACGCCTAGATTTTTGGAAGGTTTTCCTTTTAGCCATTTTTTTTATGAAAAAAAAAAGAATATCTTTTTCTATGCTTTAGCAATCTCTTGGATCCCACATGCTTTTCCAAAGATAATCGCTGGAGACTCCACAGCTATGTCCTTATAGCCACAGTTGTTGGCAGACTCAAGTAAAAATTCACTTGGGGCTCACCGAGTTCCCCAAGTGTCATATGCAAATGAAACCCCACTGCACACATTCCAGAAGATGCTCCACCTGTGACCCTGTCCATTCTGAATGTGGTTGTTTTCACATGTATCAAAGCCTTCTTCCAACTCAAAAACAATCTGTATGACCCTCAACTAGCCACACGACTCCCCACCTTGGGAAACAAGGTCAAAGATAAATTTGCTTATGATTTAATCTAATACACAAACCTTTTCTACCTCTTGAAGCCCAAAGGAGAAAAAGAGAAAACAGACAAAACAAATCACTAAATGTGCTTTTAATAATTGGTTCTAATAGTGTCAATTTAAGGTTGATCATCTTCACCAGTAATTTAGTTAAATGGTTCTGAACAATTGACACAGAACTAGGTAGAAGTGGAAACAAAAAGGCCTGTAAATTAGCTGTTATTTTTGGATTTGGGAGATGCTAAGTGCCAGCAGAGGGAAGTCTGGTCAGGGGAGAGAAAGTCCTGCTCAGAAAGAGAAGTTATGGGACATGGTGATACATCTGAGACGATTAAGAGGAGTTTAGCTTTCCCTTATTTAGCCAGATTTCAAATGCTGGGATGCAAGGACAACCATTTTGGAAAATTAGTAAAGGAATAAAAGAACTCCACATCTATTTCTAGGTGTGTAAATTCGCTTGTCCTCAATTTATGTTACTAAACTACTTTCTGAAGAGTAAGTCTGGCTGTGTGCATATGGAATACATTCAATATATCATATAATCAGATGATTTTCTTGTCAACATGAAACATGGTCAATGAGTTCCAGAATTTATAAAGATTTTAAAATAGATACTTTAAAGAGAGAATAAATTGGTTGTATTTTAAAGTGACTGCATGAAAGGGCGTATTGAGAAAGCAGAGTTTATTCTCACAGAGGGGTGGAAACGAGGCAGAGGGTTTCACAGTGGACTAAGCGGAAAGGAAAGTGTTCCTTTCAGGGTGCAATTGTCATAGTAGTGGTGGGAGAGAATATAAATGCCTTCTGACACATCGTATTAGGACCTCCATATGAAAGAAAGATTATGTGTATCATCACAGATCAAAACTGTTTATTTTCCTGACGCAAAACGATTTAACACAATCTAAGAATATCAACTATTCTACTAAGAATCCTAATTTGTTTTACATTGGCAAAGAACACCAAAATGAGGAGATATGATGAAGAGAAGGTGAGCAGATTCATTTTCTTTATAAAAGAGTACAAACCCATTTTTCTAAATCATGACTTCAAAATTACACATGCAGACCCTTGCAGGGACAGTTCTCTCATGGCTAGAAACTGTGTTGGTGTATTTGTGCATGTTTTATTTTTTGTGATAGCTGCACTTGACCTGTTCTTTCCCCCCCACCCCACCCTGGGGATGGCTCATGTATGCTGAAAGGAGAACCCCTCAAAGGGAAATGTGTACAGCTTGTTATCCATTTGGCAGCTGGGGAAGAAGAGATGCTTATTAAATGCAGTTGAAAAGATTCTACCCAAACAGAAACCCAGCTGAAACTAGCTTAATGTAAAATGAGAATTTAATGACTCCCAGAGCAGAAATCTAGTTCGGGTATGGCTGGACCAAGAGGTTCTAACCTGATCAGCGGGTACTTCTGTTTCTCCATTTCTCCCCTCCCCTGCTTTCTGGATGCACATATACCCACATACAGGTGCACACGTGCACACACACACACACACACACACACTACATACACACACAGGTATATACATTTATACATCCTATTGGTTCTGTTTCTCTGAAGAACCCTTAATAATACAATGCTGTAGACATGTGGACTTGGGTCAGCAGGAGATCTACCTGGTCACAGATACACGTGTGTAAATGGGGTTAATAATTCCTGCTTCACAGGGTTTTTACAAGGGTTAGAAGAGACCCTGAAGATGAAGAAACCAACACAGTATTTGCTGCAGTATCAATAAAAAAATCTAACTCAGTTACCAGCACATGTTGGATAAATTTTTGTGTTTATAATGACCATCACTGGCTCCCCTGGGGTAGCCAGTGTCCTGTAGAGAAATTAGACAGTGTTCTGTTTGCAGGACTGCAGGAAAATATACTTACTTGTGATGAACACAGTATCAAGGGAAACGGTGATGCGGTATCTGAAGCCCTGCACAGGAGTGAAACTTCTCAGCGTTTCTGTAAGTCATTCCCCGTCCACATTGTACCTCTGGAGCCCCTTCTCTCCCGGTTCACCCCTTGCCATTCTCCCACCCACTCTCCTACCAGGACACCCAGAGAACACACACAAACACCACCGGCAGCTGTAATAGAGCCATCCTCCAGGGGCTCATCTGACAATCCCGTGAGCACTGCCACACACTAGTCAGACAGTGTTTGGTGATTCCCTACTGGATCACAGCTCCCTCTTCTCAGACCACAAATATTATGAGTCTTACATATCTCTAACTCATATCCAGTGTTAATTATTACATCTAAAATAACCATATAACTATACCCTAACCATAGCGGGAACTGCAGAAGACAATGTAATTAGTCTACCCATATTTATTACCCCTCTTCTTCCATTTCTAAGGAAACCTCTATGTTGTTTGGGCAGCCATGTGTCCAGCTAAAAAATCTCAATGTTCCAGGCTGCCTTCTAGCTAGGGGTGGCCATGTGACATAATTCTGCCCAATAAGAAAGAATCCAAATTTGGGGGGCGGGCCTTCTGGAGAAGCTGCTCCTTTTTTGATAAAAAGTGTCAGACTCAGCTGGCACACTCTTTTTGCCCTTTCCTGCTTTCTTTTTTGCTGCCTGGAATACAAATGTGATGCCCAGAGGCACAGCAACCATTCCATGAACATGAGGATGAAAGGCAGACATTAAGGATCACAGAACAGGAAGGTAGGAGGAACTTGGTTCTGAGGTTCAGTTTGGAGATACTCCTCCCAACCAGAATGCATCTACCCTTCTGGTGCCTCTGGAGAAAATTTAATTAGTCTATTCTCACTATTCAGTTTGCTATTACTTGCAGTTGAAGGAAACTCTGAAACAAGTTACAAAATAATATGAGAAGTATCAATAGAATTCCAGACATCTTAACAATCATCATGAAAAACAGCAACCAAATGTGACCACAGGCACTTATTAGAAGATAAAACAAGAAGAAACACAGAACTAGACAAATATAAGGTAGTTACTATCTACTCATTTGTCCTTTAGCTTACCCCGATTGCATTTAACCTTTCATACTTTCATATTTCACACATACACACACACACATTTAGACAGATATTCACCTTATTTTAAAGTGATACAGTATTCTCAACATGTTTTACTGGTTATTATGATTACAAGTTTGGTAAAAAGGAGAGAGATGTTAGAAGAAAATAATAAACTTTTCTGCAAAATCAAAGAAGAAATGACATGCCACAATTAGGAAGAACTAGCCTTCTTAGTAGTTATCTTTATTGTCAAATGGCTAGACTGCATGATTTTCTCTTTTGACCTTTTAATGGAAAATTACAAGGATCAGTGAAAATTCATAAGTGAGGCATGAAATGAAGGTCATTTTTACCTGACTTAATCTCTTTTGGCAATTACCATCTTTGACAGTAACTGCATGATTACAAAATTTCTTCCTCAATTTGATCTATATAATCAGACTTCATGAGAAGTCAATATGAATTGATCTGAATGAATATAAACTGTTATAAATGTTTAATAGCTTAACTCATCAACCAAATCTTTTATCAGTGTTCTATGTGCTATGATCACATAGGAACTAATCAGAGTGGCTTCTGTATTCGAATGAGTTAAGTGATTTTTACCATTCCGAAAGCAACAGGAATCAGATGTGAATACTCTTGCCATTTGGCCTTTTCTTTTTATTTGTACTTGCCTCCTTTTTTCTAAAAAACATGTGTGGGCGTTGAGGGGGTAGAATGTAGGGCAGCAAAGTGGGGGATTTTGTTTCTGTCCTTTTTTCCCCTGGAATTACAAACCCAAACCAATGTTCGGGGGATTTGGAACGAATACTGGATTCCCCTCCCCACAAATTGCAGGTGGCATTTGCCTCACTAAAACAAGCTGTCTTGGGCAGATCATAATCCCACATATAAGGTTAGATTTCCAAGTTGCTCATACTGGGTTTTCTCTTTGCATTGTCTGGTACAGGGAGGAGTGTCAGAGAGAAGGTACTTCTGTGATTTCTGATTCTCCTCCTAATACCAGCAGTGCCCAGGGCAATCAGGCGGTCCCAGGAAACCCCTTCCTCTTCAGGAATCTCAGAAATCCTGTGTGTGGGACCCCTGCATCAGGGGGAGGCCAGATGAAGGGTGCATTTACTTGTCATCTGAAGAGCAGGGGGCGCTGGGGTCTGTCAGGCCAGGGCCATGTGTGGCTAAGCAGGGGCTGAGCCACAGTCCCTGTGGGAAGGTGTAGCCTTGAGCCCCATGTGGGACATGAGGGAATCCAGGTACCAGCAGGCAGGTCCAGACTTGCCTCAGCAGAAGCTCCAGGTAAGAGAGGGAGGCAGCCCCGAGACCTGTCAGCCAGGAGGCTGAGGGACTGGGGTTAAGGCCCAGTGGATTTGTGATCACTGCCAATGCCTGGAGAGCCCAGGGGCAAAGGGAAGGAGAGGAACGGGGCTGCTTCTCGGCAGCTAAGAAAACAGGCGCTGAAAGCTGCGGGTAGTCACACGTGGAGGGTGGTCGCATCAGTGCTTTCAGACTCGAAGGAGCGTTGACTGGCCTCCAGATGTTTTTAAAATTCTGACCCAGGGGTCAGGGTGTGCCCAGATGCAGCATTTTCTGAGGCTCTGGGATGCTGCTCTGCTCGTCACACCCGCACTGGGATTTCGAGGTCCTCAGGGCCATGTGGGCTGGAGGAAAAACAGTGTCTGGGTGAAAGACAGGGTTTTCCCAGCCTGAGTCGGGAAGGAGGGGGGCCCAGGGAGGAGCCAGGACTCCTAGTAAATGCAGAAGGCAGGTCAAAGCGAGTTGGGTCCGCGGGTCCTTTAGGGGAGAATGAAGAGGGGGACAGAGGATCTTGTCTGCCAACGGACACCTCTGGGGACGCAAGGCTTTCAGCTGGGTACTGAGATGCTTACACTCCATCTGTAAAGAGTGGATTCATTGAATTATTAGGATCTTTTTTTTTTTTATTGAATGGAAGATTCTTTAAATTCTATAGTGCTTTACAATTTTTGAAAGTTTCACACATGTGATTTCATATAATCCCATAATGACCCTTTTTTCCCCCACCTCTATATCGCCCCTCCCCGCTTCCCTCTCCCCATTGGTAAACACTAGTTTGTTCTCTAAATCTGTGAGTCTGGAAGCAACTTAAGTGTCCATCAACAGATGCATGGATAAAGATGTGGTATATATATACAATGGAATACTATCCAGCCATAAAAAAGAATGAAATTTTGCCATTTGCAGCAACATGGGTGGACCCAGAGGGCATTATGCTAAGTGAAATAAGTCAGACAAAGGCATACTGTATGGTATCACTTATATGTGGAGTCTAAAAAA
The DNA here is from genome assembly GCF_949987535.1 of Balaenoptera acutorostrata. Classification (NCBI taxonomy): domain Eukaryota; kingdom Metazoa; phylum Chordata; class Mammalia; order Artiodactyla; family Balaenopteridae; genus Balaenoptera; species Balaenoptera acutorostrata. The sequence goes on along the minus strand of NC_080065.1, from coordinate 10,580,481 downwards.
CATAACAAACTAGCGAATAAAACAAAAAAGAATCATCATTATCATTCAAAGTTTGGAAAAGCAACGAATACTTTCTTCAGGGAGTAACTGCCAGACATTGAACTAGGTATCCTAAACCTACTCTTATCCTTTAGAGCCTGGAGAGAGTGATAGCGCCAAAGTCAAAGTCTGGGGAGATGTATCGGCTGACTTTGCGTAACTCGGGCTGGGAGGGAGCAGTGCAGGCAGGGAGGCTGGGAAGGTCGGCTGCATCTTCCAGGTAAGGGGTGGAGAGAGCTGGGGTGAGAGCGCCCGGGAAACCACGAGGAGTCTGCCTGATAAGAGCTGAAAACAATCTCTTGCTTAGTCCAGATTTCTGCATATCCTTGTTTGTCAGCACTGAGATCACATAATTGTAAAGAAAGAGCCAGTGTTTGACTCTCACATATACGGGGGCCTGATGAGACAGCTGTTCTGCTCAGTTCTGCAGCCCCCCCACCACCGACCGCCCAGTACTGCCCCTGACCCAGCCCCAGAGCAGGAGCAGAGCAGCTATTCATCGCAGTGACAAATACACGCACGCGGGAGAGATTGGAGGCACCGCATAGCTCACTATAAAGTCAGACTGCAATCCTCCCGCCTTGAAAACTGACTAAAATCAAGAACTCTGAGCTTCATTGAGAAGCAATGTAGTGTTTGTCCTAGAATGAACTAGTAAAACACTCAAGGTTTTTCTTCGCTCTGAGTAAGACGTAATTCATTGGCCCTATGACTATCGACCCAGCCCCAAAGCTGGGTCTACCGTGATGCTGGTATTTTATTAATGACAGTTGGTGACCTTCTCCCATACCCTGAGCTGATTTTATTTGATTGTATTTTATATATATGTAAATAGACTTAAAATAATGTATAATTTGGGTATATTTTATAGGTAAAAAATGTATTCAAAAGAGTCACATCAATTTTTAGAGTGTTTACAAACCAGGAAGTAGACATAGTATAAGGAAATGAGCCAAAGATAAAAATGCAAGCCCCAAATACACAAAGGGCCAAGAGCTACATGGGAAAAGATCCCAGTCTTATTGGAATTCAAAAATATAAAATGCCATTTCTCACTCACCACGTTGGCCAAGACAAAAAGAAAGAATGAAAATATCCCAGGGTTGTCAAATCCTGCCCTTTCGTGCACTTCTAAGTAGAATAATAAACTGACATAACATTCTCGAAGATAATTGCCAAAATATTTCAAGAGCCTTAAAAAGCGTTTGGCATTTACTCCGTCTGTGAAACACGGCAGGATCCCATGAGGCTGGGCAGTGAACCAGGAAGGTGATGTTTCTTCTCATCTCCATGGTGCCCGTTGCTAGGTTTCTGACTCTGGGTAGAACACAGTGCCGCTGGGAAAGGAGGACCACGTTCTGGGCGGGAAGAGATGCGAAACATTCATTGGGTCCGACTGCAAGGAGTCACTAGGGCCTTATGTACAGTAGTTTGAATTGCATGTTGGGAGAAATGAGAGCTATGATTGAGTTGGAGAGTAGTGGTGAAGAAATGGAGGGAAAAAATGTAGCAAATTTTCAAGAAGGTTTTGGTGTGAAATGAGGGATATGTGGGTAAATGGAGGAATATATAAGGTCAAGGGCATTTTTTTTTAGGAAGGGAGAATCTTGAGCATTTTAAAATGCTGATGAGGAGATTAAAAAAAAAAAAGGTGAGGTTGAATATAGAGCAGAAAGAAGATAATTGCTAGTTCAGGGCTGCTGTGAATTGAGGAGGCAGCTAAGTGGATGAGCCCACAGGGTATCTGGGGAGAAGCTTGGCTTAACTCAGGAGCACCTGCTCACAAGGACAGAAGGGGAGAAAGAGCTGATGAATACAAGTGAAAGCACTTCTGCGTGGAACTGGTGATAAAAATCTGACATAGATCAGGCAATGGTTAAATTCCCAAAGATGCTAGAAAGGAGAGCTTCTGTAGAAGTGGAGTTTTAGGAGAAGGGAAAATATTTGAAATAACCCATAGAGAATGGGAAAGTGAATTGGTTATAGTTTAGAGACTCAAATGGATTGGATGAGAATAAATTCTCATTCTGGGATGTTTATTTTAATCTAAAGATAACTTCTCCTACATATTTGCTATCTTTACTGTAAAATAAACCATTGATTTAAGTTCGTAGAGTTTTAGTAATGACTTTGAATGAAGATAGAAAGAAAATCCCCTCTGAATATGATGTAGCTTCTGTGTCTATTGGTTATACCTTTTCCCATGTACTATTTTGGTAAGGATCTGGTAGAGTTTGATTTCAATACTGACTCATAAAGCTCAGGGGTTTCATAAGACAAATAGGTAAGAGACCACAAAATGAACGAAAGAAGGAATGTACAATGATATTGTTCGGTGCCTACTTCTGATTTGGAGAAAAAGCTTTTTTATTCCACATCATTCCATACTAAAATATAGAAGAGAGAAGGGTGTTCAAAGGAATAAAGAAAAGCTAACTTTATAAAAGTATTACTCGTAGTATTCTAGTGAGAAGTATTGGAACTTGTGTGTACTCTCTACTTTATATTTTACTAGAAAAAAATCCCCGTGGTTGATTTCTGATCTTTTAATACAGTTGCTAATGAGTTGTACACTCATTTCAACCCAACTATTACTAGTCTTACACTTTGGGTAATGTTCCAGCAGAAGTAAACTTATAAATGAACAATGTTGGTATGGTTATAAATATAAGTAATTCTATTCTAATTTTTAAATTTAATTTCAGACATTTTACTTAATGTAAGCAAATGTATTCTAACTTAACTGCTTTATAAACACAGCTCCAGGCCAGTCACGTGGGTGGTTTACTCTGTACGGCTCACGTTCATGCAATCCCACATGATCCTTACACTTCCTCCTCATCCTCTCCCTTATTCCTTCCAGCCTCAGTAAAAAGTAAAATATCAACATTGGGGAAAACACAGGAAAATTTACACGAGTTAGCAAAAGCAGATATTTTGGTTCAGTAGAGGTTCCAGCCTGGCACAAACACTGGTGCCTTTTGGAAAAGGGCATTCTATATTACCCTGAGAATCAGGGGCCACAGATTATCGTTACTTGCTAGTTTCAAAGACATCTTTCCTTTCTTTTCTATTGGAGTATACCATATGTACAGAAAAGTGCAGAAATAATAGATGTTCTATGTAATGAATTACCACAAAGTGAACCCACCCTGTAAACATCACCCATATCAAGAAATAGAGCATTTCCAGCACATCAGAAGTTCACCTCTGCCCTTCCCTATCACCAGCTCTTTTCTCTTCTCTGAGTTGGAAAACACTATCTTCACTTCACATAGCATAGCTAAGCTTTAATGATTTTTGAAAATTTTATAAGGAAAGTCATGAACAGTAGTATTCTGCTGTGCTTTGCTTCTTGTGTGTTTGACATTCATTCATATTGTGTGTCCATTCTTATCACTGTATAGTTCTCCACTGTATGAATGAACCATACTTTATTTAGACATTCTCCTGTTGATCACTATTTGGGTTGTTTCCAGGTTTCATTTTTCTATTACAAATACTGCTGTTATAACATTCTTATTCATGTCTCTTGGTGCACAAATGCCACAGAGTTTACAACCTGAATCCATGCTTTTTACTTTTACTACTACATGGAATTTAGAACACTTTATTTGCTTTTCTTTCATATTTTGTGCTGTTGTTGCCATATATTTTAATACTCTAGATATTTAAAACTCAATGAAACAATATAATTGAGAAAATCAATATTCATTTAGGTGTTTTCCCACATATTTAATTCTTTCTCTTGCCCTTTTTCTTCTCTATATCTCTGTCCTCCTATCTGGGATAATTTATTTGGTGTGGAGGTTACAAATTCCACCAGTTGTTATTTGTCTGAAAGTATCTTTATTTTGTCTTTTAAAAATTAATGATATTTAGGTGGGGATAGAGTTCTAGTTTGGCATATATTTTATTTCAACATGTTGATGATTTTACTACCAGGTAATCTGGTTTGCATTTTTTCAGTTGAGAAGTTCTGTCAAATTTTTTCCTCATTGAAGTTTTTATGGTTTTTTTTCCCCTCTATCCACTCTTGATTTTCTGTTTGTCCTAAATTTTAAAAGTTTTTACTCCAATGGGTGTGTTTCTCTTCATATATCTTTTTAGTATATACTGTATATTGCTCATCAGTTTTTGAAAGTTCTTGTCATGTATTTTTTCCTATACAGATTTTCTGCATTCTCTTTCTTTTCTACTTCTGAAACTCCACTTAAACATAATAATGTTAGATCTTTTTCATCATGAACTATATTATCTTGTATACTCTGAACCATATTTTCCCTCAGTTTTAGTCTATTTTTTTTGACTTGTCTTTCCACTTAATAATCCTTTCTTCAGCTCTCAATATCCTGTTGTCAAACAATCTATTATGCTCTTAATTATATTTATACCATATACTTAATTTTATATTTTCCATTAGATTCACTTTTATGGCTTCAATTTCCTTATTGATAATCTCCATTTTGCCATCTAATTTCTTGATCATATTAATATGTGTGTATATAATTTAAAGTTTGTCTGATAACATAAATTAAAGTGTGGATTTCTCATGGTTCTGTGTCTGTTTTCTTTTGTTTGTTTTCTATCATTTGGTCTTATCTCCTGGTGTGTTAAGTAATTTTTTAATTTAATGCCACACATATATTTTTAAATGTTGTAAAGGTAATTTGTTATCATCCTTAGAGATGATCTATTTTTACTTCTGACAAGCAGATAATTCATTGTTAAGTACCAATGACCCTTGAGATTTTGTGAACTAAAAATTCAGAACCCAGTGGCTCAGAAGCAAACCATAAATTGAAACTGATCAGGGATTAACTAACTAGAGGCTGAGTTGTATTCTTCTTAAAGGGTTGGTTCATTTCAGTTTGTTCTTACTCATACTATGTAGCCCTTTAGGATTTGCACTGAATGCCTGGGTTAATTGCCAGGCATTCTCCTGTTGCTGAGACCTAACTCCATTTTTGGTGTCTAATGCAATGAGACTTCTGGAAGTTCTGCTCAGCTTCTTAACCTCTCAGCTTTAGTTACCTGATTGGCTTCTGAGCCAGTGGGAACTAGCCTTTTCATTTACAAATGGTTCAAGGGAAAAAATCATGTTTCATGGTGAATTTGCTTCTCTGCACTTCCTTTTATCTCTGGGATCTTGGCTTCTTCTGTCTTGGTAGTTCTACAAAGCCTCCAAACAAATATTCCCTTTTATTTTGTCAGTGTTTCTAGTTGTTCTTGGTGGGACAGTTGGAGTGCAATAAACTAATCTATTGATACAATTATCAGAAGAGTGCAAATCCACCCATAACTTGTTAGAAACCTAGCCAAGCCAACACAAAGTAATATAATGAAAATAGGTACTAATATTATTTAAATAAATCTGTGATTTTCATGTACGTTTATCCTTAAACCAATAGAATTTACATGAATCCCCTGTCCCAAAGCACTGTGAGCCAGTGGGAAGAAAGGAGCAGTGAGGAGGCTTAGGTTACTGGGGGAAGAGACTAGAACATCTTGGCTTGAATCTCTCTCCCCCATGTCCAAGCTGCAATTTCTTTTGGGAAATTATACAACTTTCCTGTCTGATCTTTTCCATCTGTGAAATAGAGCCCATAACCCCTCTGCCTTCCTCACTGCATTGCTATGTGGATAAAATAAAAATGAGAGACTGATATGAGGCCTATGTCAACTTTCTAGAATTATGCAAAGAGTGTTTAAAACTGTCATTGCTATTTTTAGTAGAATTTCTTTTCTTTAGGAGAAGACAAACTACACGCAATGTCTCCTTGTAATTATGTTGTTCTGTAGAGAGGACAGAACTATGAGAAGAAACAAAATTAGATTTATTTCCTGGGTAATTTAATATTATCTATAGAACCAAAGCAACTCAACATGCCCTATTTTTACCCCCCAGTATTTGAAGTTACATGAATTTTAAGGGCTCAGAGGGAAGATAAACACTTTTGGCATCATTGATCCTAAGAAGGTGGCTTAAGGTTCGCTGGTTCTGACCAAACTGAAAACATCTAAGAGAAGCCAAGCTAATTTATTCTCCAGTTCTTTCTTCCCCAAGATTGCCCCTCCAGGAGGGCTAAGTGTCCCAATAAAGTCATGAACTGAAGCTTTTGGGAATTTGGAAGCCTTTCTCCCTGTACCATAGGTGGCTTCCTGAGATTCCTGCTAAGTTGGAAACCATTAATCTCAGTGGAGTTGATTGATTCTTAATTATTTACTGCTTTGGCCACAATTCAGAATCTTAAGACACATGAAGCTGATATAAAACTTTATTAGTGTTGCTGCTACGATCAATGTATTTCATATGAATTGGCTGATAGGTAGCATCTTCAGTCATAGCAAATAGCAGGTGTAGTTCTCCTATTATTGATGTCATGTAACAAACTACGTTATTTTTACGAGTGCCTGGGTGAATGAAAGATGCATTACAGAATCAGTCACTGGATACGTTGAAAAGGAAGGAGTATATGGAAACATTTGCTGTGAGAAAATCGCCAAGAGGATGAAGAATTTCAGACAGCTTAAGTACCTCATGTGAGACAACATGCATCCTCCCACCCTGCCCAGCTCCCCAAAAGGGAGTACCATGAGTGCAGACAGAGCTGGAGGAGGGATAATTGAGTTCTTAATAATAATGCAGAGGAGGTAACAAGCTTAAATGTGGTGATGAATAAAACCTGAAGACGTTTATCTCAGATGCTAGCTGGCTGGCCAGTTTATTGTAAAATTCTGTATGATTTTTGTGTATGATTTATGTATCTATAGTGAAAAGTTCCTTTTCCATTCCTTGACAAACTAGTCATAATGCTATTAATATTTTATCAAAATTACAGAGAAATATCATCCTAAGTACATCTATTTTTAAAATGGTTATGAAAACCTGCCATATCTTGCAATGCCCTTGCTATAAAATCAAGTTTAAAAAAAGGCAATAGGATAAAAATACAAATAGAGCTGTGAGTAATATAATTATTGAATGCTTAATATATTGAAAAATTTAACATAAAAATGTCTCTGTAAAAATATATGTAGGGAAACTTTAGAAAAGTAGAAGTAGCAAATGAAAATATATGACAATACTGCTGAAGTATGATCACAAAAACTAATAATGATAAAGATCATTATTATAGAATTATGATGATAAACTTTCAATTTTGGGATAAATGAAACAATAATATTGACTAAAATCATTGCCAATTATCACTCTTAGCATCACATAATACTTGGCTTAATCGTTTTTCGAGAAATTACTAGAATATTGCTTTCTTTTCCCATGAGGAAAATAGAGTTATACAACATTTTAAATCATATTTGCAAATAATTTTCAAAAGCCATTAGTCAACCAAATTTTCTTTTTAAAAGAGTCATGCTATTTCCTCCTGCTCATAGGATTGCCTTTCCCACACAGCGAGATAGATGATGATGCAGTCTGGCTGTTATAATTTAAGCAAACCTACCTGGCCTTCCTACCTGCAAAATATATCCCGACTCCACTTACCTCCTTCCCTCCCTCTGGGTCCGGTCTTCCCTCCTCTCATCCCAGTACCCAGGATGCTCTCCTCCCACCTCCCCTCCCAGGAGCGAGAGACCCTCCTCCCCCTCCCCTCCCAGTAGTGAGATGCCCTCCTCCCCCCACACACCTGGTGGCAGGGATGCTGTCCTCGCTGACCCACCTTCACCCACCTGCTCCCCTCCTGTGTACTCTGTGCAGAGCAGCTGGAGTGACCTTTGCAGTCCTTGACTGGGTCCTGCCATTCCCCTGTGACAGCTCCCCATGGATTCCCATTGCACGTGGGTTACACAATCTCTCATATGCCCTCTCTCCACCCCAACTCCTGACACCCCCCCTTGCTCTCTAACGTCCAGCCACGGTGGCCCATTGTCTTAGCTGAGGATGTTGGCACATGCTGCTCCCCTCTGGAGATCACCCACTGCCTCACCTGCCTCACCTCCGTACATCCTTCCCATCTCAAGGCAGACATCACCCTGGCAGAGACTGCCCTGACCTGGGTCCAAATCAGGGCCCCACCCCCTCCCCAGGTTCTTTTTCATAACTGCTTTTTCATAATTGTTTTCATTTATAGGACTTAACACATGTGCAGTTAAAGTTGTCTTTGTTTCCTTGTTTCTTGTTTGTTTAATGTCTGTCTTTTCAGCTTGACAAAGGGTTCTCTGAAGGCAGAATAGTGTTCTTTTTGTTCATAGCATGGACATTCTCCCTGTCACAGAGTCCAGCACAGAGTTTGCTGTATAATTTGGTTGAAAGAATACGTGGTGGGGAGTGTTCAATATCCATATTCTAAGTTCTTGAAGAGAATCCAGTGAAAATGATGAACAATTAGATTATTTTATAGTTTGTTGCATATTTTCCTTTATGTTAAATCTAATTCCTCTTTAATTTTCAGAATAAAATCAATATCCTTCACGTGTGCACATGTGTGTATACGTGTGTATTCAAAGTACTTCCATTTATTGGATTTGAATCTTACAAACATCTGTGGGAGAAGAAAAAGATAATTATGCCCATTTTGCAAGTGTCTCAAACCCAGTTTTTTTGGTGTCTATGTCCAGTAATTTCTTTGTAGCAATGACCTGTTATTGAGTAAATACTACTCATTGTTTAATTCATCCTTTGCCCCTAATATCAGTACCATATTCTATATGCCTTCATAAATAAGGAAATGAGATCACCCATGCAGCCTCTAAAATATCTGAGATCCTAGAAGCCTGCAACATTCAAAAAAAAGAAAAACAAACAAACAAAATAAACAGAAAAATAATGATTCCTCTGTCAAGCACTTTGAGTACTGTATCACATTTAGTTTTCCAACAATGCAAAGAAGTGAAAATCTCCTTCTCTCTGTATAGTTGAGAAAAATTGGGGCACAGAGAAATAATGGAAATTGCATCATAGCCAAACATGTAAGGGTTAGAATGTGAAGACAGGTGTCGATGACCAAGTTCAAAGCCCAAACTTGTTCCAATAAGCAACATAATATTAGGCCTGTGATAGATATCTTTGGTCCCCCAACTCATTCAAGTGAACCAAATACAACCAAGAACGATTGTATCCCATAAAACACTCACTTTCCACATGTATTATGATCTTAGATATTTTTAGAAGTGTCTACTAGTTTTTCTGCATATTAAATGTGAATGACATATACTTTACCATCCTACTGAATCAACAGTTTTGACTTGAAGTGAAACAAGCTTAAATAAAGGCAACAAGGCCACATTTCCAGTTGACTTCTTTTTATCTTTCTATAGGTACAAAATTTGGCCTCTAAAGAACTGCCTATATGACCAGGGACTGGACATGATCTAATAGTTTTCTAAGTTAATAAAGTTCAGAAATTGCTTCCTGAAAGTTTACATAAACATAAAACATTATTACTCATTTAATACTTTAAGAGTATACTTGTCACTAGTCACTTCTGTCATTATACTGGACTTGCATCAAAAGAGTGACATGACTTTTTATTGAAATATTTTCTCACATTAATTTAAAAGCAACAGAGTTTGTTGCAATGTCTTATCATTTTTGGTATACCACCATTACATACCAAGACACTGATATCAGGAAGGTCACCCTGAAGTTGAGAAGTTTCTATCTTCTCTGATAATATGCCACCTTATGGAGGAAATTTTCTCAGTTCACTTCAGGAAACCGTTCCAGATTGTCATCTATGTGTCACATAGAATGTTAGGTATGTTCATATGTAACAATGGCACACATTATAACAAATAATTCTGTCATAAGAAACCACAGAAGGTGATGATGAATCAGAAGGTGGGGACACTGATTCTGGCTGTGCATGACGCCCCTGATGGAAGTAGCACAGCTGCTCCACTTTAACTGGAGGAAACTAGGCAGGGGAAGGGGGCCCAGGAATGGGGACAGCCAGGCCGGTGATTTACTGAGATCACAGTTTGTTCATACAGTGGTGGGAGCTGAGCCCATAAAAGAACTGAGCACCTGATTGCAAAGGCCCTGGAGTGTCCTGCTGAGGATCGAAAACACGCTCAAGTTTGGGAACCACTGCTCTAAGGAAGATGGCTTCCGTTTGGCCACTCTGGGCACTAAATTGCTGCAGGCAGAGAACATTTACTAAGGTTCACTCTATTTCAGGCACTCTTGTCAGAACATTGCATGCATGTGCATTGTCTTAACAACCCTATGAGTTATGCACTGCTGTATCCTAACGTTAAAAATAAGAAAACTGGCAGTTGGTCCAACTTAAGTCACAGAATGGTTATGGACAGAGCCAGGGCTCACATGTAGGTACCTGTTATCCCAACATTAGCGCTTTCATCGGCCATGATGTAACAGGGAAGAGCCAAATCTGACTATGTGTTGGATCTGTTTCTTTTACTTTAATCTTTGCGTTCTGCTGCTTTTGTTCACTAAAAGGATCCTGTCTATATATAATGGCCTGCCTCGGGGAACCCTGCCCCTCTGCCTGAATGTTAAACCGAAGTGCCGTTTTTCAGTGGAACATCCAGATCCTGTCCACCTGTGGACGGCTACCAGAAAGAAGAAATGAACACATCTCCTCCCCAAGGCTGGCCATTCCAGGGGACATTTGCAAATCTTACGGCCTTTTTACTTTACTTCCTCATCTCCTCCCCCTCTCTGTGCTATAAAAGAAACTGGCATCCAGACCCCGATAAGATGGTTATTTTGAGACTTTAGTCTGCCATCTTCTTGGTCTGCCAGCTTTCCGATAAAGTCGTACTCCTTGCCTCTACACCCCCTCTCTGATTTATTGGCCTGTCGTAGGGCGAGCAGAGCAAGCGTGGACTGTGTAACAATGATACCGATGTCCCTTGGTCATTCACCCAGGCCAGGCTGAGCCCCACATCACACAGTGAGATCCGGTCTTCCTCAGGCACAGCTTACACCCCACTGGTTCAACCATATTGATTTTAAACTGGCTCCATATTAAAAATACTGTTGGTCCCTCCTCACAAAGGTGCTGAATTAAAGTAAGAAAATTGTCTCTCTTCTGCTAGATCTGGCCAGGATTTATTTTCCACTGATTCTCTTCTGTTCTCCTGCAACAGTTCACTACCCTAATTTTCCAAAATTTTTGTTGTTGTTGTTCCAGGGCCACTTTATACTCTTAAAAAATTAAGGAGTGATCCAAAAGAGCTTTTGTTTATGAGTGTTCCATCTATTGAGACATCACGCAAATAATCATGTTTGTTAATATGGCTACCGAGCTCATAAGAAACATTTTTAAAATATCAGGAAGCTGTCTAGCTCACAGTGGCCAGCATAAAGTTTCCAAAATTCAGTTTTTACTTGAAAGCTCAGATTTTGTCATTGGGAACAAGTCTTGTCAGCTATTTCCTTTGAAGTTAATGCCTCACTTTACTCATTTTTAAGAAAGTATCTGCCAAATATCTATGTTCGAAAAACCATAGTTGGTCTGTCAGTTATTTTTTCAAATGTAAAAGGTGTTCTGTGGAAAAATAGCTAGTATTATTTGTAACTCAAATAATCACACAAGGAGCTTCCCTGGTGGTGCAGTGGGTAAGAATCAGCCTGGCAATGCAGGGGACACGGGTTTGAGCCCTGGTCCGAGAAGATCCCACATGCCGCATAGCAACTAAGCCCGTGCGCCACAACTACTGAGCCTGTGCTCTAGAGCCTGTGAGCCACAACTACTGAGCCCACGTGCCACAGCTACTGAGCCCACGTGCCACAGCTACTGAGCCCACGCACCTAGAGCCCGTGCTCCGCGACAAGAGAAGCCACCGCAATGAGAAGCCTGCTCACGGCAACAAAGAGTAGCCCCCGCTCGCCGCAACTAGAGAAAGCCTGCGCGCAGCAACAAAGACCCAACGCAGCCAAAAATAAATAAATACAATAAATTTTTAAAAAATCACACAAGCGATTTTTCTTGAGATAACCATTACATTTCCCATTTTAACACCTAAAATATTTTTAAAAGGATGTATACTAAAGGGTTGAGATTTAATAATAATAATTTTTACTGCTTCATCTAGGACATTCTTAAGTATAACTCTTTTTGAAATTTGTTTCTTTTGTTTAATGGGAGTATGTGGTAGGGAGGAATACAGCCTGCTAGTACCGTTTCCTGCAACATCTTTGATTCATGTGCCAGCAGTTTTATCCACCGCTGCTTCTGTATCATTAGTGAAAACATCAATACTGTTTTTTTTTTCTGGGATAAACTATAATTTTAAAAGCTATTCAATAGTTCAAATATTTCAGCACCACTTAAGGCTTGTGTTAAATATTCATTTACTGTACTGGGAAATCTTTTTTAAACGACTATTTGGTGCTCGTATTGGACCAATGTGAGCAGAATAGCAAGTCCTGTCACATCTATAGATTTAGCCATTTGTAAGGCAAAGTGCAATTCTGTCCCTGAGATATTGACTCAGTCTTTGTAGCAAAATTTGTGAATCAACAAGTTACTGAATCCTGGGAAAGTGACAATGCTTCATATGTTGCATTGTCACCCTGCAGGCATTCAGCAGTGCATTTCTCAGCTGTTTGTGGTCCCTCAGCCAATACATTGCAGTAAATCACCTTGGAAGATGCTTCCCGGCTTTCTCATTTCTGGTGTGAAAGTCTGTAACAGTTTGTGTCTCTTAATGAGCTCATTGTATCTATCCTTAGTATAGTCAATTCCTTTTTCTTTAATCTTTGAATGATTAGTCTCAAAATGATGCTGCAACTTACCTGGCACCATAATATTATTTAAAATGTTCTATTACATAAGATTCAATATAGTCAGTTATTAAGACCTATGAAGCCAGAGGAAAAATTGTCTGCATCCTATTTTAATATCTTATATATAGCTTTACGCAGTTTCTTTGGAGTAGATTCTTTTCTCTCATGAGTCAGAGTACTCTGACATGGAAGCCCCATTTCTTGAGCCTTTTTAGATACAGACAGTGCCGCTACAGTTTGAGAAAGTGAGTGCTGAAACACCTTCTTAGGCCAATGATGGAACATCAAACACAAGGAAAAGGTAATATAAATAATCAGGTATTTTGGGCTTCCCTGGTGGTGCAGTGGTTGAGAATCTGCCTGCCAATGACACGGGTTCGAGCCCTGGTCTGGGAAGATCCCACATGCTGCGGAGCAGCTAGGCCCGTGAGCCACAATTACTGAGCCTGCGCTCTAGAGCCTGTGCTCCGCAACAAGAGAGGCCGCGATAGTGAGAGGCCCGAGCACCGCGATGAAGAGTGGCCCCCGCTCGCCGCAACTGGAGAAAGCCCTCGCACAGAAACGAAGACCCAACACAGCCAAAAATAAATAAATAAATAAATAAAATTAAAAAAAAAAAAGCAACACATATAAATAATCAGGTATTTTATTTTATTTATTTATTTAATTTTATTTTTTCTGATTTTGTGGATGAAATTTATTTATTTATTTATTTTACAGAAGAGGCTATTTAGAATAACAAATCACAACGAATTATAAATTTTAAAAAGATGACAAGTGCTATAAACTCACAAAATCCAGAAAAATAACACTACAATCAATTTTAGAACATTTTGTCACCCTGAAAAAACTCTCCTACCCATTAGCAGTCATTCCCCTTTTTACTTCCCCTTCCTGACAGCCTTAGGCAACCACTAATATACTTTGTCTCTATAGATCTGCCTATTCTGGACATTTTAAGTAAATGTACTTACACACCTTGTGATTCTTTGTAACTGATTTCTTTTATTTAGCTTTCATTCTTAATGCTTTAAAGAATCAGCCATGTTGTACCATGTATCAGTACTTTGTTCTTTCTTTATTGCCAAATAATATTCCATTGTGTGGCTATGCCACATTTTACTTGATGGGTATTTGGGTTGTTTCCAGTTTTTGACCATTATGAATAATGTTTGTGTGAACATTTGTGTACATGTTTTTGTGTGGACATATATTTTCATTTCTGTTAGGTATAGACTGAGGAGTGGAATTGCTGGGTCATATGGTAATATGGAAAGGTAATATAAATAATCTTGTATTTTAAATAATGCATTATCAAATTCTAAAATAAATAAAGGTATAAATAAAATTTTAAAACTTAGAAATGTTTTTCATAAAAAATAAAAATATATTGCAAAAGAAACAAATTGTACTTGCCTCTTATTGTGTTTCTGCATATGACTAAGGAAAATTTCCAGCTGTGAAAATAACTATTACTTAATAATACTGAGGTTAAAGAAAATTTAGCAGGCATAGCTCAAGATAGAACTGGATGTAGGAATACTGAGATCAACTGAGTTAATCTCTGAAAAGGTACACACTTATATTTGTATACTAAATATACTACTTTAGAAAACTCTAGAAAATACAGGAATATGCAAACATACACTCTACTAGTTATCAGAGTGATGGTGACATCATGCATGGGGCTTCTAGAAAACTCAACTCTACCCGAATGAGAGTAAAATGGGCAAATCATGTCTTAGAATAATTATAAAGATAGTTTTGACCTTGTATTTTGCCTGATAGGGACGCAGGTGCTCCCTAGGGTCCTCAGGCCCCATTTCGAGAACCTGTCATATACTGCTATCCCCGACTACTTCTATTTAGGGGTAGGTGTGTCAATCTTTCTATGGGAACATTGGGTTCCGAAGTGAAAACAAAATTCACCTACTGGGCAGGAAAATTGGATGTTTTGACATTTTCTGTGTAGCACTATTATAAAACTCCCTGGCAAGGGATATATTCTTCAGAGCCATGGAATCGTCTCCCTTAAAGGGACAAGGTAATCAATTGCCCAAACTTTACAGATAAGGAAAATGAGAGTCCCCAAAACTGAGTATCCCAAAGTCACAGCTAGATGGGTCAAAAAGTGTGATGGCTGACCCAGTTTCATTTTATGTCCAACTTGTATTATTTATGGTACTAAAAAATGTTTGAAAATACATTCGTGATTCAACCTGCAGTTTAGCGCGTATACGAAGAACTATATTTATCTCCCCAAACCACCTCCATCTGCCATGCCCAGGAACCTTGTATGACCTACACTTAAAGAGAAATTCTTCAGCTTCTGCTTCAATTAACCACCGACCCAGCTGAGCTTATGATGTAATAAGAATAAGATAGGATGTCATGTGTTTGGTCTGACTCTGGGATTTGGTGGGGCGTGGCTGAGGAAGTCCTCCATTTCGTTTGATGATCTGATCCTATTTAATTTCCTTTCCTCCTGAGTGCATTTTTCTCTGTTTATTCATTATCCTTACACTGTACCAGTTTACAAGGTGCTCAGAACAACTGAAACTCTTTGACATGCATACACTGTCAAGAAACGCTCACTTTGCAGAAAATTCTTCCTAGATGGCAGGGGATGTCTTGTCATTCATAACAGTAATTTTCAATACCACCTTATTAAGTCAAACCTGAAGTTCACTGCTATTCCTTGCTGCTGAGTCCTGCTGTTCTTTCATTGATAAACCCTGAAGGTTAAATGAGACATTCCTGTAAAATCCTCAGCACAGTACCAGGAACATGCTAAGTATGCAATTTTAATGCACAATTACAATCTCTTTTTTCTGAAAATGCAAACTTTACTGCCCTCATATCACCATGGGGTCAGCACAATTTCTTCATGATTTCTACAGAAGACATTTCATGTGTCATGTGTCATATGTTTGCTGCCCTGACCTACCCGTATCTGCTCTTTCAGTTTCCTGGTATCACACACCTTAGATTAATATTTAAGTATATAAGCTCCAATGTCACACAGCTTACTGTCTTGTGTTCAAGATTTATATTAAGCTATAAATGTCACCTCTGCAAAATCACAGTATTCAAAAAATCTTTCAAAAAATTTATGCCATAATATCCAAATTGTCTAGTCCTTTTTTATACATTTATGAGAAGTGTTCCTAATGCAAGCAACTGAAACGCATTTAAATTAAGAATTCAATTATAAATGTTTAATAATAATAATATACGGATGAGGCGATGAGGCAATTACTTGCCAGTTTTGATTTGTAAACCATTCTGAGGCACAGTATCAACCACAGTCCAGAATTTGATTGCATCTTACTAAACCAGGACTTCTGAATTGGCTAAGTTACAAATCATTATATTCTTGATCTGAAAGATTGTCATTGCTGCCAACAAATGCGTGCTATACAGAAGATAATTTCAACTAGAAAATAAATGTCCCATAATAGTACCTTCTTGCAACATCCAGAATAAATTTAGTTGTTCTATGATAAATGTTGAAGTGTATATCATTAACTTGACCAATTTTCTGTAGTTTCAGATTCACTAAATGAGTATTTCTTTTGTTCCTTTCCAGCAATGCATAAGAATCTTGGCTTGCACTCGTACTGGCCAAGAAATGTCTTGGCAAAGGCTAAGGCAGACATACGGTGGAGTCAGCATTTTACCAGGTGAATGGTTTGGCTGAGAGGCATTTCATCAAAACTTTCCCCTCCCATGGGCCACCTGTCATTTCATTCTGAGCTACAGGAGAGGGGCATTCCACAGGTGTTTCTCAATCCTTTGTTGGCTCCAAGTTACTGAGAGGAGAAAAATGATAAAGACCTTGACAGGAAGAAAGGAAGACCTTTTTTGCTCATCTCAACAAAAGAGAGATTCTCCCCAAGCAAAAGTTTTGTGAACCCACAGAGTAATTCTCCCCGCCTCCCCTGCCCTCCTTCATCTCACATCCAGGGGGCTGGGTGCTTGGAGGTGAACTGGTCCCCTCCTTTGCCAGGGGGATGCAGGGTCTTCCAAGAGATCTAGTCTGTACCTAGGCAACCAGGAACAGCGTGCCCTCTCTGCGTGACTATAAGAATGTGACTTATCCCTCCCAACTTCTTCTTCATGGGAGGAATGATAACCCCACTCAGAGTGCTGTTGGGGAGGTTTAATGGGAACATGAAAATGTCTGGTGATTCCAGTTCTTTCCATTCCCTTCCTTGATCTTCTCCTGCACTTTCCACAGCCTCTGGTGGGGAGAGGTTAAGGGGGCCCTGTCTTTCTCACTCTTGGTAAACCCCGGGAAGGTACTTCTAAAGGTGCTCTGTGTGCTTTATCCTACTTAGAAGAAAGCAGCGCTCATGGAAACCACAGAAATCGTAAGCTTTCTCAAGGCAGATGCACCTGTTGACGCCTCCTATACTAGCACAAGGAATCCTGTGGAGTTCAGCTGCCCGCAGGCAGGGAGTGTGTGTCCAGGCAGGTACAGAGGGAAGAAAAGCCAGACACAGGATTCCCATGACACTGTCTGTGAATTCTCGTTTAATCCTTACTACCGTGCTGTGAAGGATGGTCCCATCATCCCCATGCCGTACATGAGGCAATAGATTGCTGGAGAGTTAAATTGCTCTCAACCTCTGCAGTGACTTCTTTCTACTTCTGCAAAAATAGACAGCATTTGAGCAGCAGAAAAACACAAACAGTACTGCTTATCTGGTGATGGTGCCCATCTCCTGCTTCATGGCCACTGTCACAGCAGGTAGATAGACAGAACCACACAATCGTGACACTCTTGTTATTCTGGTGTGCCGTGCAGGGAAATCCTGCTGGACACAGGGAGCTGGAAACAGTAAGAAGACTTAAAAATCTGGAATCACGTGCATTCTTTCTGACTTTTAAACAACCGTTGAATCACTCCGTTCTAGCAGAAGCGTATGTCGTTTCTCTATGGTTTTCCTGAGAGTCTAGACATTAACATATATGGCTGTGTGTCTTATTCCTACACAAAAACACACAAATCAAACCTGATTCATTAATAATTAACTTAAGGAGATTGGAAAGAAAAGGCCACACTTCATCCCACCATCCAGTTTGATTTGATCGTGAATTCCAAAAAGCCATAACTGGACTAAAGTAACAACCCCTTGCTCTGTGCAACTTTGAGCAGTTGATACATTGAAAACCTGTCACCAGGCAATTTGTAATTTAAAACATTGTTGTAAGTTCAGCTTCCTGATAGACTTTTGTGACTCAACAGTAGTTCAAAGCTCTCACACAGCTTTCATATGAATTATTCAATCTGAACTCTCAGTAAATACACTAGGTTGTGAGGGCAGCTGTTTTATTTGTGTTTCATTACATAAAGACCATAAGGCTCTTGAAGGGAAATGCAGTTTTCTAGGGTGTTGTGGCCAGTAATTTTTCAAGCTGGATTTAGAGTTCGGGTTAATATTTTTCAACTAAAGTATGATGTATAGACTATGTAATGTCATTAAAATTAAGAGCAGGCGGTTTACTTTTTAATTAATTGTTTCTCAGTTTCCTAGAGGAATCATGCCGCTAATTAAGACATAAACGGAAAGAAATCAAGTGGTACCACATGAAATATAGAAAGTATAGTGTAGCGTTTTCAGTTTCTGTTGTTTTGGAAACCTATTTGCTGTTGATGGCGGACACGTGAGATTTCGCTTATACCAGAAGGTGTTCCCTTTGCATCCTGCTTCCCTGAGAGCTTTGGGATGAGTCATGTGATGCCAGGCCCCCTAGCAGATGATCCGTGTCATTGCACAATGCAGGGTGCTGGCGTTAGTGAGCGTGGGCCACCTGCAGGGCTCTATCCTAAGCACTTCAGTGGTGCCCATCGTTTGATTCTTACCCATAACAAACCTATGACGCAGGCACACTGTCATCCCATTTTACAGACAGGGGTATGATGAGACTCATCAAGATTAATTAAGGCACTTGCCCAAGTCACACGACTAGTAAGTCAGGTGTTCTAGATCCCCAGCCACCCTGTTAACTTTAGTGCTACCTGGCCTCGCCTTCACAGTGAGATAGTGACTATGCTATGAAGATCCAATGGATGTTGCAGCAGGTGGGAGAGGCCCTCATGAGGTAGCAGGTGGAAAACTGGGGGTCGCCAAGGTGTGGGAGGTGGAGAGAGCAGAGAGCCTGCAAGGGAGGGAGAGCAGGCAGGGCAGAAACAAGGCTGGACGTGGTAACACACAATGATTGGAAGATGATACCGAGACTTGAGCCCTAGACTGAGCAGATGTTAGTTTTTGACGTTTGTGAGTAGAAAAGGAGGTGAATACAAATAACAATTGCATACCTACTATGAGGTGCAATCATGGTACTGGGTATTAAAATAGTATCTCATTTAAATCCAGTAAATCTTGAAATTGATAAGTTGACCCCCATTTTACAGAAAAGGAAACTGAGGCTAGTAATGTCATGTATTTTGAGCTGCATTGTTGCTTGACTTTTGCACTGCTGGAAGTTCAGAGATTTCATCTGTGACTTTGGGAAGATGTGTGTTAGTTCAACGACTTCATTAGAAATGTGACCAAACAAGGATGAACAGATTGGGAAGCTGAATTTTAAACACATTTTTCAATGAATTTTAATAGTGTGCAGTTTGAAATAAGCCTATGAAAATGCCAAGTTATTTCATTTCCTCTTAATTCTGCAGGGAAGTTCCTCTGGCTGGCTTCCAAATGGAATGCATTTAAATCACAGCCACTGGCTGACTGTTAATAGTGATTCAAGGGAAGGAACTGGAGACCAAAATTCTATTCTAGTATTAATTCAAAGTTGTCTGAAAACTTACCTTCCTGTAATGAATCAGACCAAGCTGAAAGCATGATAAATTTAATTATAATTGACTTTGCGTGGGCATAACCATTCATTTGCATATTCACCAAGTCCCATGGAATAATTTTTCTTACCTACTTGAGTGTTAAGACTGAGGAAGGAGGAAAGCATGGATAATTAAAAGGCAAGCTGGTCTCTCCCAAAACAACCACTAAATATTTATAGTAAAGTTACCGCCAATAACTTGCCCATAAAATAAAAATGGAAAGGAGGGGGAAAAAAACAAATTAGTATCTACAAATAATATAAATATATACCAAATAGGAGGAAATATGCAAATATATCAATACAATAATCCCCATTTTAAAAATTGGTCACAAGACTGTAGTTGATTATCTCTGGCTCTTTCCTTCCAATAACATTTCACATTTCTCTTGCCCTCAGCCATAACCTAAGCTGGCCAGGGTTCTCTAGCTAGTGGAGTGGTTCAAAATTTCATGCCTCTATAGTACTGATACTCAAGAGTTCTGCTATTTTGATTACTGTAGTGTTCCATTAACTTTTACCATTGGGCATGGAAGTATTAAGCATCGGCCCAGAGAATTCCTACGGGTTCTAGAGACAGTCTTCCCTGTCTGCCATTGTGCAGTGATTGCATTTCTTCATGGTAATAAAGATCAATCACTCCAGTCAATAGAGTTACCCCTTTTCTTTCTGTTGGTTCAATGGCATAAGAAGACCAAAATGTCCAGATGTAGTCTCATTTTCCAATACTGTGAGCTATTGCTGTATCCCTTCATTCAAACATTACCCTTTGGGCAATAAGACCCCAAAACCAGTAGTGCTCAATGTGTCTGGAACAGATAGCAAAACTTTTGTGAGCTGCCTAATAGTGAGAAGAGACATACCAACTTTCAACCTTTGATCCCCAGGCTCATGCATTCTGGCTATGGGGGAGAGAGCACCATATGATGATCTCTGATTCAAAGAATAAACTGCACCTGTAAGACAGAAGAACGCCATTCTCTTAGGGTATTGTGTTCAAACTGGTGCTATACCTGAGTCCCCAGTAAACCATTCCACCATTCATTTTGGCCACCTGCTTCCACGGGAGGGGAAATGTGATGACAGCAGTCCGTTCCATTAATATCAGCCCATTGCAGTGTTTACTGGTGTGAAGTGAGTTCTTGATCAAAAGCATTGTTGTGTGGACACTATGATAATAGATAAGGATTCTGTGAATCTGTGGATGGTGGCGCTAGCCAGGCAAACCCATATCCAGAATGTGCCTATTCCAGTGAGGGCTTTGCATTATTAGGCATTTATACATATGTTTATAAATATGCAGCCAAATACTCTTTAACCTGTTTTTCCTCTCTTAACATTGTACATGAATTTGTTCCATGAAACAAGCTGTTAGGTATTCTTCTCCATTACGCTAAGTGACTCCATAGTTTCCATGGCACAAATGTAAAATCCCTATTTGTGGGAAGTTAGGTCATTTCCAAGAGTCATTATTACAAACAAGGCTGAGATGACTATCTTTGTAAGTATGTCTTAAGACTGTTGACTGAAAAAAACACACAACCTAAAAGTTGAGAGTTATGTTTTATTCGGTGGAAATTTTTAGGACTTCAAGCCTGGGAGGCAGCATCTCAAGTAACCCAGAGAGAACTGCTCCAAGGAGGCGAGGGGGGACTCAGGATTTGCAATGAAGGGCATGTAGTCTAAACATCAAAAGATTATTGTTAATGATTTATTTTTTTCCTTTGCACTTTTATTTATTTTTTTAAACATTTTTATTGGAGTATAATTGCTTTACAATGGTGTGTTAGTTTCTGCTTTATAACAAAGTGAATCAGTTATTCATATACATATATCCTCATATCTCTTCCCTCTTGCGTCTCCCTCCCTCTCACCCTCCCTATCCCACCCCTCTGGGCGGTCACAAACCACCGAGCTGATCTCCCTGTGCTGTGGGGCTGCTTCCCACTAGCTATCTATTTTACGTTTGGTAGTGTATATATGTCCATGCCACTCTCTCACTTTGTCCCAGCTTACCCTTCCCCCTCCCCGTGTCCTCAAGTCCATTCTCTAGCAGGTCTGCATCTTTATTCCCATCTTGCCCCTAGGTTCTTCATGATAATTTTTTTTTTTTTTTTTTTAGATTCCATATATGTGTGTCAGCATACGGTATTTGTTTTTCTCTTTCTGACTCACTTCACTCTGTATGACAGAATACCAGGTATGCCCAGTTAAGGAATTTAGTGCTTTTCTATGTATAGGAAGATGCAAGAGTCTGGGCTCACTGAAATCATTCCTTTGATATGCACCTCAGCTATCTGGGGCCAGTATCCTGTGTTTTCACATCTTGAGTTTCCTCAGGGCTCACCATGGGGAGTGGCTGAAGTCTGATGGCTGCTAGATGGCAGGTATTCTTTTCCTTCTTGAGTTCCCTCAGGGCTCACCAGCTCACAATCAGAGGTAGCTGCAATCATGTTGACTGTGACATCCTTTGTTTACTGATATGGCAAGAAATATTCCATTTCTCAAGACATTTCCTGTAAAAGAAGTTACTGGGTCAAAGTTAGGCATGTATTTGAGGCTTTTTATTTGATTGTTAAGTTGCTCTTTGGAAAGGTAATCCTGATATATTTCTACTTTGTTTCCAAGTACCTTCACTAGTGCTAGGAATTGACCATCAGGAATAATGCTAGGGGAATCATCTTTTTTTTTTTTTCAATTTTAATCAGTTTGGGGAGTGGAATTCTTCTGGAATTATGAGAAATGATAAGAACATGAATATATTTATTTAGGAGAAAGTGAAGTCTGCTGTATAAATGGTATAAACCACCTCAACCAAGAGACCATGGCAACTGCTCATGGGGACAGTAAGATGGCTGTGTGAAATAATGATGTAGTCAGTAGCCATTGAATTGATAAATTCCTTCTGTGTTAGTGATGGAGCATCCGTCCTTTCCCCCAAGAGTCCTCCAGTTATTTCTGGAAGCTCTTAGAGGCTGCCCTATGTGTCCCCCAAAACACACAAGACTGCCCTTTTGTCCTCCTCTCTGGGGAAGTTCCCACGGGCTCATGACCTCGGACTACAAAGACCATGGAGGACCCTCTTGCTGCTCCAGCTTCATGAGAACACTGAAGACCCCCAGGTCTCAGAGGAACTGGACATCTAGGTAGGCTGTGCTAGGCAGAGGATGAGAGGGAGAAAGGGTCTGCCCCAGCACTCAGAGGTGACCTTGAAGGACAGTGGTGAAAGAAAGTTCTCCAAGTGGGATTGTAATACTGTAGTTGTTGATTTTTCAAGTGTTACTAGTTTATTGTGCAGACCCACTTGTAAATCAGACTTGAATCTCTACATTTTCTCTCAACCGATCATCAGGAATTCCCCTGAGAAGCCATAGGAATGAACTGAGGAAAAGGAAGCAATGCAACAGAATGATGAAGGTTCTGAGTCACCTGCTCATGGAACAAAACTATTGAGAAAATGTGTTGCAGAAAATCACAGTAACTCATTAATGAAAATGATGTAGAATACTCCTCAGTCTTAAAAAGAAACAAACAAAAAATCCTCAGATCAATGAAAAACTGAGTTAAAGCCGCCTCTTTGAAAATTAATTACCCAAATAAACTCAGTTATTAAGATGAAAAAAAGTATACTTATGAACGGAAGAAAAGAAATATATACTCCCTCTAGTATATGAAACTTGTTCTTTCCTTCTGTGCTTTCACACGGGTACTAGCGACACTGTGACTTGGGAACATTTGAAGGAAGGACTGATTCTTCTTCAGGAAGAGGCAAAGGACTGTTATGGACCAGAGGACTGTTTGAAGAGCAATTAAAGATGTAATGCTCATCTCATGGCATAGATTTCCCAGCCAGGACATGCCCTTCAACACCAGGTCACAGGAAGTAGAAATGGTTCATCTGGATATCCTCTTAAATTACAGAATCAACAGCAACACAACATCAACAACAATCCTGGTAGACAGCCAAGCCCAAGCACCAGGCTAGGAAGCAAATATGATTTTATAAAGATTGACATTGGAAAAAAATATTCAGGGAGACAAAAGAAAAAAAATGTAGAGGAGCTCAGTATGGAGAATTTTTGTCTTTTCTTCTTTTCAAAAGGATATATTTTTGTTGGAGAAACAAGGTGATGTAGTCAAGCTCTGTCCTTTATAATGTAGGCTGTCCAGAAGCTGAATGTTTGGTATCTCTAGTTCAAGAAGTCCTTGGCAGAATTCCAGTTTTATGTGTACATGACATAGGGTAAGTGCTGATGTTTTCCAGGAGAGGGAAGTTCATATCCTCCCTGGAATACCTTTTCAAGAACGGGTATTCTTGTGACCCATTTTGGCTTCCTTGCTGTCCTTGTAATTGGTATAGAAACTGCATCTGAATTCTCGTGCGGTTAAGAGTTTCTGTTTTTGTAGATGGCCTGAGATGCATTCAACTATTGACTATTCTTATATACATTACATTATCTCAAGATTTTTAAGTCATGAAAAGAATATCCAGCTGGTTTTCTCATGAGTCTGATACATTTGCCGTTAGTGGTTTTTTTTTTAACTGCTATTTAATTTTCACTACCAGTGTATTTGTCACGTGTTTCCCCCATATTGGTGAAGACAATATCTAAGGATTTAAAGTACATGAAATTATATTTAGGACCACTGTTACCAATGTCATTGTTTGTCTATAGGTTAAGTTACTGGGTATTTAAAGTGATTGACTTGTCTTGAATCCTCAACTTTAAATGCTGTTATTTTGCTATTAATATGTCAATCATGTTGTTCCACGATAGAAAGTACTCTATGTTCTAAAATCTCATTCAGAGTCCATTAGCTCAGAGTTCACAGTAGTTAGACATGCTGTGCTGAACATAACCTTTAAAGCTTCTATGAAAAAAGGAGGCCCTGAAAAAATAATAATGCGAATAAAGAACATTTTCTCCAAGTTAATAATGACATCATACAAATTTTCCTGGCTTTGCTTTAGTAGTATCTCAAGTTCCAACATGGAAATATAACACAAAATAGAATGTAAGTGCTTGATAGTGATGATGAAACCTTGGCCTCTGTGCACCGGTCCCAAATCGAATCTCCGAGACAGAGTTTTGGGTGAAGTAGAAAGGAATAACTCTATTGCTTTGCCAGGCAAAGTGGGACACAGCGGGACACCGCCTTTGAAAACTGTGAGTCCTTACCCAATCTGGTAAGGAGTTTTATAGCAATGGTTCAAGGGCAGGGTTGCTGATAAGATTAGGGTGTGTGCAAGACCTGCACTCCTTTTTTTTTTTTTTTTTTTTTTTTTTTAATTTTATAGCTACTTTATTTATTTATTTATTTATTTTTGGCTGTGTTGGGTCTTCAGTTCGTGCGAGGGCTTTCTCTGGTTACGGCAAGTGGGGGCCACTCTTCATCGCGGTACGGGGACCGCTCTTCATCGCGGTGCGCGGGCCTTTCACTATCGCGGCCCCTCCCGTTGCGGGGCACAGGCTCCAGACGCGCAGGCTCAGCAGCTGTGGCTCACGGACCCAGCTGCTCCGTGGCATGTGGGATCTTCCCAGACCAGGGCTCGAACCCGTGTCCCCTGCATTAGCAGGCAGATTCTCAACCACTGCGCCACCAGGGAAGCCCCCTGCACTCCTTTAATCGGGTCTCAGGTAATCTCTTGATGAGCTTCTCTGGTTCCTTTAATCTGGCTTCAGGTGGTCTTCTCTGTAATGAAGAAGGCTCACTCCATGTGCTGGGGGTTTGGTTCTATAAAGAGTCAAAAATATTGCTATGTGTATCCCTTGAGGCAGAACCAGGACCCTGCCCCAAGGCTGCACTATTGTTTCTTGTCTGCTCCTCCCTTGTCTCTGCATCCCCTCCCTTCCCTGATTAGCAACTGTTTGAATCTGCCCTTTGGAGCTCAGGGAAGGTCATGGAGGCTGGAGTCTCTTCCTTACAAACAAGAAATGGGGGACATGGAAAGGCTTCCATTCCCAGGAGCCCTACAGGGTCCTGCTCAGTTTCAATAGGGACAAAAACCAAATGTTTCCAAAAATTTGTCATATTCTAGGCATTATGCTAGGTGCTGGGAATACAACAGTGAAAAACATGGTGTCCTTAATTTTGAAGAGATCATATTCTAGAAAGAAAATAGAAATGTATTATGTGTTCACTTATGGTAAGAAAATCTATAATAAGGATGTTAATAAAGTGCTACAGTTATACAAAGAAATGATAGATTAAAAAGCATCACAAGAGATATCTGAGTTGGGTCTCTAAAAATAGATTAAGATTTAAAAGTAGCACGAGAAGATATTATTTAAAGGTTTCTTAGACAGAAGGGTATATGAAGATGTGCATGGTGTGCTCAGATAAAGGTAAAACATTGTGAGGGCCTCCAGGGTAGGACACATGGGGAGAGCATAGCAAGAAAGCCTTTGGATACAGGATTCAGTTACTGGTAATATTATTTGGTTGGAAGCCCCAAAACCACTTTAAGGTTCCCCATATTATACTCTGCATTTGATAAAGAGCCACCTGAGCATTTTAGGCAGAACGGCAATATCTCCAATTTCACTTCGGAAAGAAGTTTCTGGCAGCTGCTTGGAAGTTGAAGGGAAGCAAATCCAGTGGCCTGGGAGAGAGGTGATCAGGGCAGAAACTCACCTGGTGAGGAATGGAGGTGGAAAGACACAAGACAGATTTTGGAGGTAGAGGGATTTGGGGGAGGGAAGGAAGAAAGATTGAAGAAGGCTTAAACGTTACTGCTTGAAAAGCTGAGTGGAAAGTGAAGAAGGACATTTGCAGGTAGAGAAAGCGGGTTTCTTTGGGATATCATGAGTTTTAGGCACCAGAGGAAATCCCGAGTCCAGAGGAGAGCTGGGGTACCGATTTTCAATCCTCATCACCCAGGTGCTGTCAGACAGCCCTGGGAGTTGCACGAGGACATCCAGGAAAGGGTGTAAACCAGAAACCTGGAGAGTCAGGGACGGAGCTTGTGAGAGAGCCTTTGAGGGAGGGGCCGGCCAAAGAAGTGTGACTTTAGCAAGAGTCCCAAACAAATCCAGAGAGGGCTCAAGCCATGTGGAGGGAATTGAGGTCAGGATGGAATTAAACTCTTCGATGTCATGGCTGAAGGAGATGGGAAGTTGTTCGGACCAAAAGAAGTTTTTGTTTGTTTGTTTAAACTTATGTTAGGAAGTCAAAGGAAATATCTGAGCATGGAGGAGACATGGAAGCCAGGTTGCTGTGAAATGAGTTGTTAATGATGGAAGATGAAACCTCACCTTTGGAATAGTAGCTTAAATTGCTTGGGTATGAATGAAGCTGCTTGGAACTCCAGGATCAGAAATGCTTAGAAAAGTGGATATGCCAAGGAAAACAGTATGGAGAGAGAGAGAGAATATTGCTTTTGATACAGAAAACAGATGATTTTAATAACCCTGGCTCCCCTCTAAGGAAGGTAGATTGTGGTAACGGGTAGCTCTGAGTAGATTCCCCAAAAATTCAAAAAATGATGCTGGGTGTGCCAGGCAGAGAACATTGAATAAGGAAAATCTCCAGGAAATACACATCTTCACATGTCAGAGGAAGTTCATTAGCACAGGTGAATCACAGGATGGTGTCAGTGGTTAGGCATGTGGACATTCACAGTGGAGGGGCTGGGGAAAGTGTCAGATACGCCTGGAGAGTAATCATAGATCCTAAAAAGTCTTCTATATTTGGCCTTTTAAAAAAAAATTAAGGACCATTAAGGACTTTGAAGTTTGGAATGATTTTTATTATAGGAATAATATTCTGACAGACAGTATGACAGTTAATTTTATGTGTCAACTTGACTCAACTAAGGGATGCCCAGATAGCCGGTAGAATATTTGTGGGTGTGTCTGTGAGGGTGTTTCGGAAGAGATTAGCATTTGAATCATTAGACTGAATAAAGAAGATCAGCCCTCACCAATGTGCGTGGGTCTCATCTAATCCCTTGAAGGACACAAATAGAACAAAAAGGTAGAGGAAGGGCAAATTCTCTCTCTCTTCTTGAGCTGGGACATCAATTTTACCCTGCCCTTGGAATCAGAACTCCTGGTTCTCAGGCTTTCAGACTCTGGGACTTAGTCTAGCACCGCTTACCTGTCCTTGCCACACACACACACACACACACACTTCTCAAATCTTTGGCCTCAGACTGAATTATACCACTGACTTTCCTTGTTCTCCAGCTTGCATATGGCATATTTTGGCATATCTCATCCTCCATAATCACGTAAGCCAAGTCTCACAATAAATCTGCTCTTATATATCTATATATCCTATTTGTTCTGTTTCTCTGGAGAACCCTGATTTATACAGAGAGTAATCAGAGAGCAGAAATAACAAGGAGGTTCAAGTGAGACATGATAGAGATTCAAACTAGGCAATGATGCTGAGAAATGAGAGAAGGAGATGGGGAAAAGAGATACTTGGGAGGAAGAATCCATAAAATTGGTGGGATGGATTACTCTGGGGTTATGGTGGTTCCAGGCTGACTTCCAAATATGTGGGTGGATTGCAGACATGGCATGGAGAAAGTGAAATTCATTTGGGGTGGGGAAGGAGAAACAGGTTCAATTCTGGACCTGCCAAGCTTGAAGAGCCTATGAAACCTACAGGGGAGCTGTCAGTGGGCAGCTGGCTATGTGCACCTGCAGCGGGCGTACTAGTTAAGGTGATTCTAGCTGCTGTAAGAAACAAAAACAGATATAATATCTCAAGCATGAGTAGAAGACTATTTATTACTCATAGAAATCCCATAACTGGTGTTCCGGATTGGCAGAAGTCTCTCCTTCAAGCGGTGATTCATGAGTGCAGCCTCCATCATCTTGAGCAGGTGATTTCCAAGGTCCCCATGCTTGGTGATGGGGAGAAAAGAACACAGAGGATCAAATGAAAGCCATTCCTGTGGGCCATTCCTGTAAGTCTCAGACATCACTTAGACACACATGCCATTGGCTGAAATCCAGATATATGGCCATACCTAACTGCAGAGACTTGAGAATGCTGCAGACAGAACTTACATAGACCAGTCTCCGTACCTCAAGGTTCTATACTTAGTATCTTCTCAAAAAAGGCAGGCATTATCATTAGCAGAGGGGTCTAGGTTGAGGTGGAATGAGTGAGAGTACAGTATTATGTGGAAATTAGAGAAAAATTCTAGAGAAAGATTTTAGAGAAAACAGAAAGCAAAGGCTATGCACAAACTCCTGGAAACTAGTAGTCTCAGAAGTAGCAATGGAATATCATTCAGCAACCAAGTGTGTATTCTACTGCTAAATACGATAGCATGTATGAATCTCACAAATGCAATGTTGGGGAAAAGAAATTAGATAAAAGTGTACGTACCATATGGTGCCTCTTTTATAATGTTCAAAATCAGGTAGAACTGGTATGGAATAGCAGGAAGCCAGGAGAGCAGATAACTGTATCTGGCCTTGTGACTGGTGTAGGACGGAAGAGGGCTGGGGGCTGCTGGTCATGTTCTTTATCTCCATCTGGGTGTTTATTTCCTAGGATGTTCATTTTGTGAAAATTCATTGAGGTGCACACTTGTGCAGTTTTTATATATTACATTTCAATAAAACAGCTATTTAAAAAATTAAATGTTGTATATGTTTTAAAATTTCTGCTCCCATACCCTAATAAGGAAATTAGTTAATCATGTCCTCATTAAGAACTCTCTCTTATTAGGAAATATTGGCCTCTATTCCCTTTTCTCAACATGTATATTCACATCCTATTAAATTTTGCTTATTGCTCTCCCCTAAAAGTGGAAATTATTTTATCCCAAAGAGAAATCTTTCTAGCAGATTATTTTTGGATAGTCTCACCTAATTATATTGGATATTTTGATATTCAGAGCAAGCATTTTCTGGTTTGGACCCATGCAAGTACCTTACTGCATTAATAGTCTTGAAACTTATTTCAAACAGTACTTCGGTGTCTGTGGCGGAGACAGCTCTCTGGTCACCAAAGACTCATGAATCTCTTCCATAATGTAGCTATTTTTGCTGACCCCTTTTTTTTATCTGAATGGGGTCACTGATTTCTGGTAAATTGGATGTGGGCGGATATAATTTATGTTCATACAATCTCTCTCTCTCCCCATCAGCTGGGAGGTAGTCAAATGCAGGTGGCCTTGGGACCCACATGTTACGTATGGCTGAGCTTCCAGTGGCATGGACCCCTGAACACCTGCACGAAGTTGAACACATCCATTATACTTCACAGGAGCAGGAAATAATTTTCTCTTATGCTGAGTCATTGGGATTTCTGGTTCACCTGTTTTTCCTCCAAATATTTTGCTTGTCTTACTTGAAATGGTTGTAAATTGCTCACGCAGAATATTTTACCCTGTCTCCTTGCAGGACCTTTGTTTTACAAAGCCCAGGACTTCCATACTCGACACTACGCTGGCTAAGTAGTCTGTCCCTTAGTCAGTCATTACCATCTGCAATAATATTGGGATCTGCCCAGTTAAAGTCCTTTATTATCTTGCCTTGTAAGGAGAACAAATAAACCCACCTGTCTGGAGAGAGCCTCCCAGGGTTCAGCTTTCAGTCTTCCTTAATTTGCTGCTACTTTGCCTATGTCTTTTGAATGCAGCATCAGTGAAAGATGAACAATTGATGGGCATCAATTCTCAGAGAGGGAACGTGCCCCCAAGTGGCATGCTCCAGAGTGATCTTGGTAGTTAAAAATCTGCTGGCACACGCAACCTGCACATGGGATGCCTGTGTTAAGTGTGAGAGAGTGTGTCGTGGGAGAGTGTGTAGTGTCATAAATAAAGACTGACAGGGCACTCTCGTAGGCGTGCTGCTTGTGAAGTCAGCAGGTCATTGCTCAGCCTTTCAGCAGAACTCCAGGCCTGGGTGCTGGGGACTTTCACTGATGGGGGATAATTTTATTTCTCTTCTCATTAATTGGATCCCATATGACCGCTGAGCTGCGTGATAAAACAAAACCTGCCTCTCCTGACCCCAATTTGTTTTAGATCTATTTAAAAGAAGAAAGATTCTGACAGGGCAATAAAATAGTTCCATATTTAATTTTGTGTTTTCTCTCTGCTAGCACATCTAGCAAGATAAATGTTCCCAAATTTTCTCTTGTGCTCTTTAATTGAGGGAAAAATGCATAAAGTAAGGTGCACACTTAATCTTAAGTGTGCAGCACAGTTAGTTCTACGTATTTACACATACATGTGACTAGAGAATATTTCCAGCATCCTGAAGGCTTCCAAATGCTCCTTCCTACTCTGTATCCTCCTGAAGGCAACTGCTGTCTTGATGTTTATTGCTACAGGTAAGTCCAAACCAGCTTCTTAATATTCATTCGACATTCATCTCACGTTTGCCTGTATCTCTGCTTGTATGGCTTTAGAAAAGTAGTACTAAGTAGTTTCTTCTTATTATTCAGTGGTCAAATCTTAATTTCTTCCCTTATGGTTTCCTTTGGTTTTATATGCATTAAACATGCCTTTGCAATTTTAAGGGAGACTGTTTAGGATTAAGAAAAATTTTAAAAGAAGACTATCCACCACCCCACAAGAGCAGGTATAAGAAATTAGCAAAATAAGGCTAAAGGATGTTTAACTCCTTAGCCCAGAAATGCCCAGGCTGTCAGGGCCTCTGAATGGGGATATACTGAGTCTACAGGTCCATGCCCCACTGTTCTTAGTTGTAGCCTGGAGCAGAAGTGAGCCACGGCTTTAGTGACAATCTCTGATGATTCTGTCATTGACTGAATCCTGAATTCTGGAATCATGATTTTAGAAGTTCATAATTTCTACAGCCTCAGGGTTAAAATGAAGCCACATGTGGGTTTATCCACCGTGCTCCTATTTAATGCCCTTTAGCTCTAACATAAGTCTTGAAACAAAGAAGTGTAGTAGTTCTTTTTGAAAATTGTTTGAATTATTCTAATTTATATGCACTTCTTACATACATTTTAGAAATAGTTTGTCAAATTTCCTTAGAAACCTGCTAGAATTTGATTTGGAATTACCTTGAATCCATAGACACTTCGAGGAGAATAGACATTTTGACAATATTGAGATTCCCGATCCAGGGACAAAATATATCTTTTCATTTATATAGATCTTTAATTTTTCTCAGCAATGAGTTACAGTTTTCAGTATATAGCTCTTGAATGTTTTCATTAAATTTGTCTTGTTTCATGTTTTTGATGTAATTGTAAGAGATTTTGTTTTATTTTTTCAAGTGTTCATTTGTATGAGTATATATCTCATTTTGTATATTATATATTTATTTTGTGTGTTGACTTTTTATATGCTATTACCCTGTGATCATCACTTATAAACTCTGATAGCTTTAATGAAAATTCCTTAGGATATTCTATGTGATGAGTCCATGACATTATAACCCATCTCACTGCATTACAATGTAATACTTTCCTGCATTATTTCAATGGTTGGGATCTTCAATATAATGTTTAATAGAACTTGTGGGAGAAGACATACTTGAGTACTCTCAAACTTGGAGAGGAAGGATTAATTCTTTCACAATTCCATATTATGCTTTGTGTAAAGTTATTATTATTATTATTTTTGGTAAATGATCTTTTTAAAGTTGAGACAATTCCCCTCTAATTCTAGTTTTCTGAGGAATTTTTTAAATTGTGAATGGGTGTTGAATTCTGACAATATTTTTTTCTGCCTCTATTGAGATGATCATATAGTTTTTCTTTTTTATTCTCTCAATATGAAGAATTTAAATAATTGATTTTTGATTTGTAAATCAACTTCATATTCCTGGGAATAACTTCATTTGGCCATAATGAATTAAGCTTTTTATACTTTTTTATACTATATTTATTTTGCTAAATAATAATATTTTTAAAAGTATTTTGAATAAATGTTCTTGAAAGTCACAGTTTTACTTACATTATCTTTGTCTTTTGGTAATGGGGCAATGCTGGCCTTATAAAAGGATTTGTAAAATATTTTACCCTTTTATTTTAAAAATATTGAGTAATATTGGTATTATTTTCTTCCTTAAATATTTGATGGAATTCACCAGTAAGGCCATCTAGAACTGCTGTGTCATTGTAAAAAGGCTTTTAGTTTCAAATTCCACTTCTTTAATAGGCCTAAGACTATTCAAATATTCTACTTCTTTTTTTGTCAATTTAGTTTATATCTTTGGAGAAATTTATCTACTTATTTAAGTTGTCTATATTTTTAGCATAAATTTGTTCATACTATTACTTCACGTCCTTCTAATGTCAACAGGATCTCTAGTGATATTCATTCTTTTATTTCTGAGGGCGATATTGCTATGGACTGATTTGTATCTCCCCAAAATTCATATGTTGAAACCCTAACCCCCCATGTAGCTATCTTTGGAAATAGGGCCTATATGTAGGTATTTAGGGTTAAATGCAGCCGTTAAGAGTGAGATCTTAATCCCATCGAACTGGTGTCCATATAAAGGGAGAAAGAGAGACCAGAGATCTTGCTTTCTCTGCACACACAGAGGAAGACCACGTGAAGACACGGTGAGAAGGTGTTGCTTGCAGTTCAGGAAGCGAAGCCTCACCAGAAACCACCCCTGGAGGCACCTCGATCTTGAACTTCTAGCCTCCGGAACTGTGAGAAAATACATTTGTATTCAAGCCACCCAGCCTGTGTTATTTTGTTATGGCAGCCTGAGCAGATTAATACAGTGGTAATGTTTGTTTTTGCTTTCTTTTTTTTTTTTCTTTTTAAGTGTAGTTAGAGTTTTATAAATTTTATTGATGTAATCTAAAATCCAGCTTTTGGTTTTATTGTTTTTCTCTACTGGTTCTGTATTCTGTTTCATTGTTTCAACTCTTTATTATTGCCTTCAGTATACTTATTTTTTTTTTTAATTTGCTCTTTTTCTGTCTTCTTAAGGTGTAATTTAAATAAGTGAAGGTGTCATTGATTGTGAACCTTTTACATTTAATGTGCTTTCTGATATTGTTAGGTTTGTGTGTACTTAATGCTCTTCCTATTTGTATTGCATATTTATGTTTCATTTTTTCTTTTCCGGACTTTTTTGAGAATGATTTTTTTCAGTTGTCAGCTATTTTTTTTTTAATTGGCGTATAGTTGTTTTACAATATTGTGTTAGTTTCTGCTGTAGAGCAAAGTGAATCAGCTATACATATACATATACTTCCTCCTTTTTGGATTTCTTTCCCATTTAGGTCATCACAGAGCATTGAGTAGAGTTCCTTGTGCTATACAGTAGTTTCTCATTAGTTATCTATTTTATACATACTACTATATATATGTCAATCCCAATCTCCCAATTCATCCCACCTCCCCATTCCCCCGCTTGGTGTCCATACATTTGTTCTCTTTGTCTGTGTCTTTATTTCTGCTTTGCAAATAGGTTCATCTGTACCATTTTTCTAGATCCCACATATATGTGTTAATATACGATATTTGTTTCTCTCTTTCTGACTTACTTTACTCTGTATGACAGACTCTAGGTCCATCCACGTCTCTGCAAATGGCACAATTTCGTTCCTTTTTATGGCTGAGTAATATTCCATTGTATATATGTACCACATCTTTATCCATTCCTCTGTTGATGGACATTTAGGTTGCTTCCATGTCCTGGCTATTGTAAATAGTGCTGCAATGAACATTAGGGTGCATGTATCTTTTTGAATTATGGTTTTCTCTGGGTATATGCCCAGTAGTAGGATTGCTGGGTTATATGGTAGTTCTATTTTTAGTTTTTTAACGAATGTCCATACTCCTCTCCATAGTGGCTGTATCAATTTACATTACTACCAGCAGTGTAGGAGGGTTCCCTTTTTTCCACACCCTCTCCAGCATTTATTGTTCATAGATTTTTGGATGATGGCCATTCCAGTGTGAGGTGCTACCTCATTGTAGTTTTGATTTTCATTTCTCTAGTAATTAGTGATGTTGAGCATCTTCTCAGGTGCCTCTTGGCCATCTGTATGTCTTCTTTGGAGAAATGTCTATTTAGATCTTCTGCCCATTTTTTGATTGGGTTGTTTGCTTTTTTGATATTGAGCTGCCTGAGTTGTTTGTATATTTTGGAGATTAATCCTTTGTCAGTTGCTTCGCTTGCAAATATTTTCTCCCATTCTGAGGGTTGTCTTTTCATCTTATTTATGGTTTCCCTTGCTGTGCAAAAGCTTTTAAGTTTCATTAGGTCCCATCTGTTTATTTTTGTTTTTTATTTTCATTACTCTAGAAGGTGGGTCAAAAAAAATCTTGCTGCAATTTATGTCAAAGAGTATTCTGCCTACACTTTCCTCTAAGAGTTTTATAGTGTCCAGCCTTACATTTAGGTCTTTAATCCATTTTGAGTTTATTTTTGTGTATGGTGTTAGGGAGTGTTCTAATTTCATTCTTTTACATGTAGCTGCCCAGTTTTCCCAGCACCACTTATTGAAGAGGCTGTCTTTTCTCTACTGTATATTCTTGCCTCCTTTACCAAAGACAAGGTGATCATATGTGCGTGGGTTTATCTCTGGGCTTTCTATCCTGTTCCATTGATCTATATTTCTGGTTTTGTGCCAGTACCATACTGTCTTAATTACTGTAGCTTTGTAGTGTAGTCTGAAGTCAGGGAGCTTGATTCCTCCAGCTCCATTTTTCTTTCTGAAGATTGCTTTGGCTATTCGGGGTCTTTTGTGTTTCCATACGAATTGTGAAATTTTTTGTTCTAGTTCTGTGAAAAATGCCAGTGGTAGTTTGATAGGGATTGCATTGAATCTGTAGACTGCTTTAGGTAGTATAGTCATTTTCAAAATGTTGATTCTTCCAATCCAAGAACATGGTATATCTCTCCATCTGTTTGTATCATTTTTAATTTCTTTCATCAGTGTCTTATAGTTTTCTGCATACAGGTCTTTTGTCTCCTTAGGTATGTTTATTCCTAGATATTTTATTCTTTTTGTTGCAGTGGTAAATGGGAGTGTTTTCTTAACTTTACTTTCAGATTTTTCATCATTAGTATATAGGAATGCAAGAGATTTCTGTGCATTAATTTTGTATCCTGCTACTTTACCAAATTCATTGATTAGCTCTAGTAGTTTTCTGGTGGCATCTTTAGGGTCCTCTATGTATAGTATCATGTCATCAGCAAACAGTGACAGCTTTACTTCTTGTTTTCCAATTTGGATTCCTTTTATTTCTTTTTCTTCCCTGATTGCTCTGGCTAAAACTTCCAAAACTATGTTGAATAATAGTGGTGAGAGTGGGCATACTTGTCTTGTTCCTGATCTTAGTGGAAATGGTTTCAGTTTTACACCATTGAGGATGTTGTTGGCTGTGGGTTTGTCATATATGGCCTTCATTACGTTGAGGAAAGTTCCCTCTATGCCTACTTTCTGGAGGGTTTTTACCATAAATGGGTGTTGAATTTTGTCAAAAGCTTTCTCTGCTTCTATTGATATGATCATATGGTTTTTCTCCTTCAATTTGTTAATATGGTGTATCACATTGATTGATTTGCGTATATTGAAGAATCCTTGCATTCCTGAGATAAACCCCACTTCATCAGGGTGTATGATCCTTTTAATGTGCTGTTGGATTCTGTTTGCTAGTATATTGCTGAGGATTTTTGCATCTATGTTCATCAGTGATATTGGCCTGTAGTTTTCTTTCTTTGTATCATCTTTGTCTGGTTTTGGTATCAGGGTGATGGTGGCCTCATAGAATGAGTTTGGGAGTGTTCCTCCCTCTGCTATATTTTGGAAGAGTTTGAGAAGGATAGGTGTTAGCTCTTCTCTAAATGTTTGATAGAATTCACCTGTGAAGCCATCTGGTCCTGAGCTTTTGTTTGTTGGAAGATTTTTAATCACAGTTTCAATTTCAGTGCTTGTGATTGGTCTGTTCATATTTTCTATTTCTTCCTGGTTCAGTCTCGGAAGGTTGTGCATTTATAAGAATCTGTCCATTTCTTCCAGGTTGTCCATTTTATTGGCATATACTTGCTTGTAGTAATCTCTCATGATCCTTTGTATTTCTGTTGTGTCAGTTGTTGCTTCTCCTTTTTCATTTCTAATTCTATTGATTTGAGTCTTCTCCCTTTTTTTTTTTGATGAATCTAACTAATGGTTTATCAATTTTTTTTATCTTCTCAAAGAACCAGCTTTTAGTTTTATTGATCTGTGCTATAGTTTCCTTCATTTCTTTTTCATTTATTTCTGATCTGATCTTTATGATTTCTTTCCTTCTGCTAAATTCGGGTTTTTTTTTTTCTTCTTTCTCTAATTGCTTTAGGTGTAAGGTTAGGTTGTTTATTTGAGATTTTTCTTGTTTCTTAAGGTAGGATTGTATTGCTATAAACTTCCCTCTTACAACAGCTTTTGCTGCATCCCATAGGTTTTGGGTCGTCGTGTTTTCATTGTCATTTGTTTCCAGGTATTTTTTGATTTCCTCTTTGATTTCTTCAATGATGTCTTGGTTATTAAGTAGTGTACTGTTTAGCCTCCATTTGTTTGTATTTCTTACAGATTTTTTCCTGTAATTGATATCTAGTCTCATAACGTTGTGGTCGGAAAAGATACTTGATATGATTTCAATTTTCTTAAATTTACCAAGGCTAATTTGTGACCCAAGATATGACCTATCCTGGAGAATGTTCCATGAGCACTTGAGACGAAAGTGTATTCTGTTGTGTTTGGATGGAACGTCCTATAAATATCAATTAAGTCCATCTTGTTTAATATATCATTTAAAGCTTGTGTTTCCTTATTTATTTTCATTTTGGATAATCTGTCCATTGGTGAAAGTGGGGTGTTAAAGTCCCCTACTATGATTGTGTTACTGTCGATTTCCCCTTTTATGGCTGTTAGTATGCATAAGTATGATGTTGCCTTAAGCATTGAGGTGCTCCTATGTTGGGTGCATAAATATTTACAATTGTTATATGCTCTTCTTGGATTGATCTCTTGATCATTATGTAGTGTCCTTCATTGTCTCTTGTAATAGTCTTTATTTTAAAGTCTGTTTTGTCTGATATGAGAATTGCTACTCCAGCTTTCTTTTGATTTCCATTTGCATGGAATATCTTTTTCCATGCCCTCACTTTCAATCTGTATGTATCCCTAGGTCTGAAGTGGGTCTCTTGTAGACAGCATATATACATGTCTTGTGTTTGTATCCATTCAGCCAGTCTATGTCTTTTGGTTGGAGCATTTAATCCATTTACATTTAAGGTAATTATCGATATGTGTGTTCCTATTACCATTTTCTTAATTGTTTTGTGCTTGTTATTGTAGGTCTTTTCCTTCTTTTGTGTTTCCTGCCTAGAGAAGTTCCTTTACCATTTGTTGTAAAGCTGGTTTGGTGGTGCTGAATTCTCTTAGCTTTTTTTTTTTTTTTTTTTTTTTTTTTTTTTTTTTTTTAAAGCTGTGTTTTTTTTTTTTTTTTTCTTTTTTTAAGATATCTTTTTTATTTTTTTAATTTTTTATTTATTTATTTATGGCTGTGTTGGCTCTTCGTTTCTGTGCGAGGGCTTTCTCTAGTTGTGGCAAGCGGGGGCCACTCTTCATTGCGGTGCGCGGGCCTCTTACTATCGCGGCCTCTCTTGTTGCGGAGCACAGGCTCCAGACGCGCAGGCTCAGTAATTATGGCTCACGGGCCCAGCCGCTCCGCGGCATGTGGGATCTTCCCAGACCAGGGCTCGAACCCGTGTCCCCTGCATTGGCAGGCAGATTCTCAACCACTGTGCCACCAGGGAAGCCCTCTCTTAGCTTTTGTTTGTCTGTAAAGTTTTTAATTTCTCCATCAAATCTGAATGAGATCCTTGCTGGGTAGAGTAATCTTGGTTGTAGGTTTTTCTCCTTCATCACTTTAAATATGTCCTGCCACTCCCTTCTGGCTTGCAGAGCTTCTGCTGAAAGATCAGCTGTTAAGCTTATGGGGATTCCCTTGTGTGTTATTTGTTGTTTTTCCCTTGCTGTTTTTAAAATTTTTTCTTTGTATTTAATTTTTGATAGTTTGATTAATATGTGTTTTAGTGTGTTTCTCCTTGGATTTATCCTGTATGGGACTCTCTGTGGTTCTTGGATTTGATTAACTATTTTCTTTCCCATATTAGGGACGTTTTCAACTATAATCTCTTCAAATATTTTCTCAGTCCCTTTCTTTTTCTCTTCTTCTTCTGGGACCCCTATAATTCGAATGTTGGTTCGTTTAATGTTGTCCCAGAGGTCTGAGACTTTCCTCAATTCTTTTCACTCTCTTTCCTTTATTCTGTT
Source organism: Balaenoptera acutorostrata (assembly GCF_949987535.1). NCBI lineage: Eukaryota > Metazoa > Chordata > Mammalia > Artiodactyla > Balaenopteridae > Balaenoptera > Balaenoptera acutorostrata. The sequence continues at coordinate 10,541,633 of NC_080065.1, read as the reverse complement.
CTGCAGTAGTTATTTCCACTATTTTATCTTCCAGGTCACTTATCCATTCTTCTGCCTCAGTTATTCTGCTATTGATCCCTTCTAGAGAATTTTATTTTCATTTATTGTGTAGTTCCTCACTGTCTGCTTGCTCTTAAGTTCTTCTAGGTCCTTGTTAAACGTTTCTTGTATTTTCTCCATTCTATTTCCACGATTTTGGATCATCTTTACTATCATTATTCTGAATTCTTTTTCAGGTAGACTGCCTATTTCCTCTTGATCTGTTAGATCTGGTGGGGTTTTGCCTTGCTCCTTCATCTGCTGTGTGTTTCTCTGTCTTCTCATGTTGCTTAGCTTACTGTGTTTGGGGTCTCCTTTTCGCAGGCTGCAGGTTTGTAGTTCCTGCTGTTTTTGGTGCCTGCCCCAGTGGCTATGGTTGGTTCAGTGGGTTGTGCAGGCTTCCTCGTGGAGGGGACTAGTGCCTGTATTCTGGTGGATAAGGCTGGATCTTGTCTTTCTGGTGGGCAGGTCCACGTCTGATGGTGTGTTTTGGGGTGTCTGTGACCTTATTATGATTTTAGGCAGCCTCTCTGCTAATGGGTGGGCTTGTGTTCCTGTCTTGCTAGTTGTTTGGCATTAGGTGTCCAGCACTGTAGCTTGCTGGTCGTTCAGTGGAGCTGGGCCTTGGCATTGGGATGGAGATCTCTGGGAGATTTTCACTGTTTGATATTATGTGGAGCTGGGAGGTCTCTTGTGGACCAGTGTCCTGAACTGGACTCTCCCACCTCAGAGGCACAGCCCTGACACCTGGCTGGAGCACCAAGAGCCTGTCATCCACTCGGCTCAGAATAAAAGGGAGAAAAAAAAGAAAGAAAGAAAGAAAGAAGAAGATAAAATAAAATAAAGAAAAATAAAATAAAGTTATGAAAATAAAAAATAATTATTAAAAAAAATTTTTAAATAATAAAAAAAAAGAAAGAAAGAAAGAAGAGAGCAACCAAACCAAAAAACCAATTCACCAATAATAAGAAGTGCTAAAAACTATACTAAAAAAAACAAAAAACAAAAAAGGACAGACAGAAATCTAGGACAAATGGTAAAAGCAAAGCTATACAGACAAAATCACACACCGAAGCATACACATACACACTCACAAAAAGAGAAAAAAGGAAAAATATATATATATCGTTGCTCCCCAAGTTCACCTCCTCAATGTGGGTTGATCCATTGTCTATTCAGGTATTCCACAGATGCAGCATACATCAAGTTGATTGTGGATATTTAATCAGCTGCTCCTGAGGCTGGGGAAGAAATTTCCTTTTCTCTTCTTTGTTCGCACAGCTCCCAGGGTTCAGCTTTGGATTTGGACTTGCCTCTGAGTGTAGGTTGCCTGAGGGCATCTGTTCTTCGCTCAGACAGGACGGGGTTAAAGAAGCGGCTGATTCGGGCGCTCTGGCTCACTCAGGCCGGGGGGAGGGAGTGGTACGGATGCAGGGCGAGCCTGCGGCGGCAGAGGCCAGCGTGACATTGCACCAGCCTGAGGCATGCCGTGTGTTCTCCCGGGGAAGTTGGACACTGGCAGTGGTGGGCTGCACAGGCTCCCGGGAGGGGAGGTGTGGATAGTGACCTGTGCTCGCACACAAGCTTCTTGGTGGTGGCAGCAGCAGCCTTAGCATCTCATGCCCATCTCTGGGGTCCCCGTTGATAGCTGTGGCTTGTGCCTGTCTCTGGAGTTCCTTTAAGCGGCGCTCTGAATCCCCTCTCCTCGCGCACCCCGAAACAATGGTCTCTTGCCTCTTAGGCAGGTCCAGACTTTTCCTCGGACTCCCTCCCGGCTATCTGTGGTGCACTAGCCCCTTCAGACTGTGTTCATGCCGCCAACCCCAGTCCTCCCCCTGGGATCTGACCTCCGAAGCCTGTCTCAGCTCCCAGCCCCAGCCTGCCCTGGCCGGTGAGCAAACAAGCTTCTCAGGCTGGTGAGTGCTGGTCGGTGCCGAGCCTCTGTGTGGGAATCTCTCCGCTTTGCCCTCCGCACCCCTGTGGCTGCACTCTCCTCCATGGCTCCAAAGCTTCCCCCCTCCGCCACCCACAGTCTCCGCCCGTGAAGGGGCTTCCTAGTGTGTGGAAACCTTTCCTCCTTCACAGCTCCCTCCCGCTGGTGCAGGTCCTGTCCCTATTCTTTTGTCTCTGTTTTTCTATTTTCTTTTGCCCTACCCAGGTACATGGAGATTTTCTTTCCTTTTGGGAGGTCTGAGGTCTTCTGCCAGCATTCAGTAGATGTTCTGTAGGAGTTGTTCCACATGTAGATGTATTTCTGATGTGTTTGTGGGGAGGAAGGTGCTCTCCACGTCTTACTCTTCTGCCATCTTGAAGCTCCTGCTCAAGTTTTGTTATTTTAAAGTTACCTGGTGGATGCTGGTGTGGTGCAACTTGCAGTTATAATAAGATGCACAAGGGCTGGTCCAGCCATGACATTGGCTCTGGTGGAGAAACGTCTGTGGGGACTGTCACAGGTAGTATGGGACCAGGTGAGTACCCAGTCATTCCTAGTCGAAAACATCACTATCATAGGCTGACACTGATCCAGAACACCAGTGCAAGCTTGGCTCTCTGGGCAAATGCAATGCGCTGAGTGCACATACGTCCCAGCCCTGCAAGGCTTCTCACCACCCAAGCATCCACATCTTCCTGAACCCCTGCTTTCACCCCAAGGCCTTCTCTCTGCCTTTATACAAATCCTACTCGGTTTTCAGGGCTCAACCTAATGAGCTCATCCTCCGTGAAACCATCTAGCAGACTCAGATGGAATTAGTGCTCTTTTTCCGGCAACACAAGGTTACTTTTTTGCCAATTTAACAGTACTTGGGTTGGCGGTTGACTTGTTCGTGCTCCTCCTGAGCTGTGCAAAGGGGTTGCTTTCAGATACTGCTAACAAAACAGGTCCATTTGCCTGATGTGCAGCAATCCAAATGCTGAGAATGCAGAGGTTTACAGCCAAGAAAGAGTTTACTTACAAGGCAGCCATGTGAGGAAACATGAGAAACAATTCTCAGGTCTGGCCCCTGAAGGTGAGGGGGGTGGGGTATTTATGGGGTAAGCAAGGTGGTCTGAGGCTTTGGAAAGATGATTGGAAGTAGGTAAAACGTGAGGTAACCTGTACAGTGTTTTGCACAGGTACATCTCAGTTACATGTTTATGCATGTTCAACATGGAGGTGCTTAGCATGATCCGAGGGTGGAGTTTTCCAGTCCTCTGATGTCAACCAGCCATTTATCAGACACCTGTGCAGGCTCAGGTTTAGGGTCAGTGGTCCCAACCAGCCCCAGTCGACTCTCACTGGGCAGGAGGTGACTCCAAATTCTTATGAAACAACTGGGCTGCATGAAGCTGGGAAGGTATGCAGTTAAAGAGAAAAACAAAAAAAAGAAAAAAAAAAAAGAAAATGAGCTTAATCAGTGAAGGCAGTTTATGAACAAAGGGGTTTTAATAATCTGTTCCCTTACCTGTTGTTCTTTAAGACAAGTTTAAGAATTTCTACTACTTATCAGCTTCTGTTAACTCTCTGGAGAATGGTTTCAATAGCACTAGTTCTTGGTGCAGGTAGAACAGGGGGTTTGCTAGGAAAACTTAAGAGCTGAGAAACAGAAGAGCATGTGTACCCCTGAACTCTCACTATCCCACACCTTAGTTGCCACGTCCCATGGCCAACCTGCCAGTGTAGAGCGCTCATTGACATTTAGGGTCAGGGAGCAGGGAACACCTGTGTGACTATCACCAATGAATGCTCTCTGTTGTGAGAAGTTCCTTGCTAGGAAGGGTGAGCAGTGGCTGGTATCAGCCTGTTCTTCTGTTGAGTTAAGCCAATCAGCTAAGTTACCTCTTTGCTGAGCCCCCATAGAAACGAGAACATAAGCCTCAAGAGCCATGTGGATTTGCCACCTTGAGAAGCAGGCGTTAGCTTTGTTTACTTTTATATATCCTCAGTTCTAGCACCAAGGCATACAATAAATACCCATGATGAACTGGTAGACGTCAGTATCCAAATGTCATTACACTCTGTTGCTGTGGACCGGAGAACTCTGCATGCGAAACAACACATGAGCTATCATTTGAGGTCTGTAAAAAATCTTTGACATAAGATTTCATCAAAATGTTCCCACACATTCCTGTTTGCATAACCACTCAGTGGATGGGTGGCATCAGGCCATCTACCACAGGGGTGAGACTCCACAATCAGCTGTCCTTGGGTTGAGAACTGTCCTTGGCACTTCAGCCTTCCATGTCTGGCCAGTATCCCCTCATTGGCTCCGTTGGCCATTCTGTATTGCACATTATTGCCTCAAACTTAATAGCCTCAGTGATTGTCATTCTGTTACTTTATGTTGTACTTATTCCTGAAAGCTTCTTTGGGAATATCCAAAATAGATGATTTTTTTTTCTTCATTTTTACCATGTTTTTCTACAAAGCAAGTACACATTGTAGAGTGTGTTGAAAGAGAAAGATGCACTTCCAACCATCAGACAAGTTATAGGACCTGCTTTGACTCCGGCAGGTAACAGTATTGTAGCATCTTCAGTGAAGGAAAGAGAACAGTTTTGCTGTACGTGTTTGCAGCGGCCACTGTTGTTAAGGTTCGAGAGTGTTTGGTATTTCACAGCCCTATTTGGGAATGCATGAGTCAAGACCAAAGATACAAGGAACTGCATTTTAAGGTGACAGGATCACAGGGCAAAATACATTGGCAATTTCAAATTTAAATTAGTCCAGCACAGTATCAGCCAGGAAGTGAGCCTGAATTCCACCTTCACAACCAGTGATCTATTCATTGCAGTATCTGAGGTTCAGCAAATACTTCACTGATCTTTAATTAGGAATAATGCCTCCTGTCTCTGTCTTAGTTTACTCATCTCTCGTGTATTTTCGCAGCCTCAGGTGGAAGCTCCTTTTAGAGAATAAACGTCTTCATTAGTGATGGGTCTTCATTAGCAAGCAGCTGTGCTACATGAACCTTGATATTTCAATTCTTCATGTAATTTTGTGCATATGATCTTAGCTGAATGCCATCCATCCAGTTTATTGCCACAAGTATAAGCTAATACCAAATCTCAGGTATGAAAGTTAAACCCAATAATATTAAATCTCAAAGGGGGAAATTCACTTCCTATGAAGCTTATTTTACAAGTTCTGTAGCATTTGATGTCCAAATAGTTGACCATTAAATTGCAAAAACGCTCCCACTGCTTCATTGGCGGTTGCCACTTAGAGTCAAAATTCTTAAACATTCATCCTTAGAAGCAGAAATCTCTGGCTCGCATTAACATCTGTAAGTCACAGTGGCAAAGTCCAAGAAATTGAGAAATGAAGTCATAAACATGTTTAATAGTTGTCATACACAAAAAATGATCTCTTTTTTGGTAAATCAAACAAGTTGCTCTATCAGGATTATCATGATCATCACACATTTGACTAAGTCACTCTAGGTGGGGCACCAAGCATTTAAAACATCTGCATGAAGGTTTCAGAAGTTGGGATACATTGTATGAGTCAGAAAAACCATGTGGTGCTGCAGTAACAAACATCTCTGAAACCTCAGTGGTTTAAACAGTTAAGGTTTCTAGTTTTTACAATGTGAGTTGGCAAAGATGTTTTGCCCCAGGATAATCATTCCATGTTCAGACTAACAAAGCTTCATCTCAGCCCAAGTTACCACCATTGCAGAGCAGGTGAATGGGAATGTATTAAATCTTGCATTGGCTCCTAAAGCTTCTACTCTGCAGTCAAGTAGTTCACTTCTATTCATACTTGAATGGCCAAATCAACTCACATGCCAGCCCACTTTTAAAGAGAGAAATGAAATTCAGCCTTGACATGTTCAGAAGAAGGTGGATAAGACACCCGTTTGTAAATATCTCTAATGCCTGTGACACAGTTAAGCTGTTGGTAGAAATGCAGGTTGAGAGGGAACTTCATGGTAACACAGTTTAACACCTTCAGTTCACAAGTTGAAAAACCATGAGTGGTGGAGGATAGGGCCCTGTGGGTCAGCCCTCAGATGGCCTCCAGGTTCCTGGTGAAGTCATTCATTCCTGGGTCTGTTAACGTAAAGTAAGGCACCTCCTGGGAAAAGGAAAGGTGCTTGGATTCAATATAACATCCCATCAAGCCCAGAAAACTTTGTGCTTATCAAAAGCTAATTGGAATCCTGGAGAGTATGTGTGAACAGAGGTGCCTGACCATTATTATTTTTTTAATCAGTCTTCAAACCAACACTCAAAAGAGAAAAGAAGCTTTGGAACAATGTTGCCTGAGACCTAATCCCCACCTTGCATGGTGATCAGGGATATATAATCTTGGCTGAACATTTTAATCATTCCAATGTCCAGGTCTGATCACAGAACAAGCAAACCAAAATCTCCGGGTGGGAGCTAGGCATGAGAATACTTTATTCCAGCAGGGATTTTAACTGTGTAAATTCCCAAACTGGCTCTTTGTGATGTCCATCCATGGGCCAAAAGTAAAATACAACAGTTAATCTTAATTGTCACAGGTGCACCATAGGTGAGAGGTGGGTGATTGCCATGGTAACCAAGCCCCAAGCTCTACGACTTCAGGGCTCACATGTATTAGTGCTCTTGCCTCACGTGCATCCATGTCCAGAACAGAATGCCAGTTACCTTCCTCGGCTGACAAACTAATAAGAAAGTATTGCTTTTCGAAAATATTTTTTTCTATAATGTTATTTATCCTCTTGTAAGCAAAAGCCTTAAACTACTGAAACAGATAAGCCTGCTCTCACAAAATCTCCTTGAGTGTGCTGATGGTTTCCAATGACCACCTTCAAAACACACCTTCAAATGCAAAATCAAAATACTGGCGTTTTTTCAAACTGGTCAGTTACTGCCGTGACCTCTTCTAGGCTAAAGTCCAAATGAAAAAATGAAAAACGCAAGGTAGAGCCACACTCCAGGCATGACAGAAGCTGACCTCAATTACTCTCTCACCACGTCGTTATCTCTCACAAGTGAGTGGGTGCCCAATTCCAGACAAGCCAGAAGCAGGCACGCAGGCATTTGTTTTCACATTGATCAAGCCATATTTCAGGCTTCATGAAATAGCTGTCTCTAAAAATGCCAGGAAGGGATGAGTACCTGGACACCAGCGTCACTGGGATGGGGACCTGTGGTAACAGATGGGAGCGAGGTCCCAGGCTGTTGGCTGCACTAGGACCAGTGGCCTTTAGGCAGTGGGGGAAGCTGCAGGTGAGCTGGTGGCAGCGGTCCATGTCTGTGCAGGGAGAATCTCCGCACACGTGTGTGGTTCCTGTGTCTGACAGTAAACTGTCACCTGCCAAGATGAGAAGCCATGACCTCCGAAGGGGGTAGACAGGGTTGTCCCAGGAAGCCCTTGGGACCTTTAGCTGGATCATGAAAGCCCTTCCTGGGACATTCTTGGCACCTGGGGTGTCACAGGTCATTCTTGAGTCAGATTTCAACATGCACTTCTGGGAGAGGGGATGGATTATGGGGCAAATCCACCCCTATGAGTTTGAGTCCCATTTTTGGAAATGCAGATAGAGACTGACCCATCACAGGTTTGGGGTGGTGCCCTTTCTTCAAAGTCATGGTATGTGAAGAGGAGAAAGTACTGTGTTAGGAGCTCAGGTGTGCCCTGACCCACCTGTAGAGCCTTGGGTGGGGTCGGGCGACAGGGAGTAAAAGAAGAGAAGTCAAGGCAGCTGAGGCCTCCTTCCTGTGACACTCGCAGAGGACCATCTTCCTGGGAAGCATCCGTCCCACTGGGGCGAGCGGGGGAGGAAAAGCGCAGGAGGAGATGGGCGGGGGCTGAGAGGTAAGTAGGAGGGAGGGTGCGATGGGGGCAGAGAACGAGAAGTGTGGGAAGGGGCCAGGAAGGGAACTGCAGGGGAGGGAATGAGCAGAGAGACACTAGGAGGGAAGGGTTGGGGGTAGGGGCAGGTTGGGAAGGACTGGGTGAGGCCAGGGAAAAACAAGTCCAGAGCCCCAAACTGGAGGATTGTAAGATAAACTCTGTTCTCTTTCCACTTGGACCTAGAAAGAGTTGACCTTTGAAAAATGGGAAGAGGACACTTAGATCATGTGTCTAGTGAATGATGTGGTCTCTCTAGGGGGGCTGTTAGGGTCAGTTACAGCCTGAGCTCAATTTACTTATTTAGCCTCTACTACTCCCCTACAAATGCCCTGAATTCCAGCCAAGTTAAAAACTGATGATTTCTAGTAGAATGATGAAAATCCGCAACACTGACAACACCAAATGCTGGTGAGGATGTGGAGCAACAGGAACTCTCATTCATTGCTGGTGGGGACGCAAAATGGTCCAGTCACCTTGGAAGACAGTTTGGTGGTTTCTTACAAAACTAAACATACTTTTACCTTACGATCCAGCAATGTCTTCATTGGTATTTACCCAAAATGAGCTGAAATCTTGTGTCCATACAAAAACTCACACACAGATGTTTATAGCAGGTTTATTCATAATTGCCCAAAACTGGAAACAGTCAATATGCCCTTCAGTAGGTGAATAGATAAATAAACTGTGGTACATCAGACAAATGAATATTATTTAGTACTCAAAAGAAATTAGCTATCAAGCCATGAAGAGACATGGCAGAACCTTAAGTGCATATTACTCAGTGAAAGAAGCCAATATGAAAAGGCTACATACTGTCTGATTCCAACTATATGACATTCTGGAAAAGGCAAAATTATGGAGACAGTAAAAAGCAATGGTATCAGGTATTGAAGGAGAGGGTGATAAAAAGGCAGAACACGGAGGATTTTTAGGGCAGTGAAACTCTTCTCTATGATGCTATAAGGACAGATACATGTCATTACACATTTGTTAAAAGTCATAGAATGTACAACGCCATGAGTGAATCCTAATGTGAACTATGGTGACAATGATGTGTCAGTGTAGGTTCATCAGCTATAACAAACGTACCACTCTGAGGGAGGATGTTGATAATGGGGAAGTTGCTGATGAGGGCAGGGGGTATATGGGAAATTTCTATACTTTTGCTTGATGTTGCTGTGGACTTAAAACTGCTCTAAAAAAAATGAAGTCGGTTTTAAACATTGGTGATTTTTCAAATGTGCCATGAGCTCTTTTCCTGTACAACTTGATTTTTTCTAGTCTATCCATTTACTATCCACATTATCCATATGAGGCTATTAAATACATCTTCATCCTCTAAAAATCTCCATGGCCCCTTCTCCATGAACTGAACTCCTAGAGCAGGCTATTTGTGCCAACCTTGTGAAGTGTGCTTAGATGACCTTGCATTTGCCTCAATCACTCATATCTATTTCCTATTAGATCTCATTTTAATCTGAGAATATGTTCTACCTTTTATTGCTAATTGTTATTAGGAATGTAGTTTGTAAGATTAAAAGAACTACTGCTTATAGAAGTTATTAAAATTGCCTTAATTAAACAGTAAGGCCAGCTTCTGATCCCTAGTACTAGTTCCTAAAATAATAGTCGGATGCGTGTTGCTTCACAGTCATTCGTTGGTCCTCCTGTTCAACTCCGTGTCATTGTCTTCACTCAGTGTTGTCCATTCTCCCCTCTTAGCTCACCAGCTTCCTCATAATTATACTACCTTTTCTTCTACACTAACTCTTTCTTAAGAAAGATCTAACAAGCTTATTCATACTAAACTGCAATTGACTAGTTGACTGATAAACTATTCCATGATCTGCTACTTAAGAGATACAGTATTTCCAAGTAAGAGAAGCTAAGAAATGTAAACCCTAAATTTAAAAACTGGGACTCAATATGTCAGAGAGGATAATAAGCTGCAAGATAAAGATGGGGAACTTTCAGGTAGAATTCATTTTGCTTGAAGATGAGTTACACAAAATACTACTTCTCTGAAAAAAATAAATGTAAAGGGCACATGGTAAAAAGTCACATGGTATTTACAGGTGAAACATGAGGGTTCAGTATGAATTTCAGTTTCTCTGAAGCTATACTTTCACCCTGACATCTAAGTGGTCCCATTTCTCTCTCTGCCCTGAGATTTAGGTCAGGAGGAATATTTTAAGAAGTGTTGCTGTAAGACAGAGAAATTGCTCTCTTGCAGAAACTGACTAGAATCAGGGCAAGTGTGTATATTTTAACAAGTGAGATGAAAATGGAGACTCTAGGTGATGTTGCCTCATAAACAGTCAACTGTGTCCTCACGGGGAACACAGAAATATGCAAGAATCACCCCTCCCTTGAATGACTGTGCTGTGAAAGTGCCAAGGAGGGAAAGATTTCATTTTTTTCAACCCCTCAAAGAAAGCAGCACCGCTCTCCAGAAGCACTATGTTTTAGGGTTCAAGATGTTTCCTTAAGCTGATATACTCTAATGATATTTCTGTCTGCAGGGTAACAGGTGTTTGAGGGAGAATTCTTGGTTAATGATGGCAGCTAGGAAAGTCTCTGGCATTACATCAATTGTGCCTTTGCTAAAATGGAGATGTGATGCATTAGATGACACACAACAGCTAACAACAGAAAAAAACAGGGGACTGTTGGTGGTTTAGTGCTAGCAAGTGCCTCCAACAAATGGGCAGGCAAATAATAAATGGGGCAGAAGAAAGCTTCACTCCACTGCTGCAAGTTTCTCCTCTTGCCTTACCTTCCCTGGGTGCAGGGAAGGTAAGGTAATAACTATTCAAATAGTTATTTCATTTGGTGTAAGTGAATCCAGGAAACGTATCCTCCTGCTCAGAATAAAGGTAACGAAGGAATACAGAGGGGTATGAGCCAAAATCATAATGAACTGAACACTGCCTGGTGAGCGCTAGGGGATGGCTCCTTAGAGAGAGCTGCTCAGACACAGTGGGCGATGGAGGGGCGGGGAGGCTGCAGGAGACTGCCGATTGCAGGAGGGAGGGGAGATCCAAAAGGAGGGGACCACTGAGAGATGTTCGTGGTGAGACTTTATCAGGGAGAGCAATTAAATATAATCTTCCCTTCTGTGTAACTTCTCTATTCTATATGTATATGTGTATACCTCTAGATATACATGTGTGTATCTCTCTATAAAAATATATACATATATGGACATATATAGTTTATATAAATATTATATGTATACGTTTAGGATCAGAAATGGGCTAAGGACTGAATTAAAAGTTATATAAAGTAACAATTATAATGAGAGTAATATGTATCAAAAATATAGTATAAGTCAAAGATGTAATTAAATAAAACCTTATATATCATTATGATGTTGAGCCCTTGAAATGGGCTAAGACCTGTGTTAAGAGCCTTTACATTACTATCTCGTTTAGTGTTTATAACATTATTTTGGGCAGAAATTTTCACTCTGTATTCTTACATACAGGGATATTCGAAAAGGTAGAAAATAACATCAAACACATTAAAGCAAAGAGAATAAAATTTGGAAAGTAAAAGTGTAAACTGAAAATGAGATAAAAAGAGATTAAGGTGCTTAAACAAATAAATCACTGATTAATTTGAAATAGTGAAAACATGAATTAAATTTGTAACAAGATGATGTAGTAGACAGCTATGTACATTTCTATGCTAATATAATTAAAAGTCAATGAATGAACAAATGAATACATGAAAGTATGAATGTATAATGTTCTGATAACAGTATTACCATGTTTAGCTCAAGAAGTACAAAATCTCAAAATACCGGTAATCATGGTAAAATTCTTCAAAATTGCCAAAGAATTCATTCAAAAATGTTACAAGAACTTCCTCTTTTAAAGGGTATATAGTAGATAGTGACAAACTCTTGCCCCCTACCACATAAGCCAGAAGAAAGGTGGACACATTACAGAAATCAAATCTTTAAAGATAAAGGAGGGTCAGAGAGGTGACCAGTTAAACTAAAATTCTCTATGGAGAAGAGCCCTCAGTCAGTGGGCTGAGATATGGGACATTATCTTCTTGGGGGCATTTGGCAATTCTTGGAGGGAATGGTCATGATCTTGGTTCAGGGCACAGGACTCTGCAAGAGAAAGACACCAGCAGAGTGGGAAGGCTGCTAGGTCAGATGTCAGGGGGACCCCATCTAGGAGGAGGCTGCTTTTCTCCATGGGGCATTTGCTGAGTGTTGGACTGGGAAGGGAGGGTACACAGCAGGGTTGCATCCTCTTGGAGTCCAGGAGACAAAGTCCCCCTGGAGGAAGAGTCTGCAACAAGCCTAACAGCAGAGCCCACAGGCTACACATGTTAGAAACCAGAGGAGGACTTGGTGTTACTGAAGCAGCTATCAACTGGGACCGTCTTCATGTCCTGATTGAGCTGCAATCAGCCCCTCATCACACCTGCCTAACAGGACAGGGATAATCTTTTCTGGGGGGAAAAAAGCAGAACAAACAAACAAATAAACCAAAACAGCTCAGATCTAGAGTCTACAGTCTTTTTATATAAAACTAATGACATATAATGAAGTTAACAAACATTTCATACTGCTTTTACTCTTATTCTCCCCAAATAGATTTACAAATTCAAAAATCACAGTGGGTTTTGTTGTTGCTGTTGTTTTTATTTTTGTTGTTGAAAATTACAAGCCCATCCTAAACTTTCTGTGTAAAAACAAAGGACCTAGAATACAAAACTACCTTGAATAATTGTCACCAGATTCCAAGTCTTAGGAGAAAGATATATAAAGAATGTTTGGTGAAATTCAGCATCATATGTGATTTTAAAAACTGATCAAATAAAGAAGGAATAAAAGTTAAAATTCTATTACCTGATAAAGATCAGTTGTCAGAGACCTACAACAAAAGTAGTACTTTTTAGAGATACCTTAATAGCTATTCCCTGAAGCAAAGGAGCAAGACAAAGTCATCCTCTGTCCCCTTATTATCCAATGAGCATTCAGTGCATGTACAATAATGCACAGAAGATTCTTTCCAATGCAAGAGGATGAGGAAAATGTATAAGTGGTATAGGGGTTACAAAGGAAGAAAGAATATTTTTACTGTTATATATATAGTCTACATAGAAAATTTACTGGGAGGGTACTATATCAATCAGATTAGAATAAATTATGCTGCAGAACACCCAACTTGAGAAGTTTAACACGGGAAACCTTCTTTCTTGTGATTCAGTGTCCACTGCAAGTCTGATTGTGTCTCCAGATCAATTATCCTTCATATCCCCCGTATACCAACCATCCAGGCTGAAGGAAGCAACACTGTCCTGTAGCTTCCATGTGTAACATGAGACATCCTTGGTTGCTGTGAGTTCATTATAGGATCATAAGGAATGGGATACTGATTCTTAAATGCTGACATCTAGAAATCATAAACATCAGTTTTGCCCACATCTCATTGGTCAAATCAAGAAAACTGTCCACATCTAACTTCAAGGTAGGGTAGTTTAATCCTTCCAAGGGTCTAGAGGAGAGAATGGAAGTGTGGGTAAAAAGCAGAAAAGTCTACTGCAATCACTTAGAAATAGAACAGTAAAAAAAGATGGACGTAACATATGGAGAAAACTGTGAAATGTTATGTAAAAGAAAAGAAAAAAAAGAATAACACAATGGGGAAATACAGGAATAATCAAAGTAAAATGTTAATTTTATCTATAATAATGTATGAGTTTAATAAATTCCAATCAAAATCCTGATAAGATTTTTCAAATCAAATTTTATAAGCTAATTTTAAACTTCCTGTGGAAGAATAAAATTTTAAGAACAATAAAGAAGAATGTTGAAGGAAAAAGAGGAATAGTAGTAATTGACTTAATCAAGATAACATGATTTATCAGAAAATTATAATTACACTATCTTTGAGTTTTCTTCTTGGAGGGATAAATAAATTTTTAAAAAATGGGTAAACAAGAAGTAGAAACATGAATATGAGACCTAGGAATAGCAGAAATGTTGGGTGAAAAATGAGAAAAAAAAAGTGGTTTTGAGGAAAGTGACTAACCAAGTGGAGAAATATCCTAAATACATTTTAGATAGATTAAATATGTAAATGTGAAAGCACCATTTAAAATGTTTAGAGAATATATAAAATATCTTTATGGTCTTGTAATATGGAATAATTTTTATACAGGAAACAAAAGGCTGCATAAAGGAAGAGGTTGACTGCATTAAAATGTAAAACTTCTACATGACTTCTATGTGCCATTAAACCTTGTAAAAGTCAAAACAAAGATTAGAAGAAAATGTTTATATTGCTTATTACAAAGGATTAATATTCAGAATATATATAGGTATCTTACAAATTATCTTAATAATTAATAATAATAAGACAAAGCTTCTTATTAGAGAAAAATATCCAAGGATCTAAACAAAAAATCAAGATAGAACACAAAAGCCTTAATTAAACATGAAATGATTCTCAATTGCACTAATAATTAGAGAAAGCAGATCTAGCAATAGATAATGGACTATTATAAGTAAATTCTGCTGGGATGTAAATCAATAAGAAATAAGAATAATAATTTGCTATTAGTGGTTAGATAAATAAGTATAAACACTTTGGAGAATTATTTAGTATCATCCCCCCAAAAAAGGAGAAGATGCATTGTTCCATGATCCCACAGTTCCACTTTTATGTAGAGACCAAAGATAAGACGAATCACACATTTACAAGGATATATGCACAGCATGTTAAAAGCAGTCTTATTTTAAGTAATTTTTCATCTAAAATTCCATTTATAAATGGAACAAAAAAACAAAAAAGTCTGAAACATCAAATATTTGTGAGATATTTGGGGAAATTTGAGCAAAGTGAATATCATATAGCTATCAATATAAGGAAGTACTATGATTTTGCTAATAGCAGTAATGGTGCTGCATTCTTATCTGTGAAAGATTCTTGGGTGAAGAATTTATAGGTAAAATTATATGATGTCTGGGATTTGCATTGTACTCCAATAGGAAGTTAGAGGCTACAAATTAAGTAAGACTGACCAAATAATGATTTCTAGCTCTGCTAGCGACAGCCAACAATATATGAATATGTGTAAGAATATATATCTGTATATTTCACTGTTTAGGTGAAAAATACACGTGCGTGTGTATATGCACATATACATACATGCATTTAAAATACTTGTTATTTGTGGAGGCTTCCTCACCAACACTCACAAAACACACATTATCTACCTATTTCTCTATCCATCTACTCACCCATCTGAATGCTTTACTGCAGAAAAGATAAAATTTAATAATAATAATATTGTATGTATGAAATTACAAGTATAGATATATTGCTGGTGGGAAAGTAAATTCAAACAATTTTTCTAAGATATTATTTGGCAGTAATCAAGAGTTTAAAGATCATTATCATCTTTAATTTAATAATCCTACTCTATGCATTTATGATGGGGGATTAATTAGACGTCATGTCAAATATTTATGCAGAATATTTTATTATCCTATTATTAATAGATTAAAGATAAAAATACTTACTCTTCATTAGAAAAAGGTTGACATAAATTATGCTATAACAGACACTAAAATGCCTCCTTGGTGTCATAAGAGAAGATTTACATAAATGGAAACACACATTATCCTTTTGAAGGGGATGATTCAATAATCTAAATATGTCTATTACTTTGAATTATTCTGTGTGACTAATAAAATTTCAAGAAATATCTAATGGAATGTAGTTAAAAATGACATGTTATTCTAAAACTGTAATACATTAGTACATATATTATCTAAGGTATCAGCAGGATAAATTAACTTGGCTACAGTAACAAGTGACACCCACATCTCATTGATTAGAACAACAAATATTTATTCTTCCCTCAGATCATAGATCTTTGCTTTGCATGATTGTAATTTTCATGCCAAACTCAGCCTGATGAGACTTCAACTTTCTGGAAGACGGATAGACAACAAAGCAGAGAGAAAAGAAAATATCAGATGAAGGGCACACTGACTTATAGAAATGTCTGGAATTGTCACATGTCACTCTCAATCACATTTCATTGACCAAAGCAAGTTGTATGGCCATGTGTGAGCTCAGGATATCAAGGAAATACAAATCTACTGAGGAAGGATGGTGGTAACTGCTACATAATTATAATCTGCAAAAAGATAAATGGAGGAGCTAGGCCTCCAAGTCATAAAAAATTAACATATATTATTTAAAGCAAAAATATGCATACATATTGAAATATATGCATACATATTGTCACATACATCTATACTTACATATTTATATTAAATATAAATACTTATATTACATGAACTATGTATAAAATAGTAAACATATAACATAGAATATTATATTTATACATTATTTTTATATAATATACTACACACCTTATATATAATCAAAATATAAATTAAATATGTCTAAATTTTATAGGTTAAATATAATTATTTATATATCATTTACATGAATTATAAATATTTATATTTGTATTATAATATATTCATATTAATATACTATATATTTACTAATAATAATTATATTGTAAATTATAATATATAACATGATATATAAATATGTAATATATTGTATATGTGTTATGTATTATATTATTTTGCATATTAAACATTTATAATATTTATCTATAAAATGTATAAAATAGTAAATATCTATGATACTAAAATATAAATGTAAATATTGAATTTATCCAATCTGAAAACAAGATTGGAAAAGAATGACGAGCTCTTCAGGGAACTGTAGATAATATCGAATTATCTATTGTATATGTAATTGTTCCTCAGAAACAGAAAAGTGTAAAACTGGAATAGAAAAAATATTTGAAGACATAATAGCTAAAACCTTTCAAGATCTGATGAAAAAACTTATTTATGTATGCAAGAATCTCAGTAAAATGCAAGCAAAATAAGTATTAAAAGACTCACACAACACATACCATAGTCAAAATGGTATAAACCAAATTCAAAGAAAAGAAAAAAAAGGACCTTGAAAACAGCCAGAGGATAAAAAAGACACATTATGTACAGGCATATAAAGATAAGAAAAACTAATTTACAGAAACATTACTTTTTTTTAAGTATTGATGTTAAAAAATAAAATTTTATCAGCCAAAAAATCCTCCAAACGTGAGAAGAAATCAAGATACCTTCACGTTAACACAAGCTGAGACAATTTGTAACACAGGAAATGTAAGTACAGACTGTCCTTCAGGCTGAAGGCCATGAGGCCAGCTGGAAACTTGGATCCAGAGGTAGGAATCTTGAGCACAATACATGATAAATGGATGATTAACTGTAAAAGACAGTGGTTCTTTCTTCTTTATTTCATTTAAAAGAAAATTGGGGCTTCCCTGGTGGTGCAGTGGTTGAAAATCTGCCTGCCAGTGCAGGGGACACGGGTTCGAGCCCTGGTCTGGGAAGATCCCACATGCCGCGGAGCAACTAGGCCCGTGAGCCACAACTGCTGAGTCTGTGCGTCTGGAGCCTGTGCTCCGCAACAAGAGAGGCCGCGATAGTGAGAGGCCCGCGCACCGTGATGAAGAGTGGCCCCCACTTGCTGCAACTAGAGAAAGCCCTCGCACGAAACGAAGACCCAACACAGCTAAAAATAAATAAATAAATAAATAAATAAATAAATAAATAAATAAATAAATAGAGTAGCTATTCATTAAAAACAAAACAAAACAAAACAAAAAACCAAGATTATTGGGCTTCACCCTCAGAGTCTCTGACTCTGTAGATCTGGGGTGGGGACAATACTTTAAAAAAAAAAAAAAAAAGAAAATTGACTTTTAAAAGAACAGCATTATAAAGTAGGTTTTAAGATGTATTTAGAGGTAAATGATATGATAAAAATAACAGTACTTCATAATCCTAGGAGGTGGATACTTAATTATCCCTTTTTTTACAGAATGGAAAAAAATGAACACTCTGGGTTAAATGGTTTACCTAAAATCGCATAGCAAGTAAGTAGGGTGGAGACCAGAATCTGACATACCACCTTGCACTATTTCTAGCTGTTATTACCACTCTGTTATTAATGATATTATAGCAACCGTGTAATTAAATCCTCACATTATGTTCATATGGTAAATACGGAACTGTCAAAATATTAAATGTCACTAAAGTTATTTAATATAATATTTCAGTTGGTTATATTTTTACAGCATTATCTATGGAAAGGAGTGATATTTTTCTTGTTTCACTAAATGTTTTCAATCCTTCAGAACTCTTCAAAGTTCACTAAGATTTCATTATAATATCTGTTCCAGCTTGAACTTCATCCTCAGAAACCACTCAAGCAACGAAAATTCTATAAGCCATGGGAGCCTTTGATGTGAAATATTTATCTACTTTTGTAAATCATATGCAGTGACTTTTCACGATAATAACTCACTTGGACCAAAGGAACAGGAAAAGGAACATTTGCTCTCTTATATAATCAGCAACTTTATGGCAGTTGGTGACCAATTTCTATTACAAGAAATATAGAAAATGACCCTTCAGTTCGTAATATCTACATCCAAAGTAGAGCTTAAAGGTATTAAGTCCAAGTCCTTAGACAATTTTTAAAAATATACTTTTGAAAATGGAGCCGTTTTAGATTTAAGGAACACTTGGAAAGATAGTACACAGAGCTCCCATATGCCTCACACCATTTCCCCTATTATGTACAGCTTACATTAGTGTGTACATCTGTTATAATTAATGAACTGATGTTGATACATTATTATAAGTCCATACTTTATTCAGATTTCCTTAATTCTTACCTAATATCCTTTTTTGGTTCTGGGATACCTTGAGGCTATCACATTGCATTTATTAGTCAGTCATGTCTCCTTAAGGCTCTGCTTGGCTGTGGCAGTTACTCAGACTTTCCTTGCTTTTGATGACCGTAACAGTTTTAGGAGTAATGGTCCCTTATACTGTAGGATCCCCCTCCATTGGGTTGTGTCTATTTTTCTCACACTGGGGTTTTTGGTTTTGGGAGGAAGACCACAGAGATAAAGTGCCATTTTCCTCACAACATATGAAAGGTACATACTATCAACATGACTAATTACTACTGATGTTAACTTTGATAATTGGCTGAGGTAGTTTTGTCAGGTTTCTTCACTGTGAAATTACTCTTTTTACTCCTTTCAGTATTGTACTTTTCAGAAGGCAGTTGCTATATGCAGCCCACACTTAAGGCATGAGAAGATATACTTCACTTCCTTGGAGGAGGGCGAGTCTTTTAAACATTTGGCTCTTACAGATTCCTGGAGAATGAAAATGTGCTGGGCAAATTCGAACAAGCAAACAACATATGGAAGAAGTGATTTATATGTAATAAAATTACACACACGTAGATATGTAAAATATAAACGGATACACATTACTTCATCCAATTTAAGAACTTCTGGTTTTTGAAAGGCAATATTAAGAGAACTAAAACAGACACCACAGAAGATTGGGAGAAGATATTTACAAGTCACATATTTGATACAGTGCTTGTATGCAGAATATAACCCTCAAAACTCAATAAAAAGGAAACAACCTGATAATAAAATGGGCAAAAGATCTCAAAACACACTTCACCAAGGAAGATATATAGATGGCAAATATGCACTTGAAAAATTCTCAACCTCATTAGTGATTAGGGAAATGCAAAGTAAAACCATAATGAGATATATACCAATTAGAATGGCTAAAAGTTTAGAGATCCCACAAAAAGTATTGTTGATGGTGCAGAGATACACTCCTGAGGAGCACATAGAATGGTATAACCATCTGGAAGAACATTAACATTCATCTATCATATGTCCTAGCTATTCCACTTCTAAGTGTTAGGCAACGTAAATGAAAGCTTATGTACATACAGAGACTCGTATGCAAATGCTTATAGTAGGTTTACTGACAACAGACAAAAACTGGAAACAATTGATATGTCTATGAACAGGTGCATGGATAAACAAAGTTTGGTACGTCCATACCATAAAATATTGGGAATATTACTCAGCAATTAAAAAGGATGGGCTATTGTAGTAATACACACAACATTGATAAATCACAAAATAGACTGGGTGAAAGAAGTATATTCTCTCTCTGTGTGTGTATTTACCTATAATCTAATTATATATAAGTCTAGAAAATTTAGAAAGTAGATCAGTATTTGCCTGGGGATGGGAGGCAAACACTGAAGGGAGGGAGAAATTACAGAAGGACACAAGGACTCTTACAGAGTTGGTGAATATGTTCACTGTCTGGGTTGTGGTAATAGTCATGTTTTTTGCACATATTTTACAGTTTCTATATATGGTTTATTATATGTCAGTTACACCTCAATAAAACTTTTTTAAAGCTCCAGCATATATACATACTTCAAAATGCAAAAGTAAGTCATCTTTCTTTAATTGTCTCCTATAATTTAACTTTCATGCATTAAAATATCTCTATGATGGATTCCTAATGAAATCCAGTGTTGATTGCTTGAATTGCTTACAAATATTTTACTTTTTTCCTTCATCTCTCATGTTTAACTTTTAATTAGGCTTAATTTATGATGGATACCTAATTGTTCAAGGAGTGTTCTGTTGAGTGAATCATGATGTTTAATCTAGTGGAGCCTGCAGATGTTATGTTTTGCTCTGTCATCACTCCTGATAATTGAATATTTTAGTGGTTGTTTATTAAATAATGTACCATTATCTAGAGTCTTTGGTTATAACAGTTAATTTAGTGTAGTGACTAAAAGTAAAATTCCTGCACTATTTAGAAAGGAAATCCAAATCCATAAGTGGAATCTCATAAAAGAACCTGCCCATTTAAAAATATTCTATACATTTTGTAATAAAGATTTCTACTCCCTTAACATGCCTTAACATTAATCTTGAACACTGGAAAAACTATTACATAAAAATGGTTTGGGGATGAAACTATGGCAATGACTGATTCTCAGACTTTCCTAAATATATTGACTATTGTGAATTGTCTGTGTAGCATGAGCTCTGTTCACTTTATTTGAATTTCCCACCTCACAGATTCAGGTTAGAACTTAATCTAATATCTCTGATATGTTATGACTTTGACAATGTTCTTACTTGAATAACCCTAGTGAAAGAGAAAATTAAAAAAACTATGCACTTTCAGTCATTTGCATTTTCAAGGAGCACTAATTTTTTATAATAAACATTTAATTTTACAATAGTTTCAGATTTCAAGAAAAGCTGCAAAGGTAGTTTGGAGAGTTCCTGTATATTTTACACTCTTTCCTCTATTGTTTTTCTCTTTATTAAAAAACAGTTGGTTTACAATATTATATTAGTTTTGGGTATAACATAGTGGTTCAATGTTTTTATAGATTACATTCCATTTAAAGTTATTATATAATATTGGCTACATTCCCTGTGCTATACAATATATTCTCGTATCTTATTTATTTTATACATAGTAGTTTGTGCCTTTTAATCCCCTATCCCTAGTTTGCCCTCCCCCCATCCCTCTCCCGACTGGTAACCACTAGTTTATTCCCTATATCCATGAGTTTGTTTCTGTTTTGTTATGTTAATTTGCTTGTTTTATTTTTTGGACTCCACATATAAGTGATAGCATACTGTATTTGTCTGTCTCTGTCTGACTTATGTCACTAAGCATAATACCCTCCAGGTTCATCCATGTTGTTGTAAATGGCAAAATTTCATCCATTTTTCCATTGTGTGTGTGTGTGTGTGTGTGTGTATCACACATCTTCTCTGTCAGTTCATCTGTTGATGGACTCTTAAGTTGCTTCCATATCTTGGCTATTGTAAATAATGCTTCCATGATAACTGGGGTGCATGTAGGTGTATCCAGGTTTTTTTATCCAATCAGCCACATTATGTCTTGATTTGATTATTTCGTCCATTGACATTTAAGTGATTATTGATAGGTGTGTACACATTGCATTGCCATTTTGTTACTTGTTTTTTGGAGTTTTGTTTTGTTTTGTTTTAGTTTTTCTCTGCTCTTTCTTCTTCTCTTAGTCTCTTGCTTTGTGGTTTGTTGATTTTCTTTAGAGTTATGCTTGTGTTCCTTTCTCAGTAGTTTTTGTGTATCTATTGTAGGTTTTTGATTTGTGGTTACCATGGGCTTCATATATGTTGACCTGTAATTATATCTACTTGTTTTAAACTTATAATCATTTAAATTCAAACATTTACTATTGACTTTATTTGAATTTATTGACTTTATTTGAATTTCAAATAAATTCAAACATTTCAAATTCTAAAGTACATTTTTTACTCCCCTCCCCTACATTTTGTGTTTTTGATGTTGTATTTTATATATTCATGTCTATCCCTTAAAGGTTTATTGTAATTATATTTGATTTTATAATTTTTGTCTTTTAATCTTCATACTAGTTTTTTAAGTGGCTGATCCACATCCTTTACTTTATATTTGCCTTTGCTAGTGGAATTTTTATTTTCCTATAAATTCTTACTTCTTGTTGTAGTGTTTTCTTTTCCACTTAAAGAAGACACTTTAACACTTCTTGTAAAATCATTTTAGTATGGATGGACTCTTTTAGTTTTATCTTTGGTTGTAGAAGAGCCATTTTGCCAAACTCCAGGTAGTTTTCAGTGAGAATTGCTCCACATGTAGGTGGATCTTGTTGTGTCCATGGGGGGGAAGTGAGTTCAGCACCCTCCTACTCCACCATCTTGATCTCCTTCCACTCTCACCCACTGTTAACATCTTACGTTGTACGGTATATTTATCACAACTAAAGAGCCAATATTGATACATTATTATTAACTAAACTTCATACTTTATTTGGATTATCTTAGTTTTTCCCTATTCTCCTTCTTCTGTTCCAGGATTTCACCTAGGATAAAACATTGGATTTATTTATCATTTCTTCTTATAAAGCAAGCTCTTGCTACTCTTGAGAGAAAAACTTCCTTCCTGAATTCAAAACACTGTCCTGGATTTGTTCAGTGGAAGTACACTAGTTAGGAGATTTGCAATGCAAATATCTGGCTACTTTATTGCCTCAGTATAATAATTACAGTTGTGTGGAATCATAAAATCTTAGAGACAGGTAAGAAATCATCCAGTCTAACACCCACCCCAAATCATACATTTGAAATATCTTTTTCCATATACGTTCAACATGCTAATCCCTGTACTGTATTTTAGAGCAGCACAAAACAGACCGCCTTTTCCTTCCAACCACAGATCCCTTTAAAGTTGTGAAATTCTTCTTTATCTCTGCTACGGTGGACTGTCTCCTGTTGTAACTGGCACACTCTAACGAGGCTTCCAGACCCACCCTGGTGTCCTGCTGACCCTCTCCCCGGTTACTGTAGTTGTTAAGGATCCTCTTTCATATGGCCGAGTTGTTCCCCAGGCACATTCTAATTTCACCTCTTTAGCTTTTGTCCCCATAAGAACTTACATTTCGGGCTTCCCTGGTGGCGCAGTGGTTGAGAATCTGCCTGCTAATGCAGGAGACACGGGTTCGAGCCCTGGTCTGGGAAGATCCCACATGCCACGGAGCAGCTGGGCCCGTGAGCCACAGCTGCTGAGCCTGCGCGTCTGGAGCCTGTGCCCCGCAACGGGAGGGGCCGCGATAGTGAGAGGCCCGCGCACCGCGATGAAGAGTGGCCCCCGCTCGCCGCAACTAGAGAAAGCCCTCGCACGAACCGAAGACCCAGCACAGCCAAAAATAAATAAATAAATAAATAAATAAATAAATAAAAATTAAAAAAAAAAAAAAAAAAAGAACTTACATTTCTGCTTAGCACAAATGACATAGACCCCAGTAGGGAATTTCTCTTAGTACATTTATTGGGTTTATTAGATATATTCAGGTTTAGAGTCAAGATGCTATGATAAACAGTTTCACAATCTCTCTCAGAAGTAGCTTATTGAAGCTCTGATAATTAATCTTGCTTTAAAACCTGAGTGCATTGTTCAACACAGTAATGAACTCTTTGTCTGGCCCACTAAATGCACGTGCAAAGAGAAAGCAGAGAAATCATACGTGAAAATAAAGACCAACCAAATGAGAAAAGCAAAAGCTATTTATTCAGAACTTGCCATAGCAAGGGAGTCAGCTACTATCACTTGCATTTTGGCAGACTCAAAGGCAGGCAGAGGAGTGGGAAATTCTGTTTTGGAAAAAAAGTGACAGTTTCAGGTGTGCCTTGATTGGAAGCTGTTGGCCTGGGGAAGGTGCAGGCAGGCTCACTAGAAGTGAGGTATCCTATGTGACTGTTAGGGGTGCGTATTTGGTTTCCTCTGGTTGGTCCTAAATTAAAAGTGGGAGCAAAAATTAGGGAAGCTGTCAGTTAGTAACCAAGTCTTTGTTCTTTTTGGCCAATTGTTACAGGGGTTATTGGTTAGCTTCTAGGATTAGTCACTAGAGATAGTGGCCTGACTTCCTACAAGTGTGACACAGAAAGCAGGCTGGCTTCCTGGGCTCTTTATGTGGATAATGGTTCGGTTTCCTGGGCTGGTTGCTGCAGATTGTGGGTCAGAATTCTATTGTCATATATGGTCTGACATTGTCCATTTGTATATACAGTCTGTCACACAATTGATTTCCTAAAACGTTTTTGTGCCCCTTTTAAATTATGCTCATAGCTACGAATCACGGAGATTTGTCTGGCTCCACAGATCCTGAGGTGATCCACACGACATCACTCACAATCTGTGATTCTTCGAGGTTTGCTCCACGCTGTAACATTTCATAAAAGATATGGGGAACAGCTTAGATTGCATTCGGCTTTCAAATCAAATGAAGTATTGTGCTTGGCGGTACACAGATAAGTCTACGAAATAACAAATTTAAATGTATTTCTGCTCTGGGAAATAGTCAATGAATTGGAAAAAAAGCAATACATAATGTAGTCAGTTTTAAAGTAGGTCTTGTTATATGGCTGCTCTGGTCCTTTTGGCAGAGCACACATTTGTTTCCTGTATGATAAATCAAATTCACACAGAAACATGGACTTCAGTCCCCAGCAGCTGTGAGAATGCAAGGCTTGCAGGAGAGAGCATCCAACAAGCTTAAGAAAGTCAAACAGAAGATGCGTAAAAGTGAATTGCAGTAAGAGTAAACACACAGGAGATAATAAATATTTATTTAAAAATCACACTTCTGTGTTTTTAATGAGAATGACTGTGGGGTTCTTCCTTCCCCAGCTGGCACTGATTTATGCTGGAGCAGAACCTCTTTGGAGCCAGTAATTATTTATGTTCTCCTCCTGCAATTGAATCTGAACTCCTCCGAGGCAGAAACCGGTTCTGTTGCTGTTGTTGTTTCTGATTTTGCTGTAATTTACCCCTGTCCACACACTCTAATCCCTCTCCTGCAGAAACAAAAGAGAATTTCTGATTCATGGAAGATGCTGTTAAACGTTTGTTAAACAAATAGGTGCAGAGAAATGAATGGATGAACGACTTTTGTTCCTTTCTCTGGTTTGTTCAAAATGCCAAGAAAACATTTTACATTCCAGAGCTTTTTTACCCTTGGCATAGCCCTGTTTAGTATAGATTATGTACTTAATACATTAGATATCTTTCTAATATTCAATTTGAGAAATGATATCGGTTGAAATATGCTATCCAAACTGAAACACAAGCGTACATGTCTCATTAGGGCCTTTTGGGGAAACTTCGTCCATAAGTAATTTATCAGTGAGGCTTTAAACAAGAAAAAGGAAACCATTTCGTGTATTTAAAGCAGAGAAGATTTAAACAACGTTGCTTATACATGTGATGGAGAAATTGAGAATCTGAACGTGTTGGTGAGGCCACCGAGGGATGAGCCACACAGGACAGGACTTTACTCCTCTGCAGGCTGGAAGCTCAAAGACAGGAGACAGTCTCCAGAGCCCAGGGTTGGGGTCACTCGGTGGCAGGACAAGCACAGAATTCTGTCTGGATCCACAGAGGAGACTTAGCGGCTGACAAAGACTCCACCAACAATAGACGGAGGGAAGAAATGCTCTGATTTTTCCCTTCTCTTTACCCTCTCATTTCCTTCTGGAGCCTCCCATTGGCCATATCCCACCAGAACAAATCTGTCATGGGAAAGTGGGAGATGAAGCCTGCAGAGATGGACCTGGTGCTAGAAAGTAGCAAGAAGATGGTGAAGAATGGGGTAAAGACCAACAGGTCCAGAAGCAGAACCTGTTGGAGATGTAGGTGGTAATGGTGAATATTTCTCAGTTGAGTGTGACTCAGATAGCTGGTTGTGATCAAGTTGTGAACTCAGTTGAGGAAATCCACTCTGGGGGGAGTTATCAGAAAAGATTGATTCCAACCCTTTTTCCAAAAACTGTGGAAGTCTGATCACATCCCCCAGATGTCTCCAAATTTTCATCAGGATTCATGTTTCCTTGTCTTTGTTGTCAACATATTACGTCTATGAATTTGATTGTCTTGTGTCTGGTTTAAGATGGTCCTTACGTCATTGCCCTGGTATCATTCCAGACCCAAGAAATAATCCTTTCTGCTTTACTCCCTCTATCTAAGGCAATCACTAAATTGGCTAGAAGGTTCTTTCCTGGAATGCTGGGAGGGTTCACCTTGCACTCAGTATGAATTGAAACTCTCAATGACCTGTGTCTCCTTTTAGCTACCCTGACCCTGACAGTCTCTCACTAACTCCTCTTTACCAAATCAAACTGCAGTTTATTATTTTACCTGCTCTTTTCTCTTCTTCCCTTATCCTGTATTAATTCCTCATTCTTTCTCCTGGAAAGTACCTGGGCACTCACAATTCTTATTTACGTCAAGCATTTAGCTCACTCCAGCTTTCAGTGATAAACTCAGCTTTACATCCACCCCAAAGTGTTCTGTAGCTCAATAAGAATGCCTCTGTTATAGGACCTTCCCTATGGAAAACAGTAATGATTTTAAATAATTAATAAACCATTATTAACAAAACCATCTTGGCTCCATAAGGAGTATAGGAGAAGTAGAGTGTGTTTAGGGATAGATAATAAGATCTGGTTTTAGAAGTTTAAATTTCAGTTGCCTTAAGATGTTTTCATGAAACTGCTATCTATGCAGTTTGGAAATGTGGATTTAAACCTCAAAAAAAAAAAGAGTCAAAATGCTGAAAGACATTTAAAAGTTGTTAGTGGTAGCTAAAGACATGGGGATGGATAGTATTATCTGTAAATGACACAGAGACGGTGAAGAAATTAGGCCTCATATTAGACCTCTGAGTGACACCAGATAAGGAGAGAGAGTGGAGGAGGAGGAGCAGACCTGAGTGACTGAGAGGTGAGCTGTGAGAAAGTGCTGTCAGTAAAGATGTCAGGGAGAGGGCCATGCTTTCAAAAGGCCAAAGAGCCCCCACAACATATTTTAAGAGCCTACTTAGAAAAGATCCCGCGAATGAAAAGAAAATCATTGGATATGGCAAATTACAGGTCATTGTTGACCTTGGCAAATGGAATTTCCAAAAAGTAAGAAAGAAACCAAATTGATTTCAAGGAAATAACAGAGTTTGGAACTTAGACAATTAATGAAAGTTAAGGAAGTGGGTTCGGTGGCTCTAGATGGTTCTTTGTAGGAGTTTGGAAGAAAAGGGAAGGATAGAGATAGGTCAGCTGCATGAGAGGAAGAAATGATGAGAAGGTTCAGGAAAGATTTCTTTTAGAGATGATGACTAATAGAGACTGCTTTATGCTAAAGGAAGGGGGCAACCAGAGAGGAGAAAGGAGACACGAGATAGAAGTCATGCTTAATCGTGCAAGGTAAGATAAAGTCAGAGGCACTAGGAGGGGGATTGCCTCTCATCAGGAGGCAATGATATCCTCCTTGTCTGTGTAGAACCCATGGAGAAGTAGCTGGGATACAAGGTCTTTAAAACCTCCAGTAGTTGACTGCCTCCCACTTCTGCAAGGATCTGAAGGAGGTCAGCAGGGAAGAGTAAGCAAATGTTTATCACTCTCTTCTTTGATCTAAGAACACAGTGTGGAAGACTTGTGCCTGGTGGACCAGTCTGGACTGGATGTTAGTTGCACAGACTTGGTTCTGACCTGTACAGGACAGCCAAAGTGAATAAAATCCACTTGTCTTTAGCATCTTTCACACACCTAGACCTGCCCCTCCTTTTCACCCTCCACAGGTTTCCACTTCGTAAGGAGAAGAATGAGATGCTTACTTCTTCAAGTCTTATATAGCTGGTCAAAGACTTGAATTTTTTTCCTCTGGGTTCTTTCCTGTCCATTCTGAAGTTCCGGATGTTGGTTTTGTGCAGATGTAGCCAGCTTTAGCTGATAACTGAATATATAAAAGCCAAAAGAATGTTCAAGTTGACCAGTCCAAAAGAAGAGGGGTGATTATGACATGCAGAAGGAGGAAGTACTAAGCAGGATGCAAAAGAAGAGAAATCCAAGAGGAAGAAACCCCAAGAAAAAAGATTCTCAAAGGGGTGCACCAAGTGGGTTCTATGGTTTTAATCTTTATGCTGAGAACTCTACTGATTGCACCATTATGTCACAATAGTGACCTTGACTTTGAATCTTACCCTGATTATTCCAGATAAAGAAGGAAGTGTGGCATTAATTACACTAGGGGTTGTGGAGTGTAAAGGACTGTCATAGCTGATCTCTGGGATGGAAAGGTGGTGACTGGGAAAATAGGAATATTGAATGGAAACAGAGAGAGGAGAGTCACTGAAGTAAAGTCATGAACATTTATCCTATTCATTCATTCTTAGTCAATTGGAGAAATGTTTATTCAAGGCATAATATATGCTTATCCTTGGGCCTAGTAGTGAGAACATTCATGAAGTAACTTGCTCTGTGTTCTGGCAGAGTGTCCAGTCTGGTGGGAGTGGCAGCTAAAAATTAAGTTATAACATAAAGTGAAATATGAGATTATGGCCTGAACATAAGCGTTTACTCCAGCCTTGGGTGGTCAAAGAAGGCTTTCCTGAGAAAGTCATGTCTAATATGAAGACTGATATACCCACGAAGGTGAAAAGCTAGTAAAGTTTGCCAGGCCAGGAGAGGAGGGCAGGATGCAGATGAGAGAAGGCAAAGGTCCAGAGGGTGGGCACACGGGGGAAACTGACTCAGTCTAAAGCAAGGACGGTTGGAGCCCAGATTCTAGGAGGTGACTGCGTTTGATAAAGTTGCAGAGAGAAGCAGAGCCTAGATTTTGTCTTGAGGCAAAGGGAAGTACTTGAATTGATTTGCATTTTTAGATGAATCTCTCTCAGTTAGCTGGAGTAGAGATTGAAGGAAGCAGATCAGTCACCAGGAGCCTATTTAGGAGGACAGATAAGAGGTGCCTTCACCAAGGTTGTATCTGAGAAAGTGGAGAAAGGTAAACAAATTTAAGCCATATTAAGAAGGTAAAATTAATAGAGGGATTGTTTGGGGGGAAAACTTGGTGACTTAGTCCATTCAGGCTGCTATAATAAAAACGTCACGTACTGTGTAGCCTATAAACAACAGAAATTTATTTCTCACAGTGTGAACACTGAGAAGTCCAAGATCAAGACACTGGCAGATTCAGTGTCTGGTAAAACTGCTTCCTGGTTCAGAGAGAGCCATTTCTCTCTGTGTCCTCGCATGGTAGAAAGAGTGAGGGAGCTCTCTGGGGTCTCGCTTATGAGGGCACTAATCCTGTTAAGAGGGCTCCATTCTCATGACCTAATCACTTCCCTAAGGCCCCACCTCCTACTACATCACATTGGGGATTAGGTTTCAGCATATGAATTTTGGGGAGATACGAACGTTCTGTCTATAGCATCTGGCTATAACCTAGTTACACTTGCATGCATTTGATTGAAAATATGCCATTATCCTTGCCCAGGATATTTTGATTTGTATCAGAATGAATGCAGAGAGATTAAGTGGAGAGTGGCTCTGTAGTGTAACTGTAACCAGCCAGATGTTAATGTATGAATAAGTATCAAAAAACCATGATTGACTAAATATACATTTGGCTCAGAGTGACAATTTTTATATTAACTTACTAAGCACCTGCTGTTTCACATATTTTATCTCCCATCCCTTAATCTACATAATGAACTGTATCTGCATTTACATATGAGGAAAGGAAACCTCATGAGAATCAGGAAGCTTGCCTACCTTGGGTGGCTGGTCCAGAGTCAAGGTCAGGGGTGTCCTACCCTGAAGCCCGTGTGTTGGGGGCAAGTCCCATCCCTGATTCTTCATCCCGGGAAGAGCGCTCCTTAGCGTGATTCCCGGCTTCTCCCCGCTCTCCCCGCTGCGCCCAGGGAAGAGCCGTGTCCAGCCGGGACCCTGGGAAGAGCGAGCTGAGCTGCCCAGCGCCATCCTGTCCTGGCCTCTCTGGGGGCACCTGCCCGACCCAGTGAGTCTGCCCTGCAGACCCTGCCCTTGGCCTGGGCGGAGGAGGGAGAGCGGCTGGTTCCCGGGCTCAAGGAGCAACCTTTCCTCTGCAGGAGCCTGTGTCCTCCAAACAGCCTTTACCAGGCACGGGGGTGGTGCTGCAATGAGGCATCTGCTCATTGACTCCCCGACTGATGCCGAGGGCAGGTGCGGAAATGGGGCGGGGGGGGCGCACCGCACTCCTTGGTCTCTCCGTCACCCCCTGCCTGTCGCGGGGAGACTGAACTGTTTGTGCCGTGACCGCATCCTTGTTCGTGTGTTCTCATTCCTGTGCGTGAGGCTGGAGCGACTCACCTGCCCTCACCCTGCCTGGGGTGACGTCACTAAGCAACGCATTAGAAGAAATTTAATTCAATTTATTTTGCTCTGAATTTCTTACATTAGAAACTTTCTATGGCAAATGAGTTGAAATCAGCCTTTTATTCTGAACAGAAATTACAAGCTGTTGTTTAAAAAAGAATTTACTTTTTAAAAAAGAAGAAGAAAACATATTGAGTATTGGCAACATGGTGATCTGAATTTCAGTGCTTTGTTTAGAAACTTGGACAGACAGGAGCAAAGTTTTCTCCCGTACAGTGTTAACTGTGACAAATTATTAGAGCAACAAAAATCATTCAGGCTTTTAAGGGTTTTCGTATATTTTCTCTGTGGCCTGAGAAAAGCCAAAGGCTTCCCTTGAAATGCAGATGTGCTGGGTGCTTTCTCAGTCTTTTAGTCATTGTTTTGGAATGAAGATTTCTGAAGCATCAGGTATTAGCATCTGGCCCTGGCTTTGCAACTATCTATTCTCTGTGGGGTCACATTGGAATATATTTCTTAGAAATCAACCCAGTTTGCAATTTGAAAGTTAAATATTTGATTCTAGTAAATATGAATGCAAAAATGTACATGCAAAATATAAATGTAAATATTATACCCTTAAAAATAATGTGGACCACTATAAAGATAAATAAAATGTGAACTATAATCCTTTTAGTTTTCCTCTATTAATTCAGAATTTCCCTATTAACAATCATAGCATTTGGGCTGGGAGATAACCCACTACATTTTGTACAAGCCCTAAAATAATTCACTATATTATAGGAGAAAATGTGTAGGAGAAGAGAGGTAGATCTCCTTCATGTTTATTTGAGCAATTTTCTTCCCCAATGAAACTGTCTTTAAAAGTTTTACTAATGACTTAAAAAATAAATGATAACCATTAAAACAAAAAACAACAAGAACAACAAAACCACAAACATCAAAAAACAGTAGAAACGAGAAAGTAATGAATCATCAGAAATTGAAATACTCGACACAGATAAGAAAAATTTGGTGACCTTTATTTTATACTTTTAATATGCACACATTCATGTATACATATGCTATATCTTATATATAATACAAACATACATACAAATTATGTGTGCATGTGCAGTAAGAGACATAAGTAATGGAAACAATATGAGACATATATCCTTACCCAGATACTTGAACAATGTAATTCAGTATTAAATAACTCCAAATAGTTTAAATTCAAAATTCTAAAATCTTATTCCAAAATAGCAGATACTTATATGGGGATAATTGTTAAACTTTCTGTATTATTTAAAAACAGTACCCAAGACAGAAAGAATAATGGTTACACAGAGATGTCTGCACCCCAATGTCTGAATCCCATGAATTTTTTCCATTATATCTTGTCCAGATGTCTCAGAGTTGTATTTCTTTTGCTTACCTGGTGCTCTTGGTTTCTATAATATGTCTATAATCCCACAATGAGAATAGTGTTGCACAGTAATCTGCCATATAGAGCTATAAGTGTTGAAAATTTTGGTCAGTTTTTAGAGAAAGTTATCCTGTTTGTAAAGGCATAATAAAGGTGCATCTTTTTTTTTTTTTAATTTTATTTATTTATTTATTTTTGGCTGCATTGGGTCTTCATTGCTGCACGAGGGCTTTTCTCTAATTGCGGCGAGCAGGGGCTACTCCTCGTTACAGTGCATGGGCTTCTCATTGCAGTGGTCTCTCTTGTTGCAGAGCACAGGCCCCAGGCGCATGGGCTTCAGTAGTTGTGGCACGTGGGCTCAGCAGTTGTGGCTCATGGGCTCCAGAGCACAGGCTCAGTAGTTGTGGCACACGGGCCTAGTTGCTCCGTGGCATGTGGGATCCTCCCAGACCAGGGCTCAAACCCGTGTCCCCTGCATTGGCAGGCAGATTCTCAACCACTGCGCCACCAGGGAAGCCCAAAGGTGCATCTTATAGAATATATTCAGTAGAGCTAAAAACAAATTTTATTTAGTACAAACCATATTCAGAGTCTCTGTTCTTTTGATTTTGGAAAAAGTCTAGCATGTCCAGTAGTTTTAGGGATTTCAATGTAACATTAAAAATTTGGATATATTTAATCAATAAATTTCAGACTGCTATAATAGTTTTAGAAAACTGTAAGGAATGCTTTATTAATGTGTACATTCTTATGTGAAACACATGGCTTCTCGTGTGCATGCTTTTAAAAATGAAAGAAATGTACACTTTTTAAAAAAAGGGATTTACCAGATCTAATTAAATTTCTGGACCTTATGATGGGGTGAGTCTCCTGTATTATCCAGGTGGGCCCAATCAGATCACATGAGCCCATAAAAGCAGAGAACCTTTTCCTGCTGAGGCAGAAAGGAATGTCAGAGAGATTTGAAGCCTGAGAGGGATTTGGCATTGGCTTTGAAAATGAAGGCAGTCATGCACCAGGGAATTCAGGTGTCCTCTAGAAGCTAAGAATGACCTCCAGACAAAAGCTAGCAAGGAAATGGGGACCTCAATGCTGCAGCCGCCTGGTGCTGAATTCTGCCAGCCGTCCTCAAGAGCCCAGGAGCGATGTTCCACAGTGTCCAGCAAAGAACACAGCTCTGCTGACACCTTGATTCCAGCCTTGTGCGAACAGGAGCAAAAAAATCAGGCAAGCCACCTGGATTTCCAGCCCACAGAATTGTGAGGTCATAAATTTGTTGTTTTAAGCCTCTGTATTTGTGGTCATTTGTCATGGCAGCAACTGTGGAACCAACGCAGTACCTGTATTTTATTCTTTATACCTTTCAAAGCAAATGGAATATCCAAGCAGTGTGGTTTACCTTCCCCTAAGCAATCTTACATTCTTGACTAAAACACACAGCTGCAAGAAGGTATGTTTAAGAGTAGCAAATTTGCCTCAGTGGCAGTGGTTTTTCTGAGTGTAGGCAAGGGTACGGTACGCTTCCACAAGCTTCAAATTCCGTTACTTGTTTCAGAACATGGAAAGCCCGTATCAAGTTGTCCAAAATACTATGGAGACAATGAATACAGAACTAAAATGGTTGTGGTACACTTAGAACAATATGAGAAATACTCTTATTTTTAGCTCTACTTAAATATATGCATCTGTTTAGATGAGGGTTTAATTTATAATTCATTGATTGGCAATTAGATTTCTTCCCTTTCCTTCAATGCGCCTCCTCTCTTAATGTCTAAATTGGTATATATGAATGCATTCTTTCTTCTTTTCATTATGTTCCTGGGACATGTATTGGTAGGGTAACACAATACTGTACTTGCATTTTCCATACATTCCAAAAGCAAAATCTTTTCAACTATGCCAGGGTGCACATTTTTAAATTTCACCCCAGCATTCACTAAAAGTACTTCACTTCTTCTAAACTCCATGCTCCGGAATATACCATTTTGGAAGTCTGAATTTTTTAATCTAAACATCACACTGATCTTTTAGTTTCAGTATTTTCTCAGAACCAACAACCTGGTTTCTCTTCAATGAGTAATAAATCAAAGGAACTTAAAGTTAAAACACTCATATTCAGCTTCACTGAAGGAGATACCTTTCTCACTGGATACAAGGCCTGGTCACCACACAGCAATATATACAGGGATTTTCATCTGAATATAGTGACCTTACAATGAAAAATACTCTAGTGTTCAATGTGGAATCTTAGTTTTGTCTTCCTTGTTTCTCTCTCAGTTCTTTGTAGCACACACCTAACTGGAGAATGTTGGCTTGCCTTTCTGAGGCTGGAGGAAACCAGTGCAAGTCGATGGGTGTTGGTGTAGAGAGATTAAGACAGGCCCTGTACAGATGACCCAGGTAACTTTCCAGAGACATCACTAATATGTGGAACTGCACTCTTCTCCACATTCTTCAATGAAGAGGTTTTAAAAATCCTTCCGGGTCTCTATTTTAAGTCAGTAAGGAAAGCTCAGGGCATAGTCCCTGCTGAAGGTGCTGTTCTTCTTGGAAATGAAAATATCTTGGCTTTTAAAATGTTAGAAATGATACTGAAATGCCTTTCTCAGTATTAGAAGGTATGTTCTCTTTGGCTCTGGGTTGAATCTTAGAACCATGGGGGTCATAAAAGTGAAAATCCATAAAGAAACAAATCAGGAGGAATATTCTTCCAGTAGGATCAACTATACTAATATGTATGACACATATACCAATATGAATAGATAAAGGAGAGGCATTATTTGCATTTTCAGAAAAGAAAAAGCAGCCAAGACCAAGTAATTACAGGGTGGGATCACAATGTCTGGGAGCACGGAGACCCTGACCTAGCTCTGCC
Source organism: Balaenoptera acutorostrata (assembly GCF_949987535.1). Taxonomy (NCBI): domain Eukaryota; kingdom Metazoa; phylum Chordata; class Mammalia; order Artiodactyla; family Balaenopteridae; genus Balaenoptera; species Balaenoptera acutorostrata. The sequence goes on along the minus strand of NC_080065.1, from coordinate 10,506,779 downwards.
TCTTCTTTGTATAGGTCATCTCCTGACACCATGACCGCGGTGGTCACCGTATGGAGCTGCAAAATGGACCCGAGGCAAAGGCCAGCGGAAAGGTTGAAATGTCTCCATCCCTGTTTGCCTGGGCCGGTAGTTCAGCATCATCGACACAGAAACTCCCTGCATGTTGAGGTGCTACCACTGACGGCTCTTAGCTTGTGCCTCAAAAGTCTGTAGTTAATAGACTTTTCTAATGTGATCTTTGATGCTCATAGAATAAGGCAAGATTTCTCAAAATAATTATTAAATGTATCTATATGGGATGTTAATATTTCAGAACTGGAATCACATGTCAAGATGCAAGCCTGAAGAGGAAGCCTTGGGTCTTGACTCCTGGGCCCAGGTTCTCACCCATGGGATGTTCCAACAGTCTGTCTTCTTTCCTTGTTCCTGCATCTTTGCCTTCTCCCTAAGTGAATGCGTTTCCTTCTTCTAGAGAAGTCCTGCATTGAAAGAAGCTGTCTGGGGGGATGTGAGCTGACAACACTCATTTTCTCAGAGCGATTAGGCAGAAGAGGTGGCCGTGATGAGGGTTTTCCTTTGCTCCACGACAGCCCTTCAGTGCCCGCGAGAGAAAGACCTTCCCCAGCAGGGGAGGGGCGTTCTGTCTACAAGGGAACATAGTGCGGCCGCGCTCCCCGGTTAACACTTTCAAATGAGCTCCCAGTGCCCAATTACGGGGATTCCTTCAGGGCAAAACAGAAACAGCAAGTTCATAAATTCTTCTAGTTTCTGCTGATTTTGTTACATAAGTTGCTTTAACAGGCATATGGAAGAAGAATTTAAAATGAGCAAACAGACCTTTTCCAAATCATTTCGTTTTGAAAGTTATTGCCCAGAAGTGATCAGCATCATATGTTCTGAAAGTACGAAGGGACTAAAGGACAGGCTGAAAAAAGAAGAGAGCAGGACACCAGATCTTCACAGGTGGTTCTAGCGGACTTTCTTTCCAGCCGCACCGCAAGCCCACACCTGCCTTGAGAGCTGCCCGCGAGGTGCAGGTGCTGCAGGGCCAGGGCGAGAATGCACGCTGGGACGCTGTGTTTACAAGGGAGCCTATTTTTCATTCTGCTGCGTTGCCCCATCATTTTCACAGGCTTTCGGGGCCTGTGGTTCAGCAAGACACGCGAGCGTGAGTTAGCGGAAATGCCAGGGTCGGTATTTTCCTAGGAAAGTGCCTAAGGCTCTATGTCCCTTCTCACCACCTTTCCCCAAACCTATAGAACACGCAAACACACACCCCCTTTCACACACACACTCTCTCACACCCACATACTCATACTCACTCACAGACACACCAATACACTCTCACGCTCTCCAACACACTTACACCCATCCGCCTAGTCACAGCTACAATCTCGCATTTTCATATACCGTTCACTCACGTCCACACAAACTCACAAGGTGCTCACACTTACATACACACTTGCACACTCTCATACGCACGCACTTGCACTCTCTTACACTCGTCATCACTCAGCAAACACATTTTCAAACCTATGCTACACACACACACACTCTCAGCGGCATTTCCCACCCCACCTCTCCCTCCCCCCTCCCCTTCACACACACACACGCACACACACACACGCATGCACTCACGCACTTGCCCTGCTCTGCTGATTCACCAGCCCCGGGTCTCAGCCCCAGCCTGTGTGGGACCCGCCCCGTCAGAGGCTGCTGGGCGTGGAGGAAAGCTGAGACTCCCCGCGTCGCTCCTCGTCCCCGGAATGCTTGCATTCAGCCGCCCCCAGCTCAGGAGAAGTACGGGCCGCAGAGAACGTGCACCCGCCCCGCCTGCAAGGCTCCCACAACAAGCACTGAGGCACGCGTCTGTTGGGAACAAGCGGCTTGTGTGATTTAGTCTCACGTCAGTCTTCAGCTTTAAGTGCCAAGGATCCTGGCCTCGCAAGAAATACCCTTTCCCCAAGGTCCTCTGAAAAGCCCCATGGGCACTATTCTTGGATAAATATGGTCATTGTAACTGGCAAAGGGAAAAGCCAGGCACAGGGTACCAGGGAGGTCAGAGGGCTCCGGGCTGGGAATTAGGAGGCGCGCCTGCAGGACCCAGCGCTGCCCACACGCTCTGGGCGGTCGAGGGCCTGTCCCCAGCCTTTCCCACCGCCTTGCCTTTCCCCTCCCGTGCTGACTGGGAGTGGGGAGGTGACAGAGCCAAGCCCAGCCAACCCCCTGCTCCTCCCAGTTTACTGAAGTCTGTGGTTCTCAGCTCTGACCTTATAGGAGCACTTCTGATTGCCCTTGACATTTGAGTCCTCTCCCTGATGATCTGCTAACAGCTTAGTGTGTTGACCTTCTCCGTGAAGTGTGGTCTCTCTCTAGACCTTTGCCCATAGATTCGAGTGATGGTCACCCTGAGCTCACTCTGTGCAGAGAGCTGGTGCCTCACAGAGCAGAACTAGTGGAAAAGAAAACAAAAACAAAAGCAAAAAAACCCAGCACAGAACAGCTTGAACTCTAGAGGTCAAGCAAAAGCAGCACAGGGCAGAAGCCATGAGGATTAAGAAGTGGTTACAAATGCTAAAGTGGCCGCCTTGGGGGACGGGCTGAAGGTCATCACGAGAAGCTGTTCTGCTGTGACTGTGCGTGGGATTCCCGATAACTCACCCCAGGTCGTGAGCCCCGTGGAAAAGCAGTACCTGAACGAAGGCCAGATGGGGGCTGGCATCCTTTGTTTCAACAAACAGGACGGCATTTCCAACTAAAAGAAACTCACGGACACCATTTACCAGCTGGGAAAATTTGAGAAGACTAAACTCCCAGAACCTAGCTTGTTCTCATTTGTGTACCTCACACGATTCTGAGATAATCAAATGCAATATCGCACGTGACAGTGGCTGGGGGAATGTCACTTGTCATGTAGAGTGTTTGTCACACTTTTATTGAAGTCTCACTTTGGGGGTATCCTTTAGACGTCTTAATTTCTGAGTTGGTTCCTAGAATTGTCTCAGGGTTTAATGACCTGTCAAAAGTGTGACAGAGAAGGTAGTAGGGCTTTAATCTGTCCTGCTCACCTGATGAGCTATTATTTCATTGAACCCCTACAAGCTGTATTAAGAGATGCGTGCTTACACTCCTCCCGTTATCACAGGAGCTTCGTGGGTGGTGGGTCTGGGCTCTTTGACAGCCGTGGAACAAAATGGTGTCAAATTGTGAAGAGTCAGGTCAGAGGTCATTCTTTTTTCTAGTAAACATTAAACTCTAATTACTTTTAATATATCAATTAACATAATCAAAGACATTGTGCCTCTGTTTCTTCATTATGGTGGTGGCTGCTTGAGAACCAGGGCTACATTGTATCATCTCTGTTATAACTTTCTGGCGTATATCAGGCTCTAAACACATACATGGAATAAGTGAATGATGAATGAATGAAATCAGCAATATCCTGATTATGCTTCATGATCATTCATGTCTTCCTCTAAATGCCACAGAAGGTCAGAGATGTGCTGGTCCAAACCCTGTATTTTGGTTTAAGGAGGATGAAATCCAAATGGATGGAGTTGACAAGCAAGGCTGTAAAACTACAAAGTTCTAGAAACAAGTCCTAAGGCCCAGCGCAGGGTTCTGTGTCTACCTCTCCCCACACTGCATTTTTCTGTTGATCCTGGGAATCTGGGGAGACTTAGCAAAGTGAAATAAGGAGAAATAAATCAACCAAGAATAGTGCTGACTGAGTTCACTAACAGCCTTGCACGGCTTCTGGGAACAGCCCTTGTGTTGACAGAGTCAGTTCAGAGCCAAACTTGCTTTTGTTTCCTGAGGTCGGGCTGGGCCTGAACGTGCCATTTCGCTAGCGTGCTTGGTGTCCCTGGTGGACGAGTGAGGGTGACCGGGCCCTGAAGGCGTCCGCACCCCAGCACATCCTTCCATGGGAGGTGACACAAAGCATCCCCTTCGCCCAACACAAAGAGGACTTTCGAGAGATGAGAAATGAGCCTGGTTGCCTGCCCCGCCTTTGGCAGCTCTCCTGGTCCTCCGGGTGGAGATGTGCTGCTTGCCTTGCATATCTATTCCTGTTTGTTAAACTGCTCCAAGACAGAGTCAATTTATAAACTGCCTCACTTCAGACTTCTAGAGCTAGCAAAAAAGAAAAAGCGTAAATATGTGGCACGTGAGGAATCTGATGACTGTCCTTTCACGTATTTGCAAATCCGCGTTGAGTCTCATCCCCTGAGAGCACGTCCATAAACTAGCTCGTCCTCGGATACTTTTACCTTCTGCATGTGTGTGCAGCACCGCTCTTGCCTTAGTGCTTATGGCTGCACCTTCCTGGGTCTTCAGTGGCCCAGCAGGTGGCAAAGGAGCTCCCCTGCACAGCGCCAGACCCCCACTGGCGGGGCCCGGGGGCGGGCGGGCCTTCCCACGGCGGAGGCTCCCCTGAGCATCTAAGCCCAGCTCCTCCCAGGGCCGCGGGCCTCACTGGCTCTTCCCCAGGGTTTGGACTCGTTCCTGGTGCTCACGGAGATTCTCCTTCCTGGGATTCCAGTCGCATATGCATTTTTCTTTCCTGACTTAACCTCTCACGTCGGGTTGCTTTGTATTAGTCAGTGGCTTCCACACTTCCTGGAAAGGCGGCTTCTGTCCTGCTGGAGGCTAGCTGATTTGTCTGGCAGCCAAGTTAAACAAGGAGGTACTTTTAGAGCACTTCTGGAATTGTTCTTTTTCTCTTGACATTCAGCTTTCGTAATCATGAGAATTTAGATAACTGAAGCGTTTAACAGAAAGGCCCTGGGGCTTTTGAGTTTCTGGAGTGATTCCTGTGACAGTAGCCACCAAAGGATGAGGAAAATGAGGAGAAAGAGATCCATTCATCGTGGGTAATTTGTACCAGGCAGCACGTTTTACAGCATCTCAAGAGGACATCTTCCTGATCGGTGATAGTGACAAATGACATTTCTGGTTTCCAGATAAATCATTTACTAATTTCCTTGATTGCTGGAACTATTCAAGGGTCTGGTAGATTCTAAGGACTGGGCTGGTTCCTCATTTCCTGGCAATAAATAACCATTCCTGAAATTTTTATCAAGTGAATTTAACCTGCTGACTCCAAGAGATATTTCAGTTGTTTAATCCTTTTCTAGGAGGAAGAAATAGCAATGCTCAGTGCCTATCTTACTCTCTGCTTCCTCCCAAAATATTAACAAATATTAAATAATAATGAGTTTCCTTTTTAATTAAACTGGCTTTCTGTGTGGGGTGTGCTTAATGAGGCATCACGGCACTGATATACTGTGAAACACACATCCCTCTTATTCAAAGAAATTGGGCTGAAAACCTATACTCCCTTATTGTCACACCTTCTTTGCTCCACTAGCCTCCAGTAGATGCATATAACCTCCTAGTAACTAGTCTTCCAGATGGCCCTGATCAACAATGACCCAATGACCCATGCCTACTGGCATTCACGCCCCTTGGGTAGCTCTCTCTTACATTAAGTCAAGCTGACTCTGTGTAACCAAAAGAATGTAGTATCAGTGATGCTGTCTGACTTCTGAGACTAAGTTACAAGAAACCTAAATGACACTATGAAACTTGTGCCATGATTTCTCAGACCACTTGCGCTGGTGCAATCCAAATGACATGTAAGATGTTTGACCCCTTGAAACTACTGTGTATGCAAGGATCCCAAGATTTTTTTTTTTTTTTTTTTTTTTTTTTTTTTTCTGCTTCCAGAGTTGTGATCCTTTACTGGGTAAGCAGTATTTTCTTTTTTTTTTTTTTTTTTGACCACAACAAAAGCAACAATGATTGCAATTACCAAACATGAAACACACTTATACTATGTCATAATATTGACATTCAGTCCAGTAATCCTCCACTGTAACAGCTCCTTTACTTTGCAGTGAAAATTGATTTGTATATTCTTTTCCTCTGAGTCCTTGTGGGATTTTTTTTTTTTTAATTCAGACAGAAAGTCACAAAAATTATACTCATCCTCATCAGTTCACTCAGTCCCATGTAATTAATTTCTTTTTTTTCATCTTGATCTTTTGTTAGCACTTTTATGAGTTCATCAGTTTTTCATTAGAGTTCTGAAAATGCTTATTCATTCAGTTCAGCAGTACAGTCAGTTACCAGAAACCTGTACTTGTCAGAGTCTTTTCCATGAATTTCTTGAAGATGAAACTCTTTTATAGGAACATATTTGCAAAATCATCAGAGTACACCCAGAACTGTCTGTAAATGACAAAAGACTTAAAAATGACCATGGTTAAAGATTTGATGAAAGTTCATAATAATGCAGTTGACAAGAAAATTAGTTATTTCTGAGATATACATTTTAAAGTAATAACTAGGATTATTACTTATAACATTATACCAGAACATATAAGATTTTTAGACATTTCCTGTAATGTCTGAAACATTTATATTAACATATTTCCATACATATTTCCATACAAATACAAATATAAGATTTTTAGAAATTTCATGTAATGTCTGAAACATTTATATTAACATATTTCCATACATATTTCCATACAAATACAAATATAAGATTTTTAGAAATTTCCTGTAATGTCTGAAACATTTATATTAACATATTTCCATACATATTTCCATACAAATACAAATATAAAATTTTTAGAAATTTCATGTAATGTCTGAAACATTTATATTAACATATTTCCATACATATTTCCATACAAATACAAATATAAGATTTTTAGAAATTTCATGTAATGTCTGAAACATTTATATTAACATATTTCCATACATATTTCCATACAAATACAAATATAAGATTTTTAGAAATTTCATGTAATGTCTGAAACATTTATATTAACATATTTCCATACAAATAACCCAATGAAAGTTTAGTATTAGTTGTTTTGTTTGTTTTTTTATACTGCAGGTTCTTATTAGGCATCAGTTTTATACACATCAGTGTATACATGTCAATCCCAATCGCCCAATTCAGCACATCACCATCCCCACCTCATCGCAGTTTTCCCCCCTTGGTGTCCATATGTCCATTCTCTACATCTGTGTCTCAACTTCTGCCCTGCAAACTGGCTCATCTGTACCATTTTTCTACGTTCCACATACATGCATTAACATACGATATTTGTTTTTCTCTTTCTGACTTACTTCACTCTGTATGACAGTCTCTAGATCCATCCACGTCTCAACAAATGACTCAATTTCGTTCCTTTTTATGGCTGAATAATATTCCATCGTATATATGTACCACAACTTCTTTATCCATTCGTCTGTTGATGGGCATTTAGGTTGCTTCCATGACCTGGCTATTGTAAATAGTGCTGCAATGAACATTCGGGTGCACGTGTCTTTTTGAATTATGGTTTTCTCTGGGTATATGCCCAGTAGTGGGATTGCTGGGTCATATGGTAATTCTATTTTTAGTTTTTTAAGGAACCTCCGTATTGTTCTCCATAGTGGCTGTATCAATTTACATTCCCACCAACAGTGCAAGAGGGTTCCCTTTTCTCCACACCCTCTCCAGCATTTGTTGTTTGTAGATTTTCTGATGATGCCCATTCTAACAGGAGTGAGGTGATACCTCATTGTAGTTTTGATTTGCATTTCTCTAATAATTAGTGATGTTGAGCATCTTTTCATGTGCTTCGTGGCCGTCTGTATGTCTTCTTTGGAGAAATGTCTATTTAGGTCTTCTGCCCATTTTTGGATTGGGGTGTTTGTTTCTTTGATATTGAGCTGAATGAGCTGTTTATATATTTTGGAGATTAATCCTTTGTCCGTTGATTCATTTGCAAATATTTTCTCCCATTCTGAGGGTTGTCTTTTCGTCTTGTTTATGGTTTCCTTTGCTGTGCAAAAGCTTTGAAGTTTCATTAGGTCCCACTTGTTTATTTTTGTTTTTATTTCCATTACTCTAGGAGGTGGATCGAAAAAGATCTTGCTGTGATTTATGTCAAAGAGTGTTCTTCCTATGTTTTCCTCTAAGAGTTTTATAGTGTCCAGTCTTATATTTAGGTCTCTAATCCATTTTGAGTTTATTTTTGTGTATGGTGTTAGGGAGTATTCTAATTTCATTCTTTTACATGTGGCTGTCCAGTTTTCCCAGCACCACTTATTGAAGAGACTGTCTTTTCTCCATTGTATATCTTTGCCTCCTTTGTCATAGATTAGTTGACCATAGGTGCGTGGGTTAATCTCTGGGCTTTCTATCTTGTTCCATTGATCTATGTTTCTGTTTTTGTGCCAGTACCATATTGTCTTGATTACTGTAGCTTTGTAGTATAGTCTGAAGTCAGGGAGTCTGATTCCTCCAGCTCCATTTTTTTGCCTCAAGACTGCTTTGGCTATTCGGGGTCTTTTGTGTCTCCATACAAATTTTAAGATGATTTGTTCTAGCTCCGTAAAAAATGCCATTGGTACTTTGATAGGGATTGCATTGAATCTGTAGATTGCTTTGGGTAGTATACTCATTTTCAAAATGTTGATTCTTCCAATCCAAGAACATGGTATATCTCTCCATCTGTTGGTATCATCTTTAATTTCTTTCATCAGTGTCTTATAGTTTTCTGCATACAGGTCTTTTGTCTCCTTAGGTAGGTTTATTCCTAGGTATTTTATTCTTTTTGTTGCAATGGTAAATGGGAGTGTTTCCATAATTTCTCTTTCAGATTTTTCATCATTAGTGTATAGGAATGCAAGAGATTTCTGTGCATTAATTTTGTAACCTGCAACTTTACCATATTCATTAATTAGCTCTAGCAGTTTTCTGGTGGCAGTTTTAGGATTCTCTATGTATAGTATCATGTCATCCGCAAACAGTGACAGTTTTACTTCTTCTTTTCCAATTTGTATTCCTTTTATTTCTTTTTCTTCTCTGATTGCCGTGGCTAGGACTTCCAGAACTATGTTGAATAATAGTGGTGAGAGTGGACATCCTTGTCTCGTTCCTGATCTTAGAGGAAATGCTTTCAGTTTTTCACCATTGAGAATGATGTTTGCTGTGGGTTTGTCATATATGGCCTTTATTATGTTGAGGTAGGTTCCCTCTATGCCCACTTTCTGGAGAGTTTTTATCAGAAATGGGTGTTGAATTTTGTCAAAAGCTTTTTCTGCCTCTATTGAGATGATCATATGGTTTTTCTTCTTCAATTTGTTAATATGGTGTATCACATTGATTGATTTGCGTATATTGAAGAATCCTTGCATCCCTGGGATAAATCCCACTTGATCGTGGTGTATGATCCTTTTAATGTGTTGTTGGATTCTGTTTGCTAGTATTTTGTTGAGGATTTTTGCATCTATATTCATCAGTGATATTGGTCTGTAATTTTCTTTTTTTGTAGTGTCTTTGTCTGGTTTTGGTATCAGGGTGATGGTGGCCTCATAGAATGAGTTTGGGAGAGTTCCTTCCTCTGCAATTTTTTGGAAGAGTTTGAGAAGGATGGGTGTTAGCTCTTCTCTAAATGTTTGATAGAATTCACCTGTGAAGCCATCTGGTCCTGGACTTTTGTTTGTTGGAAGATTTTTTTTTTTTTTTTTTTTAAAGGATTTTCTTTTATTTATTTATTTATTTATTTGTTTTTATTATTTTTGTCTGTATTGGGTCTTCGGTTCGTGCGAGGGCTTTCTCCAGTTGCGGCAAGCGGGGGCCACTCTTCATCGCGGTGCGGGGACCGCTCTTCATCGCGGTGCGCGGGCCTCTCTCCATCGCGGCCCCTCCCGTTGCGGGGCACAGGCTCCAGACGCGCAGGCTCAGCAACTGTGGCCCACGGGCCCAGCCGCTCCGCGGCATGTGGGATCTTCCCAGACCAGGGCTCGAACCCGTGTCCCCTGCATTAGCAGGCAGATTCTCAACCACTGCGCCACCAGGGAAGCCCTGTTGGAAGATTTTTAATCACAGTTTCAATTTCATTACTTGTGATTGGTCTGTTGATATTTTCTGTTTCTTCCTGATTCAGTCTTGGAAGGTTATACCTTTCTAAGAATTTGTCCATTTCTTCCAGGTTGTCCATTTTATTGGCATAAAGTTGCTTGTAGTAGTCTCTTAGGATGTTTTGTATTTCTGCGGTGTCTGTTGTAACTTCTCCTTTTTCATTTCTGATTTTATTGATTTGAGTCCTCTCCCTCTTTTTCTTGATGAGTCTGGCTAATGGCTTATCAATTTTGTTTATCTTCTCAAAGAACCAACTTTTAGTTTTATTGATCTTTGCTATTGTTTTCTTTGTTTCTATTTCATTTATTTCTGCTCTGATCTTTATGATTTCTTTCCTTCTGCTAACTTTGGGTTTTGTTTGTTCTTCTTTCTCTAGTTTCTTTAGGTGTAAAGTTAGATTGTTTACTTGAGATTTTTCTTGTTTCTTTAGGTAGGCTTGTATAGCTATAAACTTCCCTCTTAGAACCGCTTTTGCTGCATCCCATAGGTTTTGGGTCGTCGTGTTTTCATTGTCATTTGTCTCTAGGTATTTTTTTATTTCCTGTTTGATTTCTTCAGTGATCTCTTGGTTATTTAGTAACGTATTGTTTAGCCTCCATGTGTTTGTCTTTTTTACGTTTTTTTCCCTGTAATTCATTTCTAATCTCATAGCGTTGTGGTCAGAGAAGATGCTTGATATGATTTCAATTTTCTTAAATTTACTGAGGCTTGATTTGTGACCCAAGATGTGATCTATCCTGGAGAATGTTCCGTGTGCACTTGAGAAGAACGTGTAATCTGCCGTTTTTGGATGGAATGTCCTATATATATCAATTAAATCTATCTGGTCTATTGTGTCATTTAAAGCTTCTGTTTCCTTATTTATTTTCATTTTGGATGATCTGTCCATTGGTGTAAGTGAGGTGTTAAAGTCCCCCACTATTATTGTGTTACTGTCGATTTCCTCTTTTATAGCTGTTAGCAGTTGCCTTATGTATTGAGGTGCTCCTATGTTGGGTGCATATATATTTATAATTGTTATATCTTCTTCTTGGATTGATCCCTGGATCATTATGTAGTGTCCTTCCTTGTCTCTTGTAACATTCTTTATTTTAAAGTCTATTTTATCTGATATGAGTATAGCTACTCCAGCTTTCTTTTGATTTCCATTTGCATGGAATATCTTTTTCCATCCCCTCACTTTCAGTCTGTATGTGTCCCTAGGTCTGAAGTGGGTCTCTTGTAGACAGCATATATATGGGTCTTGTTTTTGTATCCATTCAGCCAGTCTATGTCTTTTGGTTGGGGCATTTAATCCATTCACGTTTAAGGTAATTATCGATATGTATGTTCCTATGACCATTTTCTTAATTGTTTTGGGTTTGTTTTTGTAGGTCCTTTTCTTCTCTTGTGTTTCCCACTTAGAGAAGTTCCTTTAGCATTTGTTGTAGAGCTGGTTTGGTGGTGCTGAATTCTCTTAGCTTTTGCTTGTCTGTAAAGCTTTTGATTTCTCCATCAAATCTAAATGAGATCCTTGCTGGGTAGAGTAATCTTGGTTGTAGGTTCTTCCCTTTCATCACTTTAAGTATTTCATGCCACTCCCTTCTGGCTTGCAGAGTTTCTGCTGAGAAATCAGCTGTTAACCTTATGGGGGTTCCCTTGTATGTTATTTGTCGTTTTTCCCTTGCTGCTTTCAATAATTTTTCTTTGTCTTTAATTTTTGCCACTTTGATTACTATGTGTCTCGGCGTGTTTCTCCTTGGGTTTATTCTGTATGGGACTCTCTGCGCTTCCTGGACTTGGGTGGCTATTTCCTTTCCCATGTTAGGGAAGTTTTCGATTATAATCTCTTCAAATATTTTCTCTGGTCCTTTCTCTCTCTCTTCTCCTTCTGGGACCCCTATAATGCGAATGTTGTTGCATTTAATGTTGTCCCAGAGGTCTCTTAGGCTGTCTTCATTTCTTTTTATTCTTTTTTCTTTAGTCTGTTCCGCAGCAGTGAATTCCACCATTCTGTCTTCCAGGTCACTTATCCGTTCTTCTGCCTCAGTTATTCTGCTATTGATTCCTTCTAGTGTAGTTTTCATTTCAGTTATTGTATTGGTCATCTCTGTTTGTTTGTTCTTTAATTCTTCTAGGTCTTTGTTAATCATTTCTTGCATCTTCTCAATCTTTGCCTCCATTCTTATTCCGAGGTCCTGGATCATCTTCACTATCATTATTCTGAATTCTTTTTCTGGAAGGTTGCCTATCTCCACTTCATTTAGTTGTTTTTCTGGGGTTTTTTCTTGTTCCTTCATCTGGTACATAGCCCTCTGCCTTTTCATCTTCTCTGTCTTTCTGTAACTGTGGTTTTTGGTCCACAGGCTGCAGGATTGTAGTTTTTCTTGCTTCTGTTGTCTGCCCTCTGGTGGTTGAGGCTATCTAAGAGGCTTGATGGGAGGCTCTCCCAAGATTTTTTAACAAATGGAAAGAGGTGCTTGGTCTACCCCCAGCTTTCCTATCCATCTTGGGTCCAGGACTGATGCCAAGCATGTAGTGAAGAGGGCTTCAGATGTCTCCAGGCTCAGCCCTGACCTGCCTCAACTGATGGAGACCCCAAGAAGGAGATGCGCAGATGAACCAGAACTGTGAATCAATTGCCAGAACTGTGAGAGATGACAACAAATTGTTTTAATCCAGTTAGTTGTTACTCAGCAATAGATAACCAGAACTTCATAACTGATTCATTGGGGGAAAGGTACATCTGAGTATTCACAAAACCTCCTTGAGTTTGGTCCAATGAAAGTACTAACTTAGTTCATCCACACAATTCCCATCCTTTTAGTAAATGGCCTATATTGAAATTCTTAGTTTTGGTAAATGACATATGTATGTATATATATATATATAGTCTCATACAGATTCTAAAATGACCTACAACACAATATGATCTTTGCAGTTGTCATATAAACTTTCTTGAAATCTCACCATCCTGAAAGGCATTTGATACAGAACACTGATAATCTGTTGGATGCAGAATTTGTTGAATACCTTGTTTGAATCTGTTGTTGGCCTCTTAGAATTTCTGCTGTCTTATAGATTCAAAGCTGTTCTTTGCATCTTTGGAAAAAGTAATACCATTCCTTGAAGGGTTTTTACAGAATGTAACTTTTGGTCAAGTTCATGTGACTCACATACAAGGAAAAAAGGCTGCTTTGAGACTCTCATCTTAGAATCATGACATTTAATGCCAAAGAGAAACATGGAAATAGTCCAATCCAACAACACAAGCTTTCTTGATCCTCTAATCCATTTTCTGTACTCTGGGGAATGTTCTTTTAGATTCTGAAGTAAATTTAATCATGTCTTGCCCTTAATAAAAGCTTCCAATGATTTTTTTCAGTGCTTGTAGGATAAAAAGAACAAAGTCCTTAATACACGCACGATATCTCTGCATGGTCTCATAATATATTTATTATTAAATAAAAATATTGGACCAATCCCATATTCCAATGGAAAAAATCCAACAGCCTACAGAAATAATTATACATGAACGAAAAATCCAAATATAATGAAATTCTCTCATCTCTCTCTTTTTCTCTCTCCTGTTTACTTTCTGATTTTAACCAGTAATTTCAGAGTAAAAATATAACCCACTTTACTGATGGGCTCTGTTTTCCCAAGAGGGCTGGCACATTTTCTGTTATATGTGGAACTTTGCCTTTTGTAACATCCCACATATGTATAATTGGATACCTTTTATGTGATGTTGATGGTTTTTACACAAAACACTGAGACATTGATGTGCAAGTCCGTAGCATTCCTGTCAGTTTTCCATGAGCCAGTAAATCACATTCACGGAAAGCTGCTATTGAAGCTTTGCTCACATGGGCTTGGATGGGGGCTCACGGGAGACATCAGTGTAGAAAAGGAATGTTCTTATCATTCACCTCACCCAGAAACAGACGAAAGTGAGGCCTCGATATCTCAGAAAAATTATTGCAACTTATTGCATAAGTTAGTTGCCTTCGCTCTTATGAGTCTCCTTAGGCCTTAAGATGCAGACATTTGTTGCTCATGGACTTTAATGAGAGGGCAGCATTGAAACAATTGAGGTAAAACTGCACCCTGGTTGTCATATCTGATGCTTTTAATCATCCTTCACTCCTTGTCAATGCCCATTTCTCATGCTCGCTTCTGTTTCAAACACCCCAAGGGATCCTGGCAGATATTTCTCTCTGGTGGGCTCTCTGGGCTGAGGTCCTCACTCACTGTCACCATCTCTGGACGAAACTCAGTGCAGAGACCTCCCTGCACCCAAGTGCAATGTGGGGGCCAGGCTGGAGCCTGGCCTTTATGTTCCCTGCCCAGCTCCCCCTGTGAGATCCACACCCTCACACAGGGTAATAGCAAATGCACCACAACAGAACTGAACATCAAACTGGGGTTTCACAGGACTGAATTACTATGGGAGATGCCATCAGCACTGACCTCCATGGAGAAAGTAGATGTTTAAAAATTCTGAACAGTGCACAGCATTTTGATTTTAAAGCATCATCTCTTTTTGCCAGTGTTGATTCTGAAACCCTGCACTGGCATCTGTCTCTCCCTTAAGGGGGCTGACATCTCCATGTTGGTGCTCTGTACACACCTGACTGCCAGGAGACAACTGCGTACAGGATGGATCCCTCCACGTGGGTGGTCATTAGGTGCGCTCCATGGCGCCCAGAACACTTTTCACTTTAATGACCATGGAACAAAGGCAGAACGTTTCTTTTCAGCTTAGAGTTCATCATCTCGTAAAGTTTCTCTTGATGTTAATTCCTCAACCGATTTTCCTCAACGCCTGTTGTAGTTCTGTGAACTAGGAGTGTAATCTGGGTTTATAGTATGAGTCAACAGTTACATTTTTAAAATCACAGGCAAGAAAACAGGGTAGACTTGGCTACCAAGTAAATCTAAGTAGATATAACAGAAGTAGTTCCTAAATTCACTATACCTTACCCCTCTATGGTTAGTACTTAGCATACCTTGGAGGAGAGTCATTATATATTTGCTATAGGCAGACACTTATATTATTGTAAAGTAACATTTAACTTGGGTTTCTTGAGAGTTGCTCCTCTCACCCCATATCTTTGTGTTTAACATGGGTAATATGGGGGAGCATCTGGTGTCAATGATACAGGTGTAGCTCTCATAATTCACACGAGCCAAGGTAATATTTGTGTCTTCATGTGTTTTGGGGACATATCGGTTCCACAGAACTTTCTTTTTCCTTATCCATGAGTATAGTTTATCAGCTCCAGGTTAGTAAATCACCTATAAATTGTAATCTGACATGAGGTGTTTTACAAGCCATCTGTTACTAGTTAGAGTGGCTTCATAGTATCCCTTTGTTTATTGTGTATCAAAGTTGATGGAGTGCTACCCTGAGAACCTGACCCTCCGTCACTTGCATTCTAATAACTCTTTCATGAGGGGATAATAAAGGGTTGGTATGGAAGCTAGCATGTACCCTGATGGTGTCAGAGAGTAGAAAGGGCTGGAGTTTAATTGAGTAAAGTCTTCTCCGAACGTCCATTATGCCCCAGGAGGTGTGTTCTGTGCCAGGGAGACAGAGATGGAAGACTCCTGTGCTCTAGGAGTTCACTGCTCAGAGGAACAGATAGACAAAACAATGGAGACACAGTGTGATAATCATTACGACAGTGGTTGAACAGGGTCTCATACAGAAGAACCCCCAGCCCTCTACAGTGAGGGTCAGCTAGGTGTCTTAGAGGAAGTGACACCTAAACTTGAGGTTGGGAAACAACAGGAATAAGCCAAGCCAACCAAACAAAAAGTGATGAGCCAAATTGGGCTGGGGACAGAGGAACAGACCCAGTGCATAGGGACCAAATAGCACCTTAGCAACAGCCTGGGAAGCAAAAAGAAACTTAAAACATTTATAATTTGCATATCTGGGGTAAGAGGTACTTTTTCTCTTTTTAAAAATATTTTATTTATTAATTTATTTGTTTTTTATTTTTGGCCACGTCGGGTCTTAGTTGCAGCATGCGGGATGTTTGGTTTAGGTGCAGGGGCTCTGTAGTTTGTGGCAGGCAGGCTCAAGAGTTGTGGCGCATGGGCTTAGTTGCCCCGTGGCCTGTGAGATCTTAGTGCCCTGACCAGGGAGCAAACCTGCGTCCCCTGCATTGGAAGGTGGATTCTTTACCACTGGACCACAGGGGAAGTCCCTACATTTTCTTTTTTAATTAATTTTTATTAGAATATAGTTGATTTACAATGTTGTGTTAGTTTCTGCTGCACGGCAAAGTGAATCAGTTACACATATACATACATCCACTCTTTTTTAGATTCTATTCCCATGTAGGTCATTGCAGAGTATTGAGTAGAGTTCCTTGTGCTTTGCAGTAGGTTCTTATTAGTTATCAATTTTATATATAGTAGTGTGTATATGTCAATCTCTATCTCCCAATTTATCTCTCCCTCCCTTGGTAACCATAAGTTTGTTCTCTACGTCTGTGACAAGAGATATATTTTTATTTGACCCCAGGCTTATCTCAGTAATCCAAAATCGGGAAGGCCAGCCTTATATGTGTTCACTCCTTTCCTCCAGACCTCTGCTTCCAGGTACCCATGAAAAAAAATTTTATTTTCTTGGGGGCAAAAGGAAATTTTTGACTTTTAAAGGGCAATTCTCATGCATCTCTCAATCCTCATCATGTGACTATTTACCCATTTTATTTAGAATTCTCTTGGTAAGCGCCTAGAATGAGAGCTAGACCACCCAATTCTAACTGTTTCCTTGGTATAATTGTCTTTGTGTGTGTCCTGGTGTTTGAGGGATTTTTTAAAAGCCTTTCTCATATGAAGAGTTCAAAGCCCTGTTGAACCCAACAGGTGACAACAAAATCTTTGACTTGTGACATTTACAGAGCTGTCAGAACTTGGTGTGCTGCAGAAGATAAATGACTTAGATGGTCTTTCTTTATCCAGGCTGATTTAGAAGATGTTTATAGACAATTTAGCGTCTCTTCACAATGTGGAACAGCTGATAGTAAGTAGTTCTTCCTCTTTTTTATCATAGGTAGAAAACTAGAAATAAAAAATGAATTATAAGTGAGAAAAAGAAGCAAATATATCTCATCAGAATGTACATGCTGTCACCCTGGTTTTCCCTGGTGGTTTTCAAATAAATTCTCCACTTGGATTCTGGAAGAAGAGTCTCTAGAGAAGTCTCAGTGGTATAGAAAGGGCACTGATCCAGCACTTGGTTCCATTTTTTATTGCAGCTAGGTCCTGCTGCTAACTCACTGAGGGTACTCAGTGCAAAACAGTTTCCTCCTTACTTCAGAAAATGAGGAATTTGGATTAGATAGTGTATCTAGGATTCTTTCTGTCCTAAAATTTTGTGCATCTAAGCCAGTGTTTCTTGTGCTTGTGTTTTTTGACTGCTTTTGTTTTTCCTCTAAATTATCCCCTTTCAGATGAATGTCAGGAGGTATAATTACCATGGGAAAAATACAGTTTACTGGCCCTAACTACTTGCTCACTCTCATTCTAAGCAGTTAAATATATCAACTCATTTAATTCTCCTGGAAACACAAGAAGGTGGATACTACTTATTATCCCCATCTTAGAGAGGACAAAGCTAAGGCCAGGGGAGGCTCAGTAATTGCCCAAGGTCACATCCAGAGGTGATGAATGGAGATTTCCACCCTGGCATATCTCCAGATAGCGCCTGCATGGGGATCCTCTGCTTCTGCAACACTGGGAGGGGACCGCAGGGAGGAAAGTGGTCAGGCTAACATATGTTAGGAGGGTCATTGGTTATATCAGCAGCCCCAGCAGCTTTGGACGTCAGACGTTTCTCCCATATTTGCCAGGGTCCTCAGGGGCCACGGGTGTGGGTAAGAGACTGGCTCTTGACTGGCTTTACTAGCCAGGGAAGGAGGGGTTTGTGCCATTCAGAGCACCTCCAGCTGAATGTACATAAAAAGCAGGTGCAGGCCAAGGTATGAGGAATAGGCCAAGAGATAAAGGTCTTTCATAACATAACCAAATCTTCCAACAGATTCCCTTAATCCAGAGGAGCCTGAGGTATTCTTCCCACAAAGTACTAAGTGGGAACTAAACCCTCATCGTATGCCTAACGGGACTCTTCCTAGTTGTTGCCTTTATCAAAGTTTGCCTTCAGGGACTGTGTCACATGGTCCTAGTCACCTAAACTTCTCCACAACCCAGGTGGCAAGTGTCATCCATCCCAATTAGTACTGCTGATATTGAAGCACCACAAAAATAAATAAATTATATTTATTTATTTATTTAATTTTTTAAAATTAATTTTTATTGGAGTACAGTTGCTTTACAATGTTGTGTTAGTTTCTTGTTGTACAGCAAAGTGAATCAGTCATACATATACATATATCCACTCTTTTTTAGATTTCCTTCCCATTTAGGTCAGTTTTGTGAATTTTAACTTACAGTATTTTCCTGCTGCCTGAACGTCCCCACCAACAGACTGCGAATACCCCTCCCAGGGGACCAACTTCCCCTCTTGCCCTCCCCTGACTGTGACCTAGTGACATTCACATGCACCAATGAGACCCCCTCGTGCCCTTTGCTCGTGTACTTCACCCTGACCCCATTAAAGGCAGTGGCCCAGGGTCCTCACTCTGGGCTCCCCCCCTGCTGGGTGGAGTCATCTCTCTTTATCCTCCCTCCATGTGACCCCCTCATGATGTACGGTAACTCTGTCTCTCTAGGACCTGTAGTGAGATACACTTTGTGTTCCTGCATCTCTCCTGTGTGTCTTCTTCTAGTCATACCTGACTGATCATCCATGAAAGAATACAAAACATCCTCCCTCCTTCTTCCAAGCCAGCAGCATTGTATTTCTCTGATCTATCTTCTGTGGTTACGTAGTTCTCTGACCACAGCCTGGAAAGGTTCTCTGCTTTCAAGGACTTATTTCATTAGATTGGACCCACTCAGGAAATCCAGGATTTTCTCCCCATCTCAAGATCCTTCATGTAATCACACCTGCAAAGCCCCTGGGTTTTCATGTAAGGTGACATTCTCAGGACTAAGGCATTAGAATGTGGACATCTTTGAGGGGCATTATTCTGTCTGCAACACAGATTTATAGTAAAAAATACAATAACTCTGACTAGTGGGGAGTGCAGGTATATATATATTACACATAAAATTTGAGGACCAGGTTGTCTGTAACAGAAGAATCGAGGACCCTGGATCACCTGTGACTGGAAGCAGTGGTAGCTAATCCTCAGGTAACAAGGATGTACCCTCATCAGTACAGCAATATCCCTGGAATGGCCACAGGCCAGGTGTAGGTTTGTTACTCTGAAGCTGGAAGTGGCAGTGTTCTCTGTGACTGTCTCCTTCCATAGCTCCCCAGGTTGGACTCCTGTGTCGCTGACTTAAGGGAAAGTTGGACTAAAGGCCATGATAGCATAGGACACATCTCCTGTTTAGATGAACTCAGGTATATATGGGGTTCCCTGGTCATCAGATTAGAAAGGACTTAAAGAGTAGAATGAGTCCTGGGTCAGACCCAGTGAGTTCTTCAAGAATAGAGAGAAATGCAGGTTGGGGTATGAATGGAGGTGAGAAGAAGTGCACTGTAAAAGGGAGAGCAAAGGAAAGGAAAGGTGAACAGATTGTAAATATTTACTCACTCCTACTGTACTATATGCCAGGTTCAATAGTCACAGTGTGAGGAAACAGGTCAGAGGTTATTAGCCCAGGGTCATAGAGTTAGAAGTTAGAGGTTAGAAGAACTTTTTTTAAAAAATTAATTTTTATTGGAGTATAGTTGATTTACAATGTTATGTTAGTTTCTGCTGTACAGCAAAGCAAATCAGTTATACGTATACATATATGCACTCTTTTTTAGATTCTTTTCCCATATAGGCCTTACAGAGTATTGAGTAGAGTTCCCTGTGCTATACAGTAGGTTGTTATTAGTTATCTATTTTATATATACTGTAGTAGTATGTATATATCAATCCCAATCTCCCAGTTTATCCCTCTCCCCACCCCGTTTCCCCCTTGGTAACCATAAGTTTGTTTAAATACATCTGTGACTCTATTTCTGTTTTGTAAATAAACTCATTGGTACCATTTTCTTAGATTCCACATGTAAGCGATATCATATGATATTTGTCTCTCTCTGTCTGACTTACTTCACTCAGTATGACAACCTCTAGAAGTCACTTTTAATTCCTAATCCACTCCCCCACCCCCATCTCTTACCTCTGGATTCTTACCCTGTTGGGGGCCCAGCCCAGAGCCCAGCCTCCTGGGGCTTGTGTGGTTCACTCCACATCACTGCTCTCATGCTTTTGTAACACACATCACAGTTTCTAATCATTTCCCTATTGATTTACTTACTTACTTGTTTGGACAATCTTCTCCGATGGACCTAGAGCTTCAGGAGCACCTAGATCGAGATAGATGCTGTAGGGTTTGTGTCTTTGGGATCTAGCATGGGTCTCCCACACCCTAAGCACCTGGTGGATAATCAGTTGACTGGTGGTCTGAGTGAAGAGGGGGCAGAATAGAATTCAGGGAAAGCACAGAGTTCTGATGACATTTTCTAGGCTTCACTTGTCCAATCGGCTTTAGGAAAGAAAAGGGTAAACCACCAGTTTGTCAAGATGGACAAATTTTTATCCTGCAAAAATTTTCATTTTGCCTCACTTTTGAGAAGTGGTATAAAACTACACATCTATGAAGCAAGAAAATTTGCTAAAGTAATGGAGACTTTTATAAAAGTAATGAATATAATTTTATTGGTGGAAATTTTTATGTTACCAAATAGGACAAATCAAGAGGTCGTGTGTAGCTATAATTATCTTTTGATTAGGCCCTATTTGAGGTTGTTCCCTGAGAAAGTGAATGTGTTGGTGGCCTGGCCAGAGGCTGTGGATTTCTCCTTCGTTGCTCCAGGTGCTTATGGCTATTTACCTTGGATGGCCAGCAGGTGCTGGTCCCACAGCACAGAGCATTTAAGTCTGCATTTTCTAAGCTTCCGCAACACTAGTATCATAAATTCCAGTTCTTATTCCTTCTGTGTGAGCTTGTGATTAGGAAGACAACCTCTCCACTTTAAAAAGTGAAGTAAAAGAGTCTGCAAAGAGGTATAATACGAGAATAGTCAGGTGGTCGCATGTGAAATACGTCTGCCAGATGCAAAATTGCCCAAATTGTAGACCCATGAATGGTCAGAATTCCCACAGGTGACATTCTAGAACATTCAGCACCATGTGTCTTAGTCAGATTCAACTTGCTTTGATGGGTCCATTTTTTTTCCTCTCAAAGAATTAGGGATTTTGAGTAACACTGTGTGACCTGTGGAGGAAGGCAGGATGGAGACACACGAGTGAAAGAATGGCCCACTCTCCAGCTCCAGTTAAGTTTTAATTGTATTTTATCTTACTACATCGTGTGCATTAATACAAACTGCCTTAAAGCCTTTCTGAAAGTACATACTGTGTGAATCAATCAATGGCTCAATCAATCAACAAGTAAACCGTAAAAAAGGAGCTGCTCTGTGTGACCTGTTTGAATTTGAAATTTTTGTGATACAAGCTATTTAAATTAATGACTGAAATGTAAGTAATTTCAAACTGCCCTCAGGAAAAATATATGTAAGTAGGAAATATTCCAATTGCATCAGCATTTAGCTCTGCCATTGATCAGTGGGGAAAAAATAACTCAGGATGAATTTTCTGGATTAATTCCCCTGTTATAAATGATAACTTCTGAAAAAGTACATATCGGGAAACTAATGAAATATTTGGTACATTATATGATTTTCCACAAAAACCTTTTTAATTACAAAATGCTATTATTCTAACAACTGTTATTTTATAGTGTATTTTAAGTGGTATTTTTAGTAAGATTTTATAGCTTCAAAAAAATGAAAATATAATTAAATGCAGACAATGATCTTAATAAAAGTATTGATACATGTAAAGGAATTAATATTAATTTTTTGTTTTGTATATTAAATTGCATTTACATATTTCATACTCTATTCATCAAAGAACAGCATGAACAGAATGATAATTTTATCCTTTATATGTTTTAGTGAAATAATGTTTTTGTGGTATAAAATTTTGCAATTTTAATAATAGTAGAGAATTTCACTCTGAACTTTCTATATTTTGTCTGTGGAATGGTCAGATAACTACTTTTTACTCTTAATCTTAATTCTAGACAAAATTTCAGGTCAATTTTCTTTTAGATTTCTCAATGTTTTCATATTAAAAAATAAGTATTTTTTTGATAATGCAAACATAAATATTTTAAAAGTCCCATTTCATATTTATTCACTATATGAAGGATCAAACTGAGGACTTTGAGTAGAAATCATTTATCTTCTGTAGCTGATTACACAGTAACACAATATTTTAAAATTAGAGAACTAATTTAATTTAACATAACAGAATATAATTAGAAAATAATTTGAATTTTTATCTGAATAACTCAGAGATCACCATATAAACTTTCTTTAACACTTGTGAACAATTAATATAAGATGCGAGAAGGGATGAAATTTGACAACTGAATTTAGATTTTCTGGTTTGTGTGTGTATATGTGTGTGTGCATGTGTGTGTGAGAGAGAGAGACAGAGAGAGAGAAGAAATCAAGGAAAAGAGAGAGCAATGAGACCTGGTTGGAGGTTGAGGACATATATTTGCATCTTGTCTATTTAAGTGCAAAGAGGTTTTTGGGTTAGTCAATAGTGATGTATCCACATATGACAATCACTTCAAAAAGACTCTAAGTAAAGTATTAATCTGATTTCTTCACATATTGCACCAAAATTTTTAAATATTTTAAAAAACATTTTCTGCAATACATTACTTCATGTCAGGCTGTGGTTAAATGTGACATGACCTTTTAAAGAGATGGTACAATTGGGAACTGTCTTTTCAGAGAATTTCCTTTGACCTGGGTTAACTCCACAGTGAGAGTGGCCAGGTGTGTGGAAGTCTCCTTTTTCCATGGACACCAGGCTCTACAGAAGCACTCTCAACAAAGATAGTATGCTTCTCTAATATCAGAAATGTCTTCCTTTCCTAAAACTCTTCTTAAAATTACCATAGTGTTGTCCATTAAAATATCTGACTACCAATTTGATGCATGATTTGGGGTGGGAAGGGACACCTCTTACAGAGAATCAAGTTTCACAAGGGATCCAGATTTTATACCCTCTTTTTCTGCTAAGAAGTCTTACCAAGTGAGCAAAGACTCCACAAAGTATAAAATCTCTATTTCATAGATATTTAATAGCATGCTTCTGGATATAGTCCTATAAGTTACTCTTCAGTGTTGGCTAAAAGCATAATATAGTGTTCAATGAAGATATATTTAATATCAGGACTTATAAATACTGAATTGCTTATTTTTTTTTCTTTTCAAACCATATACATCACACTAGAAAAAAAAAAAAAAACAACCAAGAAAACTGTACATCCATCTCATGGCACTTTAATCACAGTATTTAAAAAGTGAGTTTATATTTAAAATTTTATTCTTTTCCTTACTTGTATGAAGGTTAATCTATGAAGTAGCATACAAATCAAAGTAGAATCAGAGACTCCTGTTTTCTGGTCTGGCATGTAAGGAGTTCAGAATTCGCCACTACTTCCTGACAACATGTGAAAAGCTGAGCAGTCTGAAAAATCAACAACTCTTCTTAGATCCTTCAGAGATGTGAGATCACAGGGCAAACTGTTGCCTCCAAAATTGGAAAGACAGGCAGATGCAGAGAATCACAACTAACCTACACAGAAACCCCTGAGCAGAAACCTCCCAGGGAACCAGTGCTAGGGTAGGAAAACATTAACAGTAATTGACAAATTGCTGGAGACTAAGTATGGACAGATCTGTGAGTTAAAAACTTCAGGGGGACATGGTCATAGGGAGGTCCCCATTTGTGAGCTTTACTTCCTAGAACTCTAACAGATTCTCACAGTGGAGATCTAAGAAAAATCCCCTTGGCTTCCAGCAGGGAGAGAGGAAAAGTAAGCATCTTGAAATACATCAGAGCATTCTGCCTTCTTAACAAGGTTTGCCTTCAAGAGCAATTATTTTACCAGAGCCTACCTTACTGGGGTTTTATTAGAGCCTAACAAGCCTGGGGGAAGGGAAATGCCCAACTCTAGTTCCCTCTAGCCTTGAACATGAGGAAAGGGAAATATCCAAATCCAGCCCCCTCTAGCCATCCTGTCCCACCTAGGAGGGGAATAATAACTGAGAAGCACTGGTGGAAGTTCAAAGTCCAGGGGCACTCGTTTAACAAAAGACTCAGAACTAATCATAGAACTATAGAACACTTCTCTTCCCTCACACCTTACCACTACATTACTAAAGATCTATTTACTGCAGTTCCTTTTACCCAGTATATCATGTCCACCTTTCAAGAAAAATTATAACACAAACAGAAAGGTAAAAAACACAATTTAATGAGTCAGAGAAAGTGTCAGACCGAGACCCAGATATGGCAGGGATGTTGGAATTGTCAGACTGTGAACTTAAAACAACTATGATCTATATAATAAGGGCTCTAATGGATAGAGTAGAAACATGCAAGAACATATGGGTAATGTGAACAGAGAGATGAAAATTCTAAGGAAAAAAATCAAAGCAAAATGCTAGAGAACAAAAACAATGTAACAAAAGTGAAGAATGCCTCTGATGGACACATTAATATACTGTACACAGTTGAGGAAAGAATCTCTGAGCTAGAGGATATGTCATGAGAAACTTCCAAAACAGAAAAGAGAAGAGAAAAAAAAGGCAAAAAATAATGGAACAGAATATCCAAGAACTGTGGGATGACATAAAATGTGTAACATATGCATAAAAGAATACCAGAAGAAGAAGAGAGAGAAGAACAGAAGAAATATTTGAAACAATAAGGACTGAGAATTTTCCCCAGTTAGTGTCAGATTGTAAACTGCAGATCCAGGAAGCTCAGAGAACACCAAGCAGGATAAATGTCAATAAATGTACACCTAGGCATATATTATTCTAACTTCAGAAAATCAAAGATAAAATCTTGAAAGAAGCCAGAGGAAAAAACACCTTACCTAGAGAGAAGCAAAGATAAGAATTACATATGTCAGCTCCTCAGAATCCATGCAAGCAAAAAGAGAATGGAGAGAAATATTTAAATTGTTGAGAGAAAAAAACAACTCACCAATCTATAACTCTATGCTCAGCAAAATTATCTTTCAGAAGTGAAAGAGAAATAAAGATTAACTCAGACAAACAAAAATTAGGGGAATTTGTTGCCAGTTGACTTTTCTTGCAAGAAATGTTAAAATAAGTTCTTCAAGGGGAAGAAAAATGATATTGTTCAGAAAGTAGAATCTACTCAAAGAAAGGAAGAGTATGGAAGAAGGGATAAGTTAAGGTAAAATAAAAACTTTTATTTTTCTTACTTTTAATTCATCTAACAGATAACATTTTGTTAGAAATAATAGCAACAATGTATTTGATTATGTATGCAAATATATATATCCTTATGTATAAGTAAAATGTATGACAGTAATGATACAAGGGATGGGAAGGAAGAATTAGGAATTTGTCGTTGTTATAATGTACTTGCACTACCTATAAAGTGGTATGGTGTTATCTGAAAGTGGAGTTGAATCAGTTTTAAATGTATATTGCCAACTCTAGAGCAACCACTAAAAAGGTAAAAATATAACTGATATGCTAATAAAGAAGAGAAAATAGAATCATATATAATGCTCAATTAAAACAAAAAAAAAGCATACAAAGAGTGGAAGATAAAAATAGGAACAAACACAAGGATGACAAATAAAAACAGAAAGCTTTGTGTGAAGGTGGTCAAAAGGCACAAACTTTCAGTTACAAGATGAATAAGTTCTGGGGATGTAATGCACAGCATGGTGACTATAGTCAACAATACTGTATTGCTTATATGAAAGTTGCTAGGAGAGAAGATCTTAAAAGTTCTCATGACAAAGAATGTAATTAGTGCCTATGTGAGGTGATGATGTTAACTAAATTTTTGAGATAATCATTTCACAATATATACATATATCAAATCATTATGTTGTATGCCTAAAACTATACAAAATTCTATGTCAATTATATCTCAATAAATATGGTAGATATTAATCCAACTACATCAATAATCATTTTGTGTCAATGTTATAGGTATACCAATTAAAAGAGATGTTCATAGTTGACCATAAGACCTAAGTCTGCTGTCTAGATGAAACCTATTTAAAATATAAAGACAGATATAGATTAAAAGTAAAGGGAAGGAGAAAGGCATACAATGTTAGTACTATCCAAAAGAAAGCAGAAGTAGTGGTATTAATTTCAGACAGAGCAGATTTCAGCACAAGGAAAATTATTAAGGGTAAAGAGGGGTGTTACATAACAATAAAGCGTCAATTCTCCAAGAGGATATAGCAATCCTTAATGTGTATGCATCTAAGAACAGAGCATCAAGATATATGAGGAAAAACTGATAGAAATACAGGAGAAATAAATGAATCTATTATAGTTGGAAACATCCCCTATCAGAAATAGACACATGCTACCCAGCAGGCATAAAACCTGGAAGGACATAGTTGAATTCAATAGCACCATCAATCAACTGGATATAATTGACATCAATTGACTACTTCCTCCAATATCAGCAGAAGACCAAGCTGGCTAGAGTTGCCAGGACAAAGAATCAGAGAGGAAAGAGACCCGTAGAGAGAAAGAAACCCAGACGTCTTCAGAGGGTCTTGATCTGGAGATGTTCACAGAGTATGTTTCACAGAGTACTGAATAGTGTATATGTGTAAATAAACTCCTCAAATCTGGGGGAGGAAACAACCAAGAGAATCAGATAGAAGAGCACCTGCTCTCATGACCCAGACTGCAACATCTCCCAATTCGCAGAGATGAAATTATGCTCAAAGGGTCCTGCCTTCATAGTGAGGAATACTTAAGTCTACATTAAACACTGCGCTGGTCGCACCTAACTTATCATAAAAGCAAGACTTGAATGGGTCATTAGTTTTTCCCGTGTCCAGAGAAACTGGACCGATAGAGTTGACCATGGGGAAGAATGCAGAAGAAGCATATCTGGGTGAAAATCACACATTTAGTATTGGGTGTGCTCAGTTTTCAATAGCTAGACACCTAAGTGGAGCTCTCACAAAGGCAATCTGGTACCTGATGGGATTGTTCAATGGAGAGGAGGAAACTCAGGTTTCATCTCAGGTACTAACTTTGCAGAAGGTCTTCCTGGGCCATCTTAGCCAAAGTTCTCCTTCAACTCCATGAATCTCTGACACAATTTCCATTGTATTTCTATTATGCTCACTAGATAATCTTGTCAGTTATACTTTGTAATTGTCTGTTGGTGTTCTCTCTCTCCATAATGGGATGTGAACCCCCTGAGGTAGGATTTGTGTTTGAAGATCTTATATTCATGGCCGGAACAGTGCCAGACACAACATAAATGTGTAGTTAATACTGTGGAATAACTGACTGGAAAGACAATGATAAAACAGAGGAGAGGCATGTGAGCTGAAGTTAATGATTTTGGAACAATAAACATACAGATGGTAATTTAAGATAATTTAATTCTGAAAGGATGAGATCCCTCTGGAAGTGAGATGAGAATAGGGTCCATGCAGCTTCCTGAGGATACCGTCCTTCAAGTAATGGACAGAGCAAGAAGAGCTTCCTTAGGAGGTGGACAAAGAGTAACAAGGAACGGAAGGGGAGAACCAGAAGAGTGATCTATCATCACCTTAGTTTGGGTTCCCCCAAGAAATGACTCCGAATCAGGAATTTGATGCATGTAATCTATTTGAAGGTGACCCTAGGAACACAAAGTGGGAATAGGGAAAGCCAGTAAGGGGTGCATTAATAAGGGGGCGATCACCATGGGCTACAGGGTAGAGGGCTCTCACTGGGCAACCTCTGAGAGAATGTGTAAAACACAACACAGAATTATACCATTGAGGAGCAAGGAATCTGGGCTTCTTATCCACTGTTCTCCCTCACTTCATGGTAAAGGATTGCTTTTTGAAACATCAACTCCCTGCCACTTGTGTGAGTCTAGACACTCCTGCTCCCAGGAACAGCCCTTAGGCAGAAACACGTGGGTTCATGAGCAATGATGCCATAGGTGTATTTGGAAGCTCTCTTCCAGAGCTGCAGGTAAATTCTGGGTGGCCTTAGGGGATATGGGCATGGACTTGGAGCATCTGCCACATTCACGTTGCTGTAGAGTAGAAGGTGTTTGAAGGAGTTACTGGTGAACTGTGTGTACATGGTAAATCGAGCCAGGATACCCCATAGAAATAATAGGGACCAACACTCGGGGGTACTGTCCTTAGAAAAAAGAATGAAAATATTTTCTCTGGTTATCCTGAGAGGTAGTAATAGAAAACAATTCAGGAATTATGAGACTCAGAAGGAAGACATCTTTGGAATGGATGTTCCAGGAAGGTTATTCTTCATTGGAAATCACTGCTATATGAGTAGGAAAGTGTGGGTGTAAGTGTAAAGGAAGGGACCTCTGAAGCCAGGCTGTCTGGGTTCATCCTTGGTTCCTCCCTCTCCTGTGACTATGGGCAAGTTACTTTGCTATTTGGTGCTTTGGTTTCCTTACCTTAAAATGGCAGTAGTTATGTCCCTTAAGTTCATAGTGTTATTAGAGGAACTCAGTGAGATTATTGCTATTCTCTTGTATGATATATGTCAAGGCATCCTAGTTTTACCCTATTATTCTATATTAAATTTTTATTTTTAATATATCCTATCAAACAAACAAATATAAAATACAAACTTATCCAGGATTATTTGGAATTAAATTTCTGATTAATAGTTGATATGCAAATATGTATTTATTTATCATATATATATTTATCAGAAAAACAACAATTGAGATATAACAGACAACTCTATTTGATGAACTTTGTCAGTAATTATCAATCTTGTATCCACATTATGATTAGGGAAATTTTAAAAATAAATTTATGCCTGAGCCCCATTTTCAGAAGTTCTTAATTGATTGGGATCCTGGGAGAAACTGGCAGGTTGAGAAGCATTCATTTATCTAAGAGTCAAGATTTTGTAGGGCCTTAGAAACATCACTCTGAATACTGAATGTTATGATATACCTCCTGAATTTTTTTTAAAGAGAGAGAATTTCACATAAATAGAAATTTACTACAAATGCCGTATGTTATTATTTCTCTGAGGTAAAATGCATGCACTATGTTTTTGTATTTTTGAAAGTCAAAAGAATTTGTCATCTGTCTAAAAAATAGTAACCTTTTACATTATATATATCTAAGATATTTGCAAATATTAATTGAATGGGGGCAAATCTAGAAGATGTTACATTTAAACTCTATTGACTAAACTCAAAACTTGTATGTCACAGGACAGAAGAATAATTATTATTATATCAATGCAGAAACACTTTGATAACGTACAAGCATATTTCCAATAACTGCCTGAGGAGGACTGAAAATAATGTATGCTATTTCTGGATAGTGCAAAAAAAAATACATCTTTTAATCTTCTGCATAGTAATAATAGCTATAACCATGAATTTTATTATCATAAAGCACTTTAGGAATCAGTGAAGAACAAAACAATTAGAAATGTTTCAAAATTTTAATCATGTATTAAATTAATTTTCTGTGTGACTGCTTATGCAAAATGAGAAATTCAGTGGAAAGCTGAAATAAATAAAATTGTTTTCTTTAATTCTCCTTTCTTCAATTTATAGTTACCTTCATTCCTAGTATAATTGCCATACTTTTTTTACAGCAACTGTCCCTCACTCTATGCCCTTTTAAGGAGGATAGACCCATTTTCCCAAAAAAAACATATTTGGAATGCTCATGAGTTATGTTCTTCAGAAGTAAATTTAGAAGGCTAAAAGTTTGAAAGTCCACAAATTAGAAATTTGATATCAGCTTTACTCTTTAATGAGTTCTGATTCCTTTATCATAAATTTCTAATTGTACTTTTAGGAGAAGTTGAATTGTATAATAAAAAATGTACCATAAAACTCACTTCAAATGTTCCTCTAGTTCATGGTTTAGAACAAATATCTTAGAGCTGGGAAGTTATCAATAATTATCCACCTCATGCAGAGGCATTACATAATTCTCTTTTAACTTATTTGTATATTTTACAGGTAAGGTTTTAACTTTGCATCTTAACATGTAAGATATTAAATGATTCTTTAATATTTCAATATCACAGGAACTTAGATGCATTAGTACTGCTGCTTTGGAATATGTTTAATTTGTTATTGTATAAAATGCTGCTCTGTCTATTACATGTAGTTCTGAAGAGTTCAGCCTGTTTTCTGCCTAAGATAATAAGGAATCAATCGTGGATGTCATGGTCAAATTTTCTTTGCCCATTTCAGCTTACCGGAACCACTTACAAGGGAGAATTACGTTGCACTCGTATTAAAGTTTATACACAACTTCTAGGATAAGTTGGAAGATGGAATTCAAGCTATAAGAAGTAAATCTGTTCCCTCCAGAAATCAACAGAACTAGTTTTAAAAAAACACAAAACACGGGAGAGGCCACAAGAGCAAAGGGGTTTTGGAATCTGGAAGAAGATGCTGGTGACAGACCTGGGACACCTGAGGCTCCCAGATGATGCTGTGGTTTGAGGGAGAACGCATCTACTCTCAAACCATGTTGAGAGAAGGTGGGAACCTCAGTTTACTCCGTTTACGTGGCAGACTCTTCAAATGGCTTACAAGCTGGCACTATCTAGCATCTCAGGGCATGGGAACAAAGGAGCTAAAATAAGGAAGGTGGAAGGAAATGTTTTGATAAATAGTATCCTATAAAAGAGACCCATGCCAGCGTTCATCATTTTAAGAGAAAAAATGTCTACTGGAGTCAAAGAACAGATGGGAGAGGGAGAGAGAGAGAGAGAATAATGGAAAAATATGAGAGATGCCACATTGACTTGCTGCCATAATTAAAAGCAAGCATAAAGAAATGTGTTCATGTAAGGAAAGACTTAAACAATGGTCTGGTTCCATGAAAAGACTTATTTATCGTCATGGATCCACATGGAAATTGACGTTTATACGGAGAAGTCACAAAGGCAATGGCAATTCCTTGCTGCCGCTCACTTTTACTCACCTGGACATAGGTACAAATAGAGAAAACTAAAAAAAGAATTCAGGGCTTCCCTGGTGGCGCAGTGGTTGAGACTCTGTTTGCTAATGCAGGGGACACGGGTTCGAGCCCTGGTCTGGGAAAATCCCACATGCCACGGAGCAACTGGGCCCATGTGCCACAACTACTGAGCCTGCGCATCTGGAGCCTGTGCTCCGCAAAAAGAGAGGCCGCGATAGTGAGAGGCCCGCGCACCGCGATGAAGAGTGGCCCCCGCCTGCCGCAACTGGAGAAAGCCCTCGCACAGAAACGAAGACCCAACACAGCCATAAATAAATATAAAAATAAATAAATAAATTAGCTTGAAAAAAAAAAGAAAAAAAAATTCAGACTGCAGCCATGCTAATCTGAGGTCAATTCAATGGAAACCTTTTCAGGTTTTAATCAATAAGGGCAGAAGGCTTTAAATGTTATATTTTTCTCTCAGTGCATAAGGAACCACATTGGTTTAAATATTAATAGCTGAAAGGAGCTACGTTTTTTTTCCCCCTTTAAGTTTTCTAAAATAAAATTTATTGTTGGCTTGAAGGCAGCTAGAGAAATTTTAGGCCCAAACCTAATATTTTTCAAGACGTTATAAGTGACTAAGAACAAGAATTTAGAATAAAAGTGACTCCTCAAACATAGCTGATTGTATTCCATAGATCTTTCATGCACCTTAGCAGCAAAATGCAGACAGAAAATTAAACTAGAAAGAGTCAAAGGGAAAAAGAGATGATTTTATTATAGGATGAAAGTTTTCTAATTCTGACCTAGAAGTTAAAATTTGTTTGCTGATACATCTAAACTCATCTCTACCTCTATGTTCCAGAAATGACATATACATTTTTTCTGATAATAAATAATAAAATTCCAATCAACAGAGGAAGTAACAGTCTCTTATGTGCAGCATTCCCAAGTGTTCAGCCTCCCTGCTTCTTCATATTCTTTAATAATATGATTTTTCTCTTAGCCCTATTACATATGGCTCTAGCAGGGGCCTAGTATTATATTTCATTGCATAAATGTACAAAACATTTTTTAATCAGTCTCTTACCAAGAGACCTATAGGTTCTTTTTTTTTTTGAATTTTATTTTATTTATTTTTGTATACAGCAGGTTCTTATTAGTTATCTATTTTATACATATTAGTGTATATATGTCAATCCCAATCTCCCAATTCTTCCCACCCCTCTCTTCCCCTTTGGCATCCATACATTTGTTCTCTAGGGAGAGACATATAGATGGTTTTTAAGTTTTGCTGTGATGGAATATGTTGCAGTGAAATAATTTTGGAGCAACTCTGAGTACTTTCTCTGCTAGGTAACTAGAAGTATAATTTTTGAGTCCAGGGATAAGTCCATTTTTATGTTGGATTAGTATTCATCTCATAGTTTCCTTCCCACTTGCTGCCTCAATCTTACCAAAACCCCCTGGACGCAAGCATTATAGTGGTCTCAGTGGGGGATCAGGTGAAAGGACAGAAAGGGAATCCAGTCAGTCTCAAAACCCTGTTTCTAAAGAAAGCGCAATGTATTTAGAGAACTGAAGCAATTTCAGTATGGGTGAAGCCCAGGGGAAGCAAGGGGAAATATGGTACGGGGTGTGGCTGGAGAAGATAAGAGGGTTGAGCAGATTACAGGTTCTTTCATGCCACATCATCACATTGGATTTTCTCTGAAGTCTAAGTGGAGACTTTGCAGGATTCTGTCCAGCAAGGGACATGATCAGATGTGTGCTTCAGCAATATCACCATGACAACAGTGTGAACAGCACTGGGATAGGATAAGATGAATGGAAGGAGTCTGTTGCCATAAGAATTGATGAGGGATGTAAATTGGCTACAGGCGGAGGGGACTGAGAAGTGGACAGACCTAAGGAATTACAGGTGGGACACCTACCAGCACCAGATCACTTCACTTAGAGGAGAAGACCTACCCTATGATCTCACAGAACACATTACTGAATATAAATTGAGGTGGTTTTAAGAATCTGAGCTTTGGGGTATTTTACTGCCCAGCTGTGATACCTGAAATATTGGAGTTGCTATAAAATGGGCCAGGTTGGCTCACTCTTCCCCTCCTGTCGTCATGGAGAGCAGAGCACTCATGTTAACAGTCCCACCAGCAGCCATGGAGGAGAAAGAAAAGAGTTCCCTAGGTGGAGAGGACCACAGTAACCAAGGATGGAGGAGGAGATGCTGGGCAGGCTGAACAAATGTTGTTTACCACCTAGGGGAGAGTGGGAAGCAAAGAGGCCTGAGGACCAAGGCTTATACCCCACCAGTGCTTAGGTGGCAGAGACAAAACCCTGGAAGAAAATAGAGAACATACAATGGATGGACTCAGAGATCACGGTCCTGAAAGAGAAGGAGGAGAGAGCGTTGGCGCCTTAGATTGCGCAGAGCGGTATATCCTCATCGGGACAGGGTCCGTGACTCATTCCTTTTCTATTGCTGCACAATAAGAATATGTTAAAGTGAGAAGTGGGAAAGGGGACATGGTACCCAACATGAAGACTGCAGGATTTCTGAATGTATCCTCAGTGGCTTGGTGGACTGAGTGGGATCAAAACCTGCTCTCTACAGACAGTTGTGTCCATAAAGTCTGAAAACATAGATTAATATGTGAAACATCATCTAGGGCATGTTTAGTATAAAAAAATCTCTATTTCCAGGCTCTGTGGATACCCTGAGACGTACTAAATAATAAAAATGACCTTAATAAATTGCTTAGCTCAGAAGTAAGAGAAACACTGAGTGTTGGATAACTCAAGCTGAATCCCTAGCAGCTTAAGGTGACATAGGATCTGGATACCAGCACAAGGGGATAGGGTTCTAAACATATATCCTGCATAGATAGGGTTCCCATGGGAAGGAGGTTTCGTGGCCTTGAGTCTACCCAAGAAGGGGAAATAGAGCTGATTGCCCGACACAGAGCCGGAGTTCTTTCAATGTTGCCAGTCCAAGTATGTAAGGAAAACCACCACCACCCAGAACTGGCAAAGGAGCTTGCTCTCTTCCTGTAACCCCAGGGTAAGAGACCCTATACCCTCTGAAAATGTAAGCTTCATGAGGACAGGGTTTTTTACCTCTTTGGTTCACGGCTGTAACCAGCATCCAGAGCAATGCCTCATACATCACAGGTGCTCAGTTAATAGCTGTTGAATTATGGAAAATTAATATTGAGTTCTGGCCACACAGCGGTGTGGAGTCTGAATTTGCATTACCTGCACGGATCAGGAATACCAACCATACGAAGTGGAACAAGACCATACAAAGTAGCCCTGGATTGATGAAACCAGCAACTCTGGTAGAATCAAGGGGAAAACCCATCTGACCTGTTCACTTCCATGGGCACACCTTAGTAAAAATCACTACCAGTAAAACCACGTAAAGAATGTGATCATAAGGGAGGGGGGATGGTTTGGGACAGAAGACCTAAGCCACATAATGTTCCTTTGGAGAAAATTGTTGGGTTTTGTATTGTATAAGCTAGTTTAAAAGCCAATAAGTATCAACCAATGGGCAGTGGAAGGTAAAGATACAATAAAGTGGGGATTGGATGAGGAAATGTAGTCGTTGAAAGTAAGGGTATGAAATTTACATTATGGGGGGCAGGGACAATCTATAACAGAAGAGAAGGGATAAAAAAATGAGTAATTACTAACTGGTCACTCAGGAAGTTGAGAAAGGTCTTGCTTCATGGCTCCTATTTTCTGTTAGTGAGAAGTAATGACATTTTCTTTGAGAGTTTTTTGAGGAGAGGGATCTGGTAACACTCTTACCATCTACATATCATATCAGGTGTGACTGGCACCTTCTGTTGATTATGTCTAATCCTTATGGCAACCCTGAAGGATAGAGGTTATTATCTCTATTTTACAAGTGAGGAATCTTGAGCTCTGAGAAGCTCTGGAATTTACCCAAGTTAAATAAATAGTGGAGATAGAATTCAAATACTTGCTCTTGTCAATGAACTCTTCTGACTCATCAGCATTCACTTTGGAGAGGAGCAGAGGGTGGAAATAATCATCATCAGAGGAAGAGAAAACAGCCTTATGGGATACACAGTCTCTGTGGTGAAGCACTGAGGGGCCAATCAATGCAACAGGACCAATTTGTGGTAGCTCCATCTGTATGATTCTGGATTCCCAAACTCCCACCCAGACCCTGCCCCACTCAGATCAGCTCCCGGGTGTAGGAGGCGCATGAAGTATGGTTGTGTTAATCACAGTCAGGGTTTGGATCAGAGTTGAAGTGGAAAGACAAGGACAAAGGAATCACCAGTTTGGGTAAGAGAGTTGATTGTGCTTCACTGTGAAGGGCAATGGATCTGTCCCTAACACTGCAGAACCCATGACAAGGGGACAAACTATGTCACAGATAATACATATAAACCAAGCTAACAATTTGTCCAATAAAATATGTTCTCTCATCCTAGATTTCCAGATATATTTTTAAAATGATTACATTGAAAAAGAATAAAGGTATGTTTTTTACATAACTGAAAGTCAACAAAATATTAAAATAACTGAAACAAATTATAATTGCCTATGTCTGAGTATTCTGTCAGTAGGATGACAATGTTTGGATAAATAATAATATTGAGACAAAATTACTGTTTTTATAGTCAAGCTTTTCACACCAATTTTGTGAGACAAATTCACTTTTTAGTCTATCGATATAATCTAAAAGACTAAAAGTAAAATGTAATTGTATTTGAAGTATACAAAATTGAATTTATTTTCCTCAAACATCTAAATTAAAGGAAATGTGACAAAAAGTTAAACATTAAGAATTATGCATCTAAATTAGAATATAAACATAATTATTGAATACAATATTTTATGTCAAATTTTTTATTGCTGCTAAAATTTTATTTAAATTTAAAGAAAATTTAATTAAATCATATTAAATATTTAAAATAAATGAAACCACTTCCTATTCTGGCATTCTGCATTCCATTTAATTGCATATAAACTCTGCACATTTAAGATTATTTTAGACTATATGAATTTAAGATTTAAAAGTACTTTGCAAAATGTCCTTCAGCCATCATATGCAAATTGCAGTAACTTGCTAATTTATGAGTGCCCTCCATGAAAACTCTCAAGGCTTCTTATTGCACCTCTTCTGAGTTCAAATCCCTTGCCTTGAACTTCCAGGCTCTGCATGGTCTGATTTTCCTTACCTCTCCAGTGTCATCTCACATCGTTATACCCCTCACTTCCTACCCTCTTTATGCTTCTTCTTGCTCATGTGACTTTCTTGTCCACTATTCTATCGCCGGGTCCAGCACAATTATCTAAGAAGAAAAGTAAGTCCATGAAATCTTCAGGTATCTATCGAGGCCTGATGGTACCAGAAGTCAGGAATGCAGAGATGAAGCTGGCTGCTAGAGCGATGGAGCTTGCATTCTGGTGGTGGAGCAGATCGTGAAGGCCAGTGGAATGGGCACGTCTCGGCACCTTGTGGAATGTGAGGTGGGTACCTTACGTGGATTCCTTATGATAAAATCTCCTTGAGGGAACGCCCAAGAGCAGGTCATGGAAGAGCCAGTTAGGGTTTGCCAAGAAAGGAAAGAAAGCACACCTGGAAGGTGGATGTGTCTGTTGGGGTTTAGGGCAAAGGCAGTAGGAAGGTGGTCTTGTTCATCATTGGGCTTCTTGAATTTTTCTGCTGAAATCTCTAATAGCAGTGAGAAATGAATGGCAGTGGGAACTCCCCAGAGGCCCTGATTATATAACCTAAACGGTCCTTAAGCCTAAGGGGTCTCCCTTTACAGTGTCATCTTGTATCACATAAATTCTTGTGAAGATGCATTCTGCTTCTTAGCATTCTAAGAATGTGTTATTTTAATTAAAAAAATGATGATCTTAACTTGTAAGTTTAATTGCCTAACATTTTCTCCAAAATTTGGAGATAAATCAGTGCTGCAGTATAATAAGCCGTGTTTATCCCGAGACTGCTGACCTCCTCATTGTACTCTGGGGCTCAGACCCCAGTTGGGTGATGATGTTTCCAATACCCTCGTTTTCCTCTCTCCTCCATCATCCCCGTGAGTGCAACAGAGTCAATTTGATAATATGGCTGTTTTAGTGAGACCTGATTCTGTTCATTATTCAGACTGAACTAGCTTTTTGCTTTCTGTGGGGAAGTAAAGGAATATCTACTTAATTTACTTATTTATTCTACAATAAATGGTTATTGCAGCCTATCTGCAAATACGCTCCTGTTTTTCTAACCAGACCCCTGCATCTGAGAGTGCAATGTTTGCCAGTAGAGAAGGAAGTGCCCCCCTACCCAGTTGAAGAGGAGGAGTCTAATCTTCGGGTGAGGCAGGTGCACTAATCTCCATCCTCAGGCAAACAGGACAAATGGTTGTGATTCATGAGGGATAACACTTAGTGACAATTTTTAACAATACATGACAAATCGGGTTGAAAATCCTGAGATAAGGCTTCTATGTCCAAAACGGAAGGAGAATATTAGGCATATCAGAGTACTTGGCTGCCAGCTGTCACAGAGGTATTTTGATTCAAAGATTATGAAAATTACATGTTACTGCCTACTCAAGTGATACAGTGAAGAGAAATCAGACACTTGGATGACTCTTGAGTGTCTTTTGGGCTCTTTCTTCCAGAATTCATTTATTTAAAAAAAAAAAAAAACAACCCTTCAAAACCACTGAACGTGCCAAGTGCAGTTGTGAGGTACTGGGGAAATAACAATTAATTTGTTTAAATAATATTTGAGTTTCTAGGTGTCAGGTACTGTCTGACTTGATCAAAGAGAACAGAGCCCCTTTTCATGTACCTTAATTACATTTGGGAGAGGCAGCCTATAAACATCAAACAAATTAACAAGAACAATGCCAATAAGGAGAGTAATAATGAGAGTTTCCATAGCGTTATGTGATGGAGGCGGGGCAGACAACATTTTTCTGAAGAGTGACATTTAAACTGTGATTTGAGTGGCAGGAAGAAGGCAGCTATGTAGAGATCAAGCAGGGATGATAGTTATTCCCAAGGTCCTACAAATGGGCTCTTTGGGGTGGCTGAGGAACAAAAAGGAGGCTCTCACGCCAGATTGCAGTGGGAGAGGGGAGAGTGGTGAGGCTGGAGGCTGAAGAAATGGCAGAACCAGACATACAGATCCTTGATGAGCCAGGGTTTGACGTTTACCCTAAATCTGATAAGAATTCATTAGAAGATTTTAAGCAGGAAAGTGATAGGATCAGGCTTGCATTTTTAAAAGGACTTTACATGACTGTTGCATGGAAAATGGACTATGGACTATAGGAAGTAAAGAATGGATGCAGGTGGAGATGATGATTACACGGGAAGTGGCTGCGGAAGTGGGGGGATATGGGAGGACCCAGGATATATATGTATTAGAGGTAGTGTCAACTAGACCTCCTCATGGATGAACTGAGCAGGTGAGGAGGGAGGGAAAGTGAAATAGACAATAACTCCTCATATTTGCTTAACTTCGGCACTGTAGCTTTCCCTCCCCACCTCAGCCCCGACCCTGCACACATATGCATCTGCTTCCCCCAAAGCCTTCCCCATCTCATGAGTTGCTAACACCAAAAATTCAGTTGCCCACGCCCAAAATTCAGTTGCCCTGGCCAACGCTTCAGCCATCCTTGTTTCTTCTCTTTCCTGCACATCTCACAACCAGTTAGCTCTACATTGAAAAATGTTTCAATCATCCATCCACTTCTCACGTTTCAAGTGCTGACTACGTGGCCCAGACCAGTATCATGTGGCACCAGGATCTCTCTTACAGCATCCTAGAGTCTTTCTGCTCCTCTATTCTTGCCTTCCTCCAACCTATTGTCAACTCAGGAAGAAGGATTACCTTCCTCAAATGTAAAAGACTGACATGCCACTATAATTTCACATTCTAAGTTGAACAAAATCCAAACTTCTTTGCGTGGCCTGAAAGGGTCCACACGGTCCTGCCTCTGTCTACCTTCCTGATCCTTTGGATGTCATCCTCCTGCTTGTCATTACCTGCCAGTGGTACTGATTTCTTTTCTTAAATCCTGATTTAAGCACAGTTTGCCCTTCAAGGCATCTATACCTAGGTTGAGTTTCTAAGAATTCTGATTCCAATCAAGATGTGAAAATTGTCCTTTTTTTTTTTTAATGTGGAATTTTAGCTGAAGCTCTCAATGGATTTCTTTGTTTGGTTGTCATCTTTTGATGACCTTCAGTGATTGGGAGTGGCAGTTTTCAGACTGATTGAATGTTTTTAATAGGTTTTCATCACATGTGATTTATTTTTCATGCTGGTGTGAAACCTCTGGTTATTAAACCTCTGCAAATTAGCCTAGATAACACATCAGTCCCATAAAAAGAAAAATCATGGACTTCAGTATCAGTCACAACAATGGCTAATTAATTCCCCATTCATGTTCCCAGCAGAAGTTGTGAAATTACGAGTCTTAGGAGACTCAGCAAGCAGTTATGTTTTGTGGCATTATCGCTTTGTATCTTTTCTCTCCTTCTCTAAGTCGTCAGGCTTATGGTAGCTCAGGCAGCACCTGCTACTAAAAGGAAACGCACAGAGCTTCGTTTGGGCTGGTCTTGAGGTCGGTCTGCTGCTCTCACGCTGGAGAAGCTCTGGGGGGACGTGTTGGGCCCGGTAAGCTCCTGACCAGATGTTCAGTGTCAGAGAATGATCCAAGTGCAAATAAATGATAAATTAGTGAGAGGAACTCATGCTTCACAGCCCTGTGATTTTAATGTTCTGTAGGGAACCACTGCAGCATGCATTTCCAAATTAAGCAAAAGGAAAACCTCCTTCACACACACAATGCAGCATGTTTTCTGGAGTGGCTCCTGTTCTCCAGACAGTTTCTGAGCAAGGTCCACAGATGTCAAGCATAGCTTTGTGGAAGAAGAGAAATATCTTACAGCCATTATCATAGACTTATCTCCCTTCCACCTAAACCTTGACACTAAGAAACTGAACGGATTGGGGTGACTTTATTATTCTCTTTTCTTAAGTGAACATAGGTCCTTTCTATTGCTTCATAAACCAGATTGTTATAACAGAAAACAAAGTTGTAGTAATGGAAAATACAGAAGCTTTATTGTATTGAATATTTCCCAAGTACTGGTAATTTTATAGGGGGAACAGAATACGACTGTGGGAAAGGAATCTGTAGAAAACACATGAAAAGGACTTTGGAACCTCCCTAAAGCAATAGTATGAAAGTGATTAAACAGCAACATAGACTAAATTACCGAGGTCAGTAATTTCATTTCCCGTCATGGTACAGGATGACCACCTGGAGGCTTCACAGGCAAAGAAAGATCCCCTCTACTCACCCCCCTCCGCCCCAACCACTGAATCACTAACAGAACTTCTTTGCCTATAGATCAGAAAAAAAACATGAGGTTCACAAGCCACTGAACTTTTCCAGAAATAATTTACTCAGATCTGTCAAAGACAACTTAATATGACAGACACAGAGGAGAGTGACTTCTGGTTCAATGTAACGTGCAGAAGCAAATGTCTGGCTGAACATCTTAATGTGTTATCCGCTGCTGGCCCCCAATCCACATATTGTCCCTCCAGGAAAACTGAGGGCAGCCACTGGATGATGTCATCAAGAACATATGAACCTCAGGGGACCTGAGGATGAGAAGGAAACTCTTCATTGCCTTCCTCCTCCTCCAGCTCCACCTTATCCCAGCCCTGGAGCCTGCAGACATCCACAGGGCACGTCTCACTTTAGGAGAATCACAAAGAGGTTAAACCTCATAGGCAGGCACATTGGCTGAGAATGTTCACAATCCCAAATAGTGCTTTGTTCCCTTATTTCAAATGGGAAGCAACAATGGTGGATTTAAATGTTGATTTAAAATTTAAGTCAGGGACCTCCCTGGTTAAGAGTCCGTGCTTCCTTTGCAGGGGGCGTGAGTTCGATCCCTGGTCAGGGAGCTAAGATCCCATATGCCACACAGCGTGGCCCAAAATTTTTAAAAATTTAAAAAAAGATTTAAAAAAATTAAGTCAAATAAAGTGATTATTTAAGTCATAGAAAGCAGCATTTCCACACCCTATTTGTAGGATTTTATGTTTAACAGAGGGGTGAGTTCCTACTGCTTTCTAAGAAGGCTACAAAGTTTATCCAGCCTCTGAGAGAGCTTCAAGATCAATTTAAATAGAGCTCAGAGAAACTGAGATGTGTGTGACCTACTGCACGTCATTGACAAGGTGAGCTTCTGAGACAGCCAGACCTGGGTTCAAATCTCAGCCTTGTCTGTTATAGTTGAATGATCATGCCTGAATGAATTAATTTTATTCCTCTGCAAAAGATGAAAATAACATATAGTATCAAGGTTGCAAATTTGTTGTGAGGATTAAGTGTAACAATCCACTTGAAACATTTTGCACAGTGCCCCAAGATTGTTAATGTCAGTATATTTAGAAAATTTTTTTCAGTCATTTATGGAAGTAAAAAACACCACCCGGTGTTACTTTGCATCAAATAAACATGCTGTGTTTCTGCAAACTCCAAGGGAAGCTATTTCAACTCAATCAGTGACTCCATTCCTTCGAAAGCCAACTTCATGACTACTAGTAATTTGAGACTCTTTTCAGCCCAAGAAAAATACGGTGTAGCCCTCTCTCAATATTAATTAGATCTCCGGTATAAGTCAGGACCTTATGAAGGCAAACCTTCAAAGACAGTCTCTGCTGAAATGTTGGAAAACATTTCTGGGAAGTGAAAATCTTCCTTTAAATAAAGACTGTTAGATCTGGAAGAAATCTTAGAAGTCAGCTTTAAAAAACTTACATTTTAATTAATCTACAGTAAAATGTACTCTTTTGGGGGTATATTTCTGAGTTTTGACAAATGCAGAGAGTTGTGTAACCACCATGAAAATTTATACTGGGATAATCCTTAAAGGTGAATCCCAGATGAACGGCATATGACATATTTTATTGGTGAATGATCTTCCTCTCAATATGAATGTTTCCCGTTATTTATCCAGAAGAAAAAAGGAAAGAAAAGTAACAGGGAAGAGCTAAATCGGACTCCAAGTTGGATCTGTTTCTTTGACTTTAACCTTTGCTTTTCCGTTGCTTTCGTTATTATAATCGTACGTAACGGCCTGCCTCAGGGAACCCTGCCCCTCTGCAGTTCAGCTCACTGGGAGACAGCCTGATCCTGCCCACCTGTGGATGGCTGCAGAAAAGAAGAAACTGACACATACCCTCACCGAGGCTGGTCATTCCAGGAGATGTTTTGCAAGACTGATTGCCCTTTTACTTTACTTCCTCACCGCCTCTCCCTCTCTGATTCTATAAAAGAAACTGGCATCCAGACCGCGATAAGATGGTTTTTGGGGGGACCCTAGTCTGCCAGCTTTCCGAATAAAGTCGTACTCCCTGCCTCGACACCTCATCTCCGATTCATTGGCCTGTGGTGCAGCAAGCAGAGGGAGTGGACTCGGTAACACAAAGATGATTAGTGATGATAAGGTGATGGGATAGGAAAGCAGGCACATTGCTAGCATTCTTAGTAGTGTTTTCAGTGGCTGCAAGTGCTTTAATATGGAATATGCAGAGTACATTGGTCTGAGTGCTGAGCCTTTGGGTTCCACATTCTCAATAGCCAGGTCCTCCAGCCACAGAGTAAAGGAATATAATGAGGCCACT
Organism: Balaenoptera acutorostrata; assembly: GCF_949987535.1. Classification (NCBI taxonomy): domain Eukaryota; kingdom Metazoa; phylum Chordata; class Mammalia; order Artiodactyla; family Balaenopteridae; genus Balaenoptera; species Balaenoptera acutorostrata. The sequence goes on along the minus strand of NC_080065.1, from coordinate 10,463,976 downwards.
TGGAGCTCATCTAACCAATATTCCCTGAGGCACAGATCTCTCTCTTCACAGAACTCTGCAGACTCTGCTAAAGAGCTGGGGATACACCTCCTCAAAAACTAACCAATTCAATTCTGATGAGCTCAGAATTCCCAGAAACTGACCTTCCTGCAAATTCCTCCAGTTGTTTTCAGGTCTGTCTTTGGAACCAGAGTAGTCTGCATGAACCTTTCATTAACTGAACTCCATAGCTATATATCTCTGTTATTTCATATTAGATGAGCTCAAGCATACTTCTTTCACTTGCGACAGGAAGATGTGAGGAGGGCTAGATGATATTTGTACCCACACAGGGATTGCATTAAAAAAGAGGAATCCTGTGCTTCAGGAACCCGAATCTCTTAAAATAGGCAGTAAATATGCCTACTCTTTGCTTGGAGGGAGACGGTGTCTTTATTTTACTAAGCAGTAAGTGTGCCCTCCATCACTATCTTCCAAAGCTCTTTGCTATACAAACTTCCTTGGAAAGATAGTCCAGAATAAAGTCAATTATCGAGTCGGTTCACATGACTCTCAGAAACTTGAGAAATACATGGAGGATTGTCTCCTAACACTTTGGTTTAATTCTAGTGCTTGAATGGATTTACAACTAATCAACAGACATATATTTATTTACTCAGCCTCCAAATAGTTTTTTTTGCTTTAGTCATATTCTGTGTTCTCTGTCCACATCTTTGAATACTGAAAGTAAAAATCTGAAGTGTTTACTTTGTGTTAAAAGTGTACAGATTGATACTTTCTCAACACCGGTTAGATTTTATTATTCACTTTTAGTATTTAGTATTTTACTGTTCAATGTTGGTATTAACAGGTGTTGATTTTAGTGTTCAGGAGAGTGGGTAAAACAAGGCAGTTATGTTGGACTCCCAGAAAGAGACAAATTGCTTAGTATTTCTGGGTTATATGCCAAAGTTCTGGGAACAAGTGGTGACATAGATGTGAACAGAGCAGATTTTAATATTTTCCTTTAAAGTAGAAATAAAATAGCAAGAACATGCAATCCCACTTTGCAAAAGACTTACTGAAGTTTCAAAGGGCTTATTCAATGAAAAGATCCTTCAACACAGATTATGAATTTAAAAGAAAAGGTTTTCCTTAATATACAGAAAAAATCAGGACTCTCAATGAGATAAAAACACAACACGATAAAGATTTTACAGAATTCTTGTATCTGAGAAGATGCCTTGGGCCCACAGGAACATATGAGTCACTAAAATATTGTGATTTATAATTAGAAATATATATTTTGTCTTTGTCCCCATTCCTGGCACAGAGCTCCTAAACCCTTGGAATTTATAATTATAGCAAATATCTTTCAACCACACTTGAGTTTATGTCGATGAGGTGAATTTTGACAAGCACCTAAGGATGGGGGCTGGTTACCAGGGGAACCAACCATGAGATTGGAGGGTTGGAACTTTCAGCACCGCCCCCTTGACCTCCAGGGAGAGAAAAGAGGTTGGAGATTTAATCAACCATGCCTATGGGAAGAAGCCTCCATAAAAACACAAAAGGATGAGGTTCAGGCAGCTTTCAGGTTGGTGAACATGTGGACATTCTGATAGAATGGTGCACTTGGAGAGAGCATGGAAGCTTTGCACTTTTCCCCCATACCTTGCCCTATGTGTTTCTTCCATCTGCCTGTTCCTGAGTTATATCCTTTTCTAATAAACTGACAGTCTAGTAAGTAAAATATTTCTCTGAGTTCTGTGAGTTGCTCTAGCACATTAACTGAACCAAGGATGCATTTGTGGGAACCTCCAAACCATAGCAAGTTGGTCAGAAGCCCAGATAACAACCTGGCCTTTTGATTGGCGTCTGACGTGGACAGCAGTCTTGTAGGACTGAACCCTTAACGTGTGGAATCTGATGCTGTCTTCAGGTAGATAGTGTCAGAATTGAGTTGAATCCTAGGATATCCAGCTAGTGAGAAGAATTGCTTGGTGTGCGGGAAAATCCCACACATCAGAACTGGGTACAGAATTGTAGCCATAACTTGAGAAGGTCTGGAGAAAGGGAGTTCAAAAGTATTTTTTTAAATAGGCTGTGGAGTGATCCTGACTATACCCAAAACTAATACGTTTAGCCTTTAACAGACAGATTGCCACTTTAATGTAGAGAAAACTGTGATAGAAGGAAGATTGCAATAGCACATTAAAGTTTCAATCAATATGTCTCACGTGGTACGTTCTGATTCTGGCCCACTCGTATTTGCATAAGCCCAGATCTGAGCTTTTTGTTTTTATTATCTTAAAAGAAATGCCACTCAAAAGTAAGAATCAAAGAACTAATTCAAGGGGATGACCCAGTGTCCTGCCACCCAGATCTTCTTGTTACTAAGATCCCAGGATGAATGGGTGATGAAAGTCTTTAGAATTTCAAAATTATCATTCTATAATAGCAAACAACTCACATTCTATGCAAAATATGAGTTATCTGAAGTTGTTTTATTTCAAAATATCTCCACTTCATTCCCTTATTGTCTGCTTCCCAGTGGCAGTTGGCAAAGTTTCTGAGCCGTGCTGTTCTGTACAGGGTGAAAATGAGATGCTGCTAAGTTTCACACAGCAAGGGAGGGAAGAGAGACTGCTTGAATTAGCTCTCCATCACCCACCCATGGCCCTGGGCCTGCCCGATGGTCTCCAGAAGTCTGGACATTCTCAGAATGTCATGCATGAAGTTAGTGAAATAAGTGATCCATTTATACCTCTTAGCCTCTGTATTCTGAGTTCAGAAGGGAAACCTGTTGTGATCCATTTACTTTGGGAATGATTGTTACTTCCAATCCTGTCCTGGTTGTCATGGTACCCAGAGCTCATGGCAGCATCCAGATATGCAATATTCTGCTCTGTTGTCCCCAACTGCTTCACTTGGGGAAAAAGTAATGGCTTATTTCCTGATTGACACCTGAAAACCTATTTATGATTCACTCTCCCACAACTCATCTTCTGAAAGAGCTTGTCATTATTGACAGGGTGGTATTTGCCTTACATTCTTCAAGTAACTCACTCCCGCCACATCCTCCTATGGGGCCCCCTGGGGCCCAGGTTATTTTATGCCATTTTTCTTTGAGGACCTTTTAACTCACACTATATTGGAAATGTAAATAATCCTCCAAAGGACACTGACATCTCTTTTGAGAGCTTCCTCACAACTCAGGAATTGCAGTGTGGAGGAATCATCCAGAGGAAAAAAAAAATTACCTGTGGAATTTGATTTCCAGTCCTGTGTCTCAGTCTACAGGTTCTGTCAATTACTCAGCAATTAATGATCTTCTACCATGTGAATAAAACTAATAGGAAGGTCTGTAATCATTCCTAATCTTTCATGCATCATTAAGTGCTGGATATCCTATATTTATATGAGGTCTGGTGGCACTTTACTCAAGCTGAATATATAAACAGTTATTTTAGATCATTCTTGGAAGAAAATATTGTAACTTATTTTACCTATTTTAAACAAAATAACTCATTTTACTTAATTTTGTTGTCATCAAGACTTAGTCATATCTAAAAAGAAATACAATTCTTGGAGTAAAGATTTTTCCATTTTTCCCAAATAACTGTAGCACAAATTAAACCGCTGAATGGCCAAATGAGTGGCTGCCTTGGTCCTAATTCCAATGAGACTGACACCCTCCCCCAACTCTCTAGATCCCCTTTCTTACATCTCCCCACACTTATACTTTGGCCATTATTTATTTCACAGTGAAACAGTACATGTCTCAAAAAACTCCTTGAATACCAATTAGGAGGAAGCCTTTCTTGGGAGGAGTGTAAAAGCCCTCTCAAGAGAAGAAGGTAGAAAATTGATGGTCAACAGATGGTTGGTCTGGGAACTGGTTTGCTCAAGAACTTGTGAGTTCATGTTTGGATGTGTTAAGTTAATGTGGCAGCAAGATCTCCCAGAGTCTTGACTATTGTGAGCAGTGCTGCAATTGACATGGGAGTTCAGAGATCTTTTCAATCCCGATTTCAATTATTTTAGATATGTACCTAAAAGTGGGATTGCTGGATCATATGGTTGTTCTATTTTCAATTTTTTGAGAGACCTCTATACTGTTTTCCATAGTGGCTGCACCATTTTATCAATACATTCACACCAACAGTGCACAATTTCTCCACATCTTCACCAGTATTTTTTTTTTTCTATAATAGCCATTCTGACAGGTGTGAGGTGCTATCTCATTGTGGTTTTGATTTGCATTTCCCTGATGATTAGTGACAGTGAGTACCTTTTCATATACCTGTTGGCCATTTGTATGTCTTCTTTGGAGAAATTATTTAAATTCTTTGCCCATTTTGATTGGATTAGTTGGGGTTTTTTTGCTATTGTGTTGTAGGAGTTTCTTATATATTTTGGATAGTAGCTCATTAGCAGATGCATGTTTTGCAAATATTTTCTCCCATTCTGTAGGTTGTCTTTTTATTCTGTTGTTTCCTTTGCCGTGCGGAAGCTTTTTAGTTTAATGTAGTCCCACTTGTCTATTTTTGTTTTTGTTGCCCTTGTCTTTGGTGTCATATCCAAGAAATCAACCTAAATGTTTATTTATGGATTAATGGATAAAGAAAATATGGTACATACATGCCGTGAAATGTTATTCAGCCTTTAAAAAAGGAAATCCTGCCATATACCACAACATGGATAAAACTGGAGGACATTATGCTCAGTGAAGTAAGCCAGACACAGAAAGGCAAATACTGTATGATTTCACTTACATGAGGTAGCTACAGAAGTGAAACTTATAGGAGCAGAGAGTAGAATGGTGGTTGCCAGGGGTTGGGGGTAGGGGGAAGTGGGGAGTTGCTATTCATGGGTATAAAATTTCTATTGTGTAAGATGAATAAAGACTAGAAATCTGATGTGAAACATTGTGCCTGTAGTTAACAATACTGTATTGTGCACTTAAAATTTTGAGCATAGATCTCATGTTAAATGTTCTTACCACAGTAAAAAATAAAACAAACAACAAAAAACAAACACAAAGGAACAGGAGGAAACTTGGAGGTGATGAATACGTTATTGCTTTGATTGTGGTTGGCTTTGCAGGTGTCTATGTTGGGGTTAACTGACTTGTAGTATACTTTAAATATGTGCAGTTTCTTGTATATCAATTATACTTCAACAAAGCTATGTATTATACAAAACAGTCACCTCCCAGGGTCACTCCCTCCATTCCAGTTCAAAATACAAAAAGAAAAGGTTGACCTCTAAAATGATTTATGGTTTAATATTACCTAATTGAAGTTAAAAATTCTATGGAATATGTTAAATATGAATATTTATAATAAAGGTTCCTACTTTAATAAATGGAATTTAATTATATTGGCCTGGGTGCCTTTCAGTCTAAATCAGCATTTTGAACTATACAGTCAAGATCTAACCTCACCAGTCTCTAATATTAAATAGCTTCTGGCATTTAATAATGCCAGAATGATTTTTACACATTATTTTCTCAAATATTTTTATACAGCATCTAGGGAGATGGACAAGCCACGACACATCTCTGGTAACGTTAGCCCTTCAGGTTAGTAGATGAGTGGTATTGGTTCTGTTATTTCCACAAATTGTTGAACATATTAAACAAGTTATCACAGTGACTCAGTTAATGCTGTCTTATGTCAGGACCCAGGAAACCCTGGGTTTCCTAAGGATGGAGTGGGGCTAAAACTGAAAGGAGGCTGATAATTAGACAAAATCAATTAGATATTGGCTGATAATTAGACTCTCTCTCTCTCTCTCACACACTCGCACACACACACACACACACACGAGTCTGCATCATCTGAGGTCTGAGGTTGGGAAGACATCCCCAGGGCTGGTCTGTCAGTGGACACAGGGCAAGCTGCCCTGGAGTAGCCCACCAGCGGGCACGCACATCCTCATGGCACCAGAACTCCAAGTGGGGAACCCGGAGTTATACTCCCTGTCTACCTGCCAGGGCACTAGGTCAGCAGTAGGGAATTATCTTATTGTTTTCATGCTGTTAATGAATGAACAATTCACAGCTCTGTACATACATGGCTGTTAATATTTGTCATACACTTCAACAACTTTAATTCAAGATCAAGGTCACACTACTGTAGGTACCTCATGTAAGTGAAATCATACAGTGTTTGTCTTTCTGTGTCTGGCTTACTTCAATGAGCATAATGTCCTCCAGGTTTATCCATGTTGTTGTATATGGTGGGATTTCCTTTTTTAAAGGCTGAATAACATTTCATTGCATATATATATATATATATATATATACCATAATTTAATATATACAAAGGAGTGAACCCAAAACATGCCTGGTTTGCAACTCATAGGAAACAATAACAAAAAGTGAAAAAAAAAAAAAAAATAGGGAATTACTCCAGCATGTGTTCTCTTCTGAAAATATCTCCACAAATGTAAATTTCTTATCTTTATGAAGTTCTATTTTCATTTCTTTTATCGTGCCTTTCTCCCTAACCCCCTGATTTGCTGGGTTTTTTTCAGTCATTTGTAGACTAATTTCTTTCCATATAAACAGTTAACAACATCAGAGAGTTTTGTGAACAAAACCTTAACACCCACCACAGGATTTTGCTTTCTCTTCTGTTGTCTTTCAGGTAGCTTGAGATGGAATCTCCCTCTGAAGTCATTTATACAGCTGGCCCCATTAGTTTCCTTTTCACTCTCTGCAGCCAAGACCCTCATTTCATTTGAATATAGCAACACAAGTGGTACCCATTGATGAACGAGTTCCTCCATTCAGCATATGCTGAGCTCTTCATCATTATCAAGGGATGCTTCTTAATTCTTCTTAGAACACATTTCCCTTCATGTTTCCTGAGCTAAATAGTACTATAGTTCTCTCCCTAAGTAAAGCACGTATCACTACGATAATGTTTCCAAATAGGAGGAGGTATTTTTCCTGATGTTTCTCATTTGCAATTAGTGTCTACATATTCTACAGCATCATTAAATATTCTCATTCCATATTGTGGCCATTTCTGCAGCAGCATTTCCCAATCACTTCTCAGAATTCGATCCTGGAACCTGAAACACTCATGTTCATGTATACGTACTCCTACCATGTACTCAACCCAGCTGGTGCAGCGCCCCACGTGGAAGAGCCCACATGGGGTTATTACCTCTTCTGATACAAGTCCCCCTGACTCAGGTACTTCTTTACAGGTGTGCTAGAAGAACCCCCCCCCACCCCCCCGGGAAAAGAGAGGAAGCATCCACAGCTAGATAATACATGGTGAATGCACACATTCTTTATGATTATATTAAACAAAACATTATTTCAAAGAGGAAATACTTAACAACTTAAGGAAAACGCCAATGAAAGGTCAAGGCAAGCACTGGTAACATCGATCCATGCAGTTATTCTAATATTAAACGATTTAATGGGTGTATTGACTTTACGAGAGCACTTCTCCATAGAAGCACTGACTCAGACACAAGAATTGCTGTGGGTTTGCCTGACTTTGTTGCTTCGATGATATAAATCTTCCAGCTGCCTCATCAACTCCCTCTGTCCTCTCCCAGGCAGCAGACGACACCTGCTTCACACCCCTCTCTCCCACCCCTCGGCGCTTGCTAGACTCTCCACAGACTCTCTCAAGGCAAGTTATTAACCCTCACTGAGTCTTCTCTTCATTTGTAAAATAGGAACAACAATACCACCATAAATGTGTTCTTATGAGACTTTAATAAGACAATGTATTGAACATAATATATGGAAGATGGATAATCATAAACCCAATAACTTTTAGTTCTTATTTTCTTTTCTTTGGCTTCTTCCTCTGTCTTCTCATTCTCTTCTCAGTCTTTAAAATTTATTTTCCATTGCTTTTGGCTCCCCTCTGGCCCCCCTCCACTTTGCTCCCTCCCTAAATCATTCTCTCCCCCCATGCTTCTCTCCTTCCTTAAGATTCTACACTATCAGCCAATTGAAAGTCACATAGGGATAAGAGCAATTTGCTGCTAAATTGGAATTTCTTGATCTAAACTTTGAGATCATCATTCTAACTTGTGGAGTAGAAACCAGGAAGGTGCATGTGTAAAAAACTGGTCACATCCTGAGGGGGAAAAAACACTGCTATCATCTGCAATATAAAACGAAGACAGGGCTTCCCATTGTTGTCAGTACATCAAAATCACTGGGGAGTGGTTACAAATCCTGTTGTCCAGGCACACACCAGAGCAAATAGATTAGAGTCTCTCAGTGAGGGGTGCGGGAATAGGTAGTTTTACAGGGAAAGCCAACATACAGCAGTTCTGAACTATTTATAAGATTGTAACAAAGACTTTAGTAATTCTTATGCAGATTAGAGTTTGGGAAACACTGATTTAAAGTGACAGATTATATGACACCTCCCACAAATTATAGGGGGATTTAACACACTCAAGTATTATGAAATAAGCTGTTGCTATTTTTAAATAATAAACTATTTTAGGATAGTTTTAGACTAACAGAAAATTTGCAAAGATTGTATAGAGGGTTCCCGTATACCCCAACCCAACTTGCATATTCCTAACATTGCATATATTAGTGTGATACGTTTATCCCAGCTAATGAACAAACATTAATAGATTTTTTTAAATAAATACATTTATTTTTATTTTATTTTTTAAATTTTTGGCTGCATTGGGTCTTCGTTGCTGTGCGCGGGCTTTCTCTAGTTGAGGCGAGTGGGGGCTACTCTTCGTTGTGGTGCGCGGGCTTCTCACTGCGGTGGCTTCTCTTGTTATGGAGCATGGGCTTTAGGCACGCGGGCTCAGTAGTTGTGGCTTGTGGGCTCTAGAGCACAGGCTCAGTAGTTGTGGTGCACAGGCTTAGTTGCTCCACGGCATGTGGGATCTTCCCGGACCAGGGTTTGAACCCGTGTCCCCCTGCATTAGCAGGCAGATTCTTAACCACTGCACCACCAGGGAAGCCCAATAGATTATTCTTAACTCAAGTTATTTCATGCAGTTGTCCCAATTTATTTTGGATTTCCCTTGGTTTGTATCTAATGTCTTTTTCTGTCCCAGGATCCTAATCTAGCATACCACATTACATTTAACCATCATATCTAGTAAGGCTTCTCTTGGCTGTGATAGTTTGTCAGAACTTCTGTATTTTGTGATGACCTTGACAGTTTTGAGGAGTATTGGTCAGGTAGTTTGTAGAACATCCCACAGTTTGGGTTTGTCTGACATTTTTCTTGTGGTTAGACAGGGGTTATGGATTATTGGGACAAAGACCACAGAGGCAAAGTGCCATTCTCATCACATAATATCAAGGGTATATAATCTCAACATGATTTATAGCTGTTGGTGACCTTATTCAACTGGCTGAGATGGCATTTGTCAGATTTCTCTTCTGTAAAGTTATTCTTTTATCTCCTCTTTCCCTGCTGTACTCTTTGAAGGTCACTATGTGAAGATCACATCCAAGGAGTGGGGAGTAAACTCCACCTGAAGGAGGACAGAGTATCAACATAATTTATTTGGAATTTTTCTGCATAGGAAACTTTTCCCCCCATTTATTTACTTATTCAATCATTTATTTATATTAATATACACTCATGGATATTTATTTTCTACTTTGGGTTATAATCCATTACTTATTTATTAATTTTGATGCCCAGATTGTTCCAGCTTTGGTTATTGGTTATTTCAGTTGGCTCCTGTGTCCAGTTGACAATGTGTTCTCATTTCTATTCTATTCTTTTCTTTCTTTCTTTCTTTTTTCTTTGAGCACGTAGCTTCTGGCACTACACAATGTGCCTCTTCTCAGAGGTCTCATTTACTTTCTTCCCGTACTTTCAGTTTGGGCATGCAGCTTCCCAGAACAGAGCAGATACCATACATCATTGAAAAGATTCCTCAATGAATGGATATGCTTGGCATCGAACAATGTCAGCAGACAGCAGAAGAAGAAAAACATAAAGAGTAAATGTAAGAACTCAAGGAGCAACACAGTATGGAATGCTTCAGCCTGGGACAGTTTCTGAAATTGCTTTTGCATCATGGAATTATTCAATATGTGTTGTCTGATTGGACATCTCTGAGGCTTCCAAGTTTAAGATGTCTGATAGGCTCTACTAAAAATACATTCATACGTGCATTCATTCACTTCATAAAAAAGGAAAACTATTAACATTTTTTGAAAAGTATCCATTAGAAATTTGGAAAGGAAAAAAAATAGTTTTTTGGAGGGAATAAATATTGAACAACCTATTCACTATGAATGCCAAAGTTAAAAACTCTTACCAAATAATACGAAAATGCCTGAAACGTCTAACATTCTACATATAAGCATTGTTGTCAGGTGGAGGTGTGGCACGTTTCCCACAGTTCTCACGGTCCCTCTGTATGAAGTAGACACACCTCGTCTTAAAGCAAAACTCCTAGGACCCTATGAGAGAAATGCAGTCTAGGAAATAGATGTGATGCATTCTTAAATCATGAATCATGGCCCATCTTACGTATTCTGTAATTTATAAAAATATTATATACTTGTGCAAATCTGTCACATATCTTTATATGTTTCTGAAGTTTTCTTCTTTCAAAAATTTTAAATATCATTCCAACTTAAACTCAACTCACTATATTCACTTTGTGCATATTATACAAGATTTTCCTACTATGAATATCAAGGTTATTAGATTAATCATGTGATTAATGTATAATAGTCAAATGGTATGGTAAGTAATTAAACATTTTAGATTAATAAAGAAAACATTGCTTTTGATTATTCCTAAATAAATTAGCTCATTTTCTTACCTTTATTTTTTAACCTCAGGAGAAATTAAAAAGTTGTGCTTTATCTTTTGGGAATCTTGTTGACTGAAGACAACGTGAGGTGACTGCTTTTGGTTTTAACCTTAGTATAGCAGTGTGTCCACCAGTCAGCACAGAGATAATGAGCTGGCAACTTCTCTGTAGGCTGATGGGCAGGCCTTTCTTTTCTTTGATAAATTATTTAACTTGCTCTCTTCTCTGCCCTGTCACAGAACCTTGTTTCTTTTGTCCTTGGGGGAAAAAAAAATTAAATTTTGTTCTTTTTCTCTTATCCCTAGCTCAGGAATATTTGAAGTCCAAGAGCACAGTGTTAGAATTAGCTGGGTGGAGAAGGCATTTGGAAGGTCAGAATAAGGAGAGAAAAAAAGAGAGGGAGAAGAGAAAGTGGGAGGGAGAGACACACACAGAGAGAGAATTATATTTACTGTAAATATATTATTAATAATGATGTTACGAGATCAATGCACTAATAAATAACAAAGTACAGATTTCCCAATGAAAAACACCGAACTTTTAAAATAAGAATTGACCTCTCCGCCTACCAATGCAGGGGACATGGGGTCGAGCCCTGGTCCATGAAGATCCCACATGCCAAGGAGCAGCTAAGCCCGCGACCCACAGCGACTGAGCCCGCGTGCCACAACTACTGAAGCCTGCATGCCTAGATCCCATGCTCTGCAACAAGAGAAGCCACCGCAATGAGAAGCCCGCACACTGCAACGAAGTGTAGCCCCCGCTCGCCGCAGCTAGAGAAAGCTTGCATGCAGCAACGAAGACCCAACATAGCCAAAATAAATAAATTTCCAAAAAAAAAAGTAATTGACCTCTCAAGTCATATAAAATACCACCTCTGCCCTTAATAACAATCTCTACAATGACAATACTCATTTTATTGAGATAAATATCTCTATTAGTATCGTAAGCATATTCTCCTTTGCAAAACGGTGTTGTCTGGGGGAGAGACAAAATGTACAGAATTTTTAATGTTTCTTTTCATGTGGGTCTTTTTCTTTGATCACTCTCACTCTGAGAAACCAAAGGGCAAAAAATCCAAAATTTAAGAATATAATTTGAGTCTTGTTTCCAAAGGGAGGGAGATAAAAAGAAAGACCATGTCCTTAGAAAGCAGAGTGTAAGATGCTATGGGTAAAATGAAATATGGTGCAGATTGTGGGCTAGCGTGACTGCTGAACAGAAGTGACAGTAAAGCTTGTAGTACACTCACCTTCAGGTAGACTCTCCAGCACGGCAGGAACAAGCTGCTGAAGAGCTTGAGATGGATTTTGCATAGGGACTGCATTTACCACTTAACTGAATGTAAGCACTTATTAGAAAATGAAAAATAATAGAAATACCTGATAGAAAAATAGAACATAGAATATGCAAAATGACTACCTATACCCATATGTATGTGGAAACATCCTCTTGTGTTTGTATAAATTCGCACACGTAGGTACATGCGCACCTCTATAATGACACTGTTACAGGCAGAAAACATCACAATTGTAAAAGTGGTAAAGAGTGATTTTTCTCAGGAGAGGGCATTGAATGTGACGCTTTTGTCTTTGTGTTCTGTATCTTTAAATTTTATATCATATGCCGATAATACTTCTATACAGGACAAAGGAGGTATTGTTTCATTTTCTTTATTTTTTCATTAATTCATTTATTTATAATTTCAGGCACATGGGTGACAACACCTTTCAAATATGAACTAGGAAACGTGGCTGATTATTTAGGTTAAAATTGAACTAAGAAATGGGGCAGGCTTTCAAATTGACCTGTCAGCGGGTTATCAAGGATGATTAGTTCTCTTCGATTATAAACTGCGTGTGGATGAACATGATCTATAATATTTAGCTTTAAAATATTAATAATGATAACCCCTCAAAGCTTTAATTAAACTGGTTTGGAACCAGTTTAACTTTCAATGAAAGTTAAAGCATATTATGGGATTAGCTCTGAATTTGAGAAGGTACAGCAGCAATGTGTTATGGATAAAAAGTGCTTCTGGACAAGGCATATTGAGTCAAATCCTCCATGCCAACAGACAACAGTAATTGGCATCTTTAGGTGACAATGTTTATTTTTCAATCAGGTAATTGTTAAAGTAAAAACATCCCACGCACCTGGAGAGCCAAATTATTTCTCCAGTTTATGTAAAGTGACTTTGGGATTTAATCTTTTGTCATGAAGTTACAGTGAACTTTTAAATGAAGACAACACACTTTAAAAAACTCAGACAATTATGTGATTCACTGTTGTAAAATTAATTAAACCTCCCACTTAATGTCTCATGTTAAAAATAAGCTGAATGGATTTTGGCTGTGAGATGACAGAAAAATAACAGCAAAAATGAATTATTTAGATTCTCAAAGTAGTATTAACCAAAAAAATTTTAATATCTCTAAAATAAATGATAACTGATAAAAAGTCACTTCTGGGTGCTGTTCAAGATAACTATCTGTGATCACTGAAGGTCTCTCTTCTGCAAGTTTATGTGGATAACTTCTAATAGGGCCTTATGGGGTTTCTCCCAATTTTTCTAAGTATTATAAAGGTCCAAATTACATATATGATGTCTTAAACAGCCACAAGTACACAATATTAGGGTAAACATACAACAAGCAGTGCAACAGTTTTAACTAATCTGATACAATCTTCATGTTTTCCGGAATCTCTGACTAGTGAACAGAACAGAAGGTTTGGATGAACTTCCCTTCCCTTGTTCATTCCAAACTGTTTATATGATTATGAGCCAGTCCCTCATCCACTATGACCTGAAGCTTTTTTATTTGTGAAATACTTTGAGAAAAAAAATCAACTAAAATATTAAGAGTTGGGGGATACAGGAGCTAAAACATAGCATAGAGAGGAGACAAAGATTATCTTTCCATCATTATTTAACAAGCATATAGGAGATTATGAGTAAGGTTAGCACATAATAAGAGAAATTTATTTGACTTATTCATCTAAAAATATATTAAAGGTTATTTGTTATTCAGATAACGTGGAAATATATCAGTATATGCTGGGGGTGAGGATGTATATTGAGGGACAGTTGAATGCCCTTCTAAACTTTTTACAGAAATATCTAATTTAGTCTACATACAAACTCCATGAAGCAGATATGATTCCCCCCATTTTCCAGGCAAGAAAACAGGATGAGAGAAGCTGATCTTCTTGGCCAGCATCACACAGCTTGTGAGAGATTCATCAGAACCAGAGTCCTGTCTCTATGACTGACATCAAAGGATGCTCTTTTACTGCACCACAGAGGATGAAACCCAGGCCCCTTGAGGGAATGAATGGTTACCTTCTAGTCTCATTTCCTCTGTTACACCATTATATCATCTGCTTTTATCTCAATGATCAGTTGAGGGTTTTGCTTTTATTTTTGTTTGATATTGGCTGGCTGTGCATCAGCACCTTTCCCACTAAGCCAGTTGGCACAGAAGATGGTTCCATGACAAGAAATGCTTTTCCAACTTGGCTTCTAGCCTTCAAAGTATATTAGAAAGGTTTTAAACTAACATTTTCTAAAATACTTGTGACGAAGAGATTTCTAATTATTCACATTAATGAGAGAGAGAAAGAGTGTCCTACATTTATGATACAATTGTAGGTATTTTCATTGTGTGCATGGACAGTTGATCTTCCAAAGCACCAATGCCTTACAGGAGAATGAGTTTACCTTTTTTTGCCTAAAATCCTCTTCTTCATAAACTGTTCAACCTTTGACATCTCCTTCCTTCCTGAAACACTATACTTCTCGGGTTCTCTGAGACCTATTCTCTTGGTTTTCCCTTGTTCTTACTGGCCAGTCCTTGAGAAGTTCCTCTGCTGGCCCCAACCTCTTGGTAAAACCTTTACATGGTTGAGTAACCCAGAGTTCAGACCTTGGTGCTTCTCCCTCTCAGGAAATCACATGTTATCTGTTATGAACTGAATGTGTCCCTCTGAAATCCGTATGCTGAAATCCTAAACTCCAGGGTCATAATTTTAGGAGGTGGGGAGTTTGGGGGGTAATTAGGTCATGAAGTTGGAGCCCCTGTGATGAGATTAGTGCCTTTATAAGAGAAGACATGGGAGCTTGCCCTTTCTCTGCTCTCCTGTCCATGTGAAACAGAATGAGAAGACAGCTGTCTGAACGAGATGGAGGGCTCTCATGAGAACCAACCATGTTGGCACCCTGCTCTTGGATCCCCAGCCTCAGAACTGTGAGAAATAAATGTTTGTTGTTTAGGCCACCTAGTCTATGGTATTATGTTATAGTAGCCTGAACTAAGACACTATCCAGTGACACTAAATGTATGGGCACCAAATACTGTCTCCACATTGATGACTTCTAAATGTCAATCTCCAGCCTTGACCCCTTCTATGAGCCCCAGACTAAATAAGTAAGCTGCTCCCCGACGTCTACCCTGCAATGTCTTGTTGACAGAGAACTGGCTACAAATAGCTATGGGTGGCAGTCACATGAGATCAGAATGAAACAAATAGGGAAGTTTGATTGTATTAACTTGCATTTGATAAAGACATGCCTATGAGGATGATTTGCGGAGCAAAACACAACTAGAGGATTTAATCTGGTGAAGGGAAGATTGAGAATCTGGGCCGAGGTAGCTCAAGACCAGAGGTAAATGTAGACTAATGAGAACAGTGCCACATCTGAAAGGCCTATAGTTCCTGGGACATTGCAAAACTTAATGTTCCTAGGAATAGCCTCAAGTCATCAAAGCTATGTTTGCTGTATGCAATTTAAGCAATTAATCTGATAATGATTTTGAAACTTTAGTTTCAGCAAAGTGGGTATGCTTTTCATTATATTTAAAATGATCTAGAACACCGTAGTATATAAAAAAGCATTTTTAAAATTCCACAGATAAAAGAATCATTCTTGTTTTTGACCAACTTTTACTTAGTGACAAATTTATTAATTACGTGAACTTTATTGGAAATTAAGTCATTATAAAGCTTCTCCATCAGCTAGGAGAAAAAGGTATTTTCCTAAAGCTACTGCTTACTAAATACCCTTTTTAGAGGGTATGACTGGTTTCTTCACCATTCCTTCCCCAGTTCCTCCCTTTTACTTTCCTGTGATAAATATAGTGACATAAAAGTGACAAATTGATATAATTTTTATTAGCCCTCAAAAACAAACCAAAATAAATATTTAGGAGCAAAGTTTATAATAGGATATTTGAGTGTAAGTTTTGATATGATCAGTTAATGCATATTTCTTTGGGAAATGTATGGAGGGCATAAATTTCTTAATTTGAGCCTTTAAATATTATATAAGCACTTAGATGTAGCAGTAGCCTAGAAGAACACAGGACAGCAACACTCCACTTTTGAATGCATGTACTAGCCACCATGAAATCTATAAAACAATTATATAAGGTATATGCATAAACACCTACTGTCTATTCCTGATTCCACACTAGTCAGAAACACAATAGGTGACCTAGGGTGTCTGACGTCAGAGCACCAGACATCAGCTATGTCAAAAAAAAAGGATTTCAGATTTGGTTAGCGGGATGCTGACCCACAAGAATTCAAATCAACGACAATACACAAGGGAACATGCTGGGAAATGACTGTCTAACTACAAAATGTCTCTGTAGTCTGGTGGATAAACTGCTTTAACTTTCCCAGTGAATTGGACTTCACGGATGGCCCAGGGTCAGTGGCTGTCATGTGAAAGAATCTAGCTATATTGCCTATTACTGTCAGTGAAAGACAAACTTGCTATTCTCTCCCCTCAGAATATCCACACTCTATCCTTCCATGCAGACATGTTAGCACCGTTAGGACTATCTGAGGCATTTTACACTTGCAGTGAATGAAGGTAGTATATAAACCTGGGGATTTCAGGCAATGATATGATTTTATAAATTAGATCGTAAAGATATGATTATATGGAAACAGTCATTTACCATATTGGTAAAAATTAATATTTTTTAAATTAGAAGTGTAAATGGAGTAGAGTAGGGCTGATGCATATATCAATATTCAAGTACCTATGATTTATACTTTTATGCAACTGACAACAAAACCATATGTAATGATGTTCTAGATAGCCACAGGAAAACATGTCATTAATATTTTATTTTAAAAATGGTTGACATGGCCTCAAATATGTTGAATAATTTTTATGGAATACAAACAATATAAGAAAATTAGCAAAATGTTCTGTCTGACTTCAATGACTCACCATTGTGACAGCAGTTAAATTCATCTCAATAGGGATGTCTGAAAATACATGTATTACTGAACAGAGTGTTCTTAAAACAGCAATTCTAGGGTTTTTAATAATGGAAGAGCAGCATTTTTAACTCCCAGAACTCCACTGTAAATTATCTATCTTCAAAATATATAATGTCATTGTCATATTTGGTTTAACACCATAAGTGACATGCTTAAAATGTTACACTAAAAATCTAAGGAGAAAATTCCGAAAATCCTCAATCTTGACATCTAATTCTTTATTGCTTTGCTGTAAATGCTGTTCTCTCTAAATATGAAACATTTCCAAGAAAATATGTTTTTTAAAGTACTTTGTGTTTTTAATTTTCTAAGCAAGTTTACCAATAAGGAAATGGGATCCAACTAGTATATTAAACAAATATATTTGATACATAATTTTCAGCTGGTGACTTATAAAGACTCATCATCAGAAGTGAGAGGGAGATTAGGAGGAATCTCTGTTTAAAAAAAAAACTGACACAGATCATATATATCCACTGACAGTGTCATATCCCTAAGTACCTTATCTTGTTTGTGTATGTTACTGCATTTAACAAGCTGTAAACGGGAATAACTAAATGATTGCTTACCAATTTATGTAAAGAAAATATTTTGTATTTAGATGCATTAAGGAGTATTTCATACATCAGTAGAGAAAATATGGAATAAGACCAGGAACGATGTGAAATTTTAATGAATATACAAGAGAAACTTCTCAGGTTTCAAAAGTGCTCCCAAAGGTTCCTCAAAAAATTAAAAATAGAGCTACCATACGATCCAACATTCTCATTTCTGTGTATACACCCAAAGGAAATGAAATCACTATCTCGAAGGGATTAACTGCACAACCATATTCATTGCAGCATTATTTACAACATCCAAGACATGGAAACCACCTACGTGTCTCTTGACAGATGGATGAATAAAGAAAATGTGGTATATTCATAAAATGGAATATTATTCAACCATAAAAAGAAGGAAATCCTGCCATTTGTGACAGCATGGATGGACTTAAGGGTATTGAAATAATTGAAATAAATCAGAAGGAGAAAGACAAATACTGTATGATCTCACATTATGTAGTGAATCTAAAAAAGCCGAACTCACGGAAACAGAGAGTAGAATGGTGATTGATAGCTACGGGTTGAGGGTGGGAAGAAATGAGGAGATGTTGGTCAAAAGGGTACAAACCTCTAGTTATAAGTAAGTTCTGGGGATTTAACGCACAGCAGGGTAATTATAGTTAACAGTACTCTATTATATACTTGAACATTGCTAAGAGAATGTTCTTACCACACACACACACACACACACGAAAATTATGTGAGGTGATAGGAGTGTTAACTAGCCTTACTGTGATAATCATTTCACAACATACAAATGCATCAAATCAACGCATTGTATGCTTTAAACTTACGCAATGTTATATGTCAATTATATCTCAGTAAAGCTGAGGAAGAAAGAGTGCTCCTCCATTTTCCAGCTACTGAGACAAATATTTGAAATAGGCATTTGAAAAATTCTGCCCCCTCTCAGTGTTTGGCATTGCTTATCTTACCTAATGACTACTTTAGGTAAGGCAGGGGTAATAGGGGTATACTCTATTACTTTTAAGGTAACTTTATGGGCATAGAGTTGAATAATTCAACTGCTCAAACACACTGGATAGACACAGTGTCATGAGAGTTTTCCCACTTGTAAGAGTTTGTGTCTCCTCAATTTTAAAACAACACCGGGATATTATATGGAACCTGTATATTTTATTAGAAATTCCAACCCTTCCATTTCTATGTACACAGAGATAATTTTAAGCCAAATAAGAGCACTGTGGTGTTATTATTTAGATTGAGAATTATCCAGGATATGCTACTATTTTTTCTTCTTTCTACAGACTCCTACATACTATTTCAAGTATACAATGCTGCACAGAGAGAGAGAGAGAGAGGGAGAGAGAGAGAGAGGAAGAGAGGGAGAGAGAGAGAGAGAAAACATCCATTAGTCAATTATTTCTTCTTCCTATTTACTCTAGGTATTATGTTAGTGTCAGTTATTAAAACGTGTTCTCCGGATTGTCTTGAGGTTTCAAGTTTATCTATTTTTAAGTAAATGGTTTAAGTATACAGCCCCCACCTTGAACAACTTGGGGTCAGGGGTGTCAACCTCCTAAGCAGGTGAAAGTTCACATATCACTTTTTTTTTCTTTATCTTTATTTTATTTTTTTAAAATGTATTTCATTGAAGTATAGTTGATTTACAATGTTAATTTCTACCATACAACAAAGTGATGCAGTTACACATATATATACATTCTTTTTTCATATTCTTTTCCATTATGTTTTATCACAGGATAGAGTATAGTTCCCTGTGCTATACAGTAGGACCTTGTTGTTTATCCATTCTATATATAACAGTTTGCATCTGCTTATCCCAAAATCCCAATCCATCCCTTACCCACCGTCCCCCCTTGGCAACCACAAGTCTGTTCTCTATGTATGTGAATCTGTCTCTGTTTCATAGATAAGTTCATTTGTGTTGTATTTTAGATTTCACATATAAGTGATATCATATGGTATTTGTCTTTCTCTTTCTGACTTACTTCGCTTAGTATGATAATCTCTAGGTTCATCCATGTTGCTGCAAATGGCATTACTTCATTCTTTTTATGGCTGAGTAGTATTCCATTGTATATATGTACTACATCTTCTTTATCCATTCATCTGTCCATGTACATTTAGGTTTCTTCCATGTCTTGGCTATTGTAAATAGTGCTGCAGTGAACAGCATGTATCTTTTCAAACTATAGTTTTCTCTAGATAAATGCCCAGGAGTGGGATTGCAGGCTCATATGGCAACTCTACTTTTAGTTTTTTGAGGAAACTCCATACTGTTTTCCATAGTGGCTGCACCAATTTACATTCCCACCAACAGTGTAGGAGGGTTCCCTTTTCTCCACATCCTCTGCAGCATTTGTTATTTGTAGACTTTTTTTTTTTTTTTTGATGGAGAGAGCTTTTTATTTCCTTCTTCTTTTTTTTTTTTTTTTTTAGCATAGAAAAATATCTTTATGATCTCTGGGTAGGTAAACGTAAAAGTCACATATCACTTTTGACTAACCCAAAACTTAGCCTATAGTTGAATGGAAGCCTTATCAATAGCATAAGCAGTCGCTTAACATGCATTTTGTATGTTTATGTATTATATACTGTATTCTTAGAATAAAGTAAGCTAGAGAAAAAAATGTTATTAAGAAAATCATAAGGAAGAGAAAATATATTTACAATATTGTACTGTATTTATTGATAACGTACGTTTACATCATCTGTTTACAAGATGAATTATCTATCAGTACCTACATCAGTATTGTCTTATACGATACAAAACAATGTAGACATTATATGTATTACAACACTAGATGCCAAAATGAAAAGACCATGTGAAAAAGAAATTCATATTTATTTGCAGGTATAACAACTTATGCGTTGATAATGAAGAAGCAGCAATAAGATTGCTTTAGGGTAGCCTAGTGTAATTGATACAACTGCTTCATGGTAGCTTAGCCTATACTCTAATGACTAAGTCATTATAAAATTTCTATGGCATACAGTATTACATTAATATTTATAATACAGTATTGGAAACACTGTTACATTAAAAAAAAAAAAAACCTACCTAGCTGTGATGATAAGCTGATACTCAGTTTCTCCAAGTAAGAGAGAGACACACTGTACAGCAATGTAATTCTTTGAAAGCAAAGTTATAAAGCAGTAAGAAAACTAGCATATTATTAATTTTATATTAAATATCACTCACCTTGTGCCATGTAAGTGTAGCCTTGATACAAGTCTTACATACAATGCTCTACACAATGAATACTTAGGCAATGATGATGATGACATAAAAGCATCTCATACAGTTCTTGCCATACAGTTATTAGATTTCAGATGAAGACACACACATACACAAGAGATGAGTTTCTTAACTGTACAGCATGATATTATTTACTGTTTGTTAAGTGGAAGTGGATCACCATCAGGGTCTTCATTCTCATTGTTTTCATGCAGAGCAGAAAGAGGAGGAGAAGGGGTGTGTGTCCTGTTGTCTTGGAGATGGCAGAGGCAGAAGAGGTGGCAGAGATGGAAGGGGATGCAGGAGAGGCAGGCACACTTGGTGTAACTCTACAGAAATACATTGTAATTTCTGACTTTGTGGCTTTTCATTTCTCTAAAAATGTTTCTATGTGGTACCAATCCTTCTTCCACTGTTTGCTTTAGTTTCAGTGCCTATATCATAGAAGGGTCCCCATTGTAAAAGAAGCCAAAAACAATCTTGATTAATTGGAACCCTTCTGCCAGATTGTCTAATGTCAACTTGTTTGCTGGCACTGCTGCTTTTTCTTTTTTTTTTTCTTTTTGGCCATGCCGAGCGACTTTTGGGATTTCAGTTCCCCTACCGGGAACTGAATCTGGGCCATCAGCAATGAGAGTGAGGAGTCCTAACACTGGACCCCCAGGGAATTCCCACTGTCACCGATTCTTCTACGTCTTCTTCCTTGTTGCCTAGGCTGGTTCGGAAGCTCTCATCTCCATCAAGTTTTCTTCTGTTCATTCCTCTGGTGGTACGTCTATTAGCTCTTGAATTTCTCCGAGATCCGTATCTTGAAACCCTTCTCCCCTCTGCCTTTTTAGCCATCGTCACAACCTCTTTCATGATTTCCTTAATTGGCTCTGTTGTAAATCCTGTGAAATCACGCACAACATCTGAACACAAACTTCTCCAGCAGGAACTTATTGTTTCAGGCTCAATGGCTTTTGTGGATTTTTCTATAACAATGACGGCATCTTCAGTGGTGTAATCCTTCCCAACTTTTATGATGTCCTCTCTGTCGGGGTTCTCTTCCATAGCATCTACAATGCTTTCCATAGAGTACCATGTGTAATGAGCCTTAAGGGCTTTTATGTGCCTCTGATCCAGAGGCTGAGTTAAAGAAGTTTTGTTTGGGGCCAAGTAGACCACTTCAATGTCTTTGGTGTTGAACTCACGGGGTTCTGTGTGGCCAGAGGAGTTGTTCAGTATCAATAGAATTTTAAAATGCAGTCGCTTAATGATAAGGTACTTTCTGACTTCAAGGACGAAGCATCAGTGGAACCAACCTAGAAGAATGTTCTCATTATCCAGGCTTTCTTGTTGTATAACCAAAAGACTGGTGTTTTGGCCGCTGGTGTTTATCTTTTCCCTTTAAGGTTTGAAAGTTAGCAGCTTTATAGATAAGAGCACTCCTGATCATAAACCTGACTATTGTTAGATGTGTATCAAGTTGCTTTTTTTTTTTTTTAAGATTTGTGCACTCAGCTTAGTGCAAGTTATATCTTTTATTTTATTTCTATTTTTATTTTTTTAATTTTTTAATTGTATTTTATTTATTTATTTAATACAGCAGGTTCTTATTAGTCATCCATTTTATACATATTAGTGTATACATGTCAATCCCAATCTCCCAATTCATCCCACCACCCCCCCCTCACCACTCTCCCCCCTTGGTGTCCATACGTTTCATGTTGCTTTTTAATCTTATATGGTAAACTACTTTCCAATTATAACTATACCTGTACCTGGCTTAGCAAAATAGTAAATGGTGACCCAATCATTGAGGCAGAAACAATCATTCCCCTACTTTGTTGAGATGGTTATTTGCCAGGGACTTTCCCTTAAGGCCTGATACTGTTCTACTTTAATTCTACAAAATGCCTATATTTCGGAAGAAACTTTGTGTCTTAGGACATTAAGTTTTTGAGAATTTGGGGGAATTTTTAACCAAATAAAAACAGTGAAGTCTAGGTCCTTTCAAATCATGACTGTCACAAGGATATTAAAGGCTGTAATTTAAAAGTTCTAAAGAATGACACTTTGATTAATAGTTTCACCAATACTTTGGGCTCCGTTGCCCTGTAAAACATGTGCTTGGAGAGAATATTTTTGAGGATGTGCCTGAAGCTCTGCAGACACATTTAATCTATCAGGGTGAACAAAGCCATGTGGCCTTTATTGTGCGACAAGGGGAACCTTGACTAAAAGATGTGAGTGAAACAGTTGTGAATAATTCTTCAGATGTCCCCACTACACTGTGGTGTGTGTGTGTGTGTGATCTGAGTCCCTTCCTCTAGTTTGCATGAGTCACAATTTGTTCTCAGGCTCATATGTGTCCATACTTTATAGACCTTGGGAGTCTGAGGGCATGAATCATGAAAGATTCCCAGACCATATTTTTAAGTCTTAGTTTTAATATTGTAAAAACAAACAATTCCCTCTTGTTCGCATACTAGCTGTACTAACAAGAAAAGATTCTGAAATTTAAAATTATAAGATAATATGTTTAACAAGATAATTGACTCATTTGACTGGTCCAGGCTTCTCTGTGTTTTGGATGCTCCAGTAATGTTTTTTGACCTACAAAGAGGAAGCTATTACCAACTCATGAAATATTTCTTAGAAAAAGGCAAATATGATGACATATTTTAGGTTAAAGATTTTGCTGTTGTTGCCAAGTCTGCATCCTTCCAGAAATATTCACTCAACACACTTTTATTAAGTACCCACAATGCACTGGGATCTGTGACATGTAACTGGAGGAGAACTGACAGAGTCCCAAACCTCAGATAATTTAGAGTCTATTAAAACACATAAACATTTATGCCTTGATAAAAATATACACAAACCTGTAGAAGGCAAAAGCAAATACTTATCTCTTCTCACAGCCAAATGATGTGAGTGAAATGATAAGTTCTCTTAACATGAGTCTTTGATATACTGTCTAATGCTAAATTTATGGTGATCTCTATATGATGCTTGTGATTTATCAAGGAAGTGCCATTAGTTTATCTTCTCTTATTAAGCTAAAAGGAATTCTCTGCCACTACATTTCCCCTCTTACTTATGGAAGGATTTTCTTATAGATAAAACCACTCCTTCAATTTTGTTCGTCATTATTTATTGCCTATATTGATGCAAGAGACTATAGAAAATAATCACTTTACAAGTAAATACACTTTATGCCATACACTTTGGTAAGAGAGTGAATTGATTCAATCTTTGTGAAAGAAAATTTAGCAACATGTGTCAAAATTTTATTAATGTTAAGACGTTTACCCAATAATTGCTATTCTAGAATTTTATTCCAAAGGCATAACTGGAACCAAAATGGTAGACAATTCATGTTCAAGAGGCCAAAATCTTGGAGAAAAGAGAAGGGCTGAGCAGTGAGTTTTCATGTAGTCGTATGCAAAACTCTTAAACTGCACAGGTGAAGCATGAGAAACGAAGCTGACAAAAGCTGAACATCAGAGAGTAGTTTTCAGTTGATTTCCAATGTAGAGGAGGTAGAAACTGGAGCTGAGCACCTAAGATGTGCTTTGAACCCTGGCAATACATTAGACTGTAAGTTTGACAACTGAAGAGCTATGCAATAGTAACAGTGGTGAATCAGCGGTGGGCAGAAGTTTCCAAATTTCAACACAAATTTGAGCCAGATCTATACTGGAATAAAATTATTTGCTTCACTCCAGCTAGCTGCCATAGGATAGGGTGAACCTTTTCTGGAATAAGATAATATCTCAAGTTTAAAATGGGAGGGGGTTGCTTAGTCAAAAGGTCTGACTTCCATATAATTAGAATCCCAGAAGAAGAGGAGAGGATGAGATAGGAATCTGATAATTTCCCCAAATCAATAAAGGGATCATTCTCTACAGATTCAAGAAGTTTAGAAAGTGCAAGCAGCTTAAATACAAAATGACCACACCTAGACAAGTCCTGGTATAAAATGATGAAGTTATGAAAAGCAGACAGAAATAAAAATATACAGCACTTTCCAAGGAGCAAGATTAAGACTGACAGCTGCTATTGTCAGCACATAAAGGAAGTCAGAAGAAAATAAAATGACGGTATTAAAAGCTGAAGAAAATAATTTCCAATCTAGAATTCCCCATATCAAGTGAAAACATCCTAGAAATATGCAGTTAAAATAAAGAGAAAGTGAATAAAAACAGAATTATCACCTGCAGATATTCCCTAAAAGGAATATTAAATGTAGTTTTCTCACGAGTAAAATAATCCAAAATGGAAAAAAGAAATTAGAATAGAATCAGGGACAACAGAAAGAATAAATCTATTGGTAAATGTAAATGAATATTAACATTAGAAAACAACAATAATAATGCCATGTAGTATATAAAATATATGTAAATATAAAATAGGCAAGCACAATAAAAATAAAATTTTAAAAAGTCTTTGATGTAAATGAAGTTAAAGTATTCTCAAATACTAGTATAAGCAGATATAGATAAAATAATTTATTTTAAGATAAAATAATTCATTGAAGTATGTTGTTACCTTTAAAGCAACTCCTGAATGTAAAAGAATGTATAACTAAAGAGCAGATAATGATAATTAATGAATTAATCCAAAAGAAATTAAAAGAGGAGACAAAAAAGATATATCAGATTGGTGAGATCAAAAGAAAACAAACAGTAAAATAATAGACATAGGTGTATTATTTTCAAGAAATGATATTAAAGAAGTAGGATGTCCCTATATGCAGTGGGGTGTGGGAGGATGGACTCTATCTCACCCCATACAAAGACCTAAGTGTAAAACTGTAAGACTTCTAGAAGAAAATATAGAAGAAAATCTTTGTGAGCTTGGGGCATGAAAAAGTTTCTTAGAATACAAAAATCAAAAATGGTAAAGGAAATGTAAATAAAAAATGTGTACACTCCTAAAGATGTCATTAAAAAAATGAAAAGACAAATCATAAACTAGGAGAAGATATTTGCAGCATCTAGAATGTATACCTAGATTATATAAATATGTATAACATAATATATAATATAAATAATAAAAAATTTTACTATTTGATAATAAAAAACCTAATAA
Organism: Balaenoptera acutorostrata; assembly: GCF_949987535.1. Classification (NCBI taxonomy): domain Eukaryota; kingdom Metazoa; phylum Chordata; class Mammalia; order Artiodactyla; family Balaenopteridae; genus Balaenoptera; species Balaenoptera acutorostrata. Next base: position 10,437,996 of record NC_080065.1, on the reverse strand, counting down.
AAATGAGCAAAAGATTTAAACAGACACATCACAAAGAAGACATATGAATGGCCAATAAGGACATGAAAAAATACTGTACATTATTGGTCCTTAAGGAAATACAAAGCAAACTGTTAGGGAAAAGAAGTATAGTTCTAAATGCCTATACTGAGAAAACAAACACTGAAATTAAATTCACTAATTACACAACTGTAGGACTTTGGTGAAAACCACTGAAAAATACCAAAGAAAGCAGAAGAGACTGGATGACAAAATATAACAGCCAGAAACTAAAAACAATCAATTAAGTGAAAGATAGAGAACTCTTTGACAAGTCTGATTAAGAGAAAAAGAGAGCAGATGCAAATAAATAGCACAGGAAAAGAGACACCATCTATGTAAGAGTAAGAGCTAATTCTTGGTGAGCAATTGTTTTAGGCTTGCCACCGCTCAAAGTACTTCATATATATTAACTCATTTAATCCTTAAAACAATTCTACAAAGTTGGTACTATTATGATTCACACTTTATAGTTGAGGAAACAGAGAAAACTCAGGAGTGGGGGGCAGCACCAAAGTCCAGAAAAATCTAGATTTGGTATCCAAGAATCTAAGCACCTCAGAGGATATTAAAACGGTCTTGTGAGCATGTAAGGTGCAATCACAGAATGAATATTTCAACATTTGTTTTGAAATAAATGAAAGTAAAAATGCTAATGCTTAACTAAATGTCTAATGGAAAATTGAATAGAGCAATAAACTAAGCAAATTGAAAATGGAATATGGAATCTAAGAGCTAAGTGTTAAAAAGGTAAAGGGCTGTATATATGCCTACATACATGAGTTTTGCCAAGTGCTGAGTGAGCTGGTAGTACAGCTATTATGACGGCCGCTGTGGCTACCTTACTATTACTGCCACTCCTGCTTCTACTAACGCCACTCTTGCTCTACAGGCATACCTTGTTTCATTGCATTTCACTTCATTGAGCTTTTTATAAATTCAAGGTTTGGGGCAACCCTGCATTGAGCAAGCCTATTGGTGCCATTTTTCCAACATCATTTGCTCACTTTGTGTCTCTGTGTCCCATTTTGGTAATTCTTGCAATATTTCAAACTTTCATTATTATTATATTTGTTATAGTGATCTGTGATCAGTGACCTTTGACGTTACTACTGTGACTCACTGAAAGCTCAGATGATGGTTAGAATTTTTTAGCAGTTAAGTATTTTTAAATTAAGGCATGTACACTGTCTTTTTAGACATAATGCTATTGCGCACACAATAGACTACAGAATAGTGTAAACATAACTTTTACATGCACTGGGAAACCAAAAAATCTGTGTGGCTGGCTTTATGGCGATATTCTCTTTATTGCGATGGTCTGGAACCAAACGTGCAATATCTCCAAGGTCTGCCTGTAGTTCAAATACTACTGCTCCCCTGATACTACTGCTGTTGCGGCCGTTGCTGCCGATACTACTACTACTACTACTGTTACTATTACTAGTGCTACCCCTACAACTACTACCACCACTCCTTCTATGACTACTGCTACTGCTACTGCTACTCCTGCCCCTACTATCCCCACTGTCACTATTATTACTGCTGCTGCTGCTATTGCTATTGCCAGTATTACTACTCTTGCTACTAATGCAAATGCGATTGTTGTTACTATCTTGACCACTATACCACCACCATTATTATTCCTAATTGGTATAATAATTATACCAGCAGCCAGGTTTTAGTACTTACTAGGAGCCTAGCTCTATTTGATTTACACATATTAACTTCTTTAATCATCACAGAAATCCTAGGAAGTAGCCACTATAAATTATTGCAATTCTTCCAGAACATAACACATATAGAAACATGTTCCATATTACCATGGCTTACCAATATGCAATTCTGCATTCAGGCACAAGAAAGACTACACAACCCGGCTTCTTAGTGAGCCACAAGTCCACTTCAAGCCAATGGCTGCAAGACCTGACATTCGGCTGGAAAGAAAGCATAGATTCCTATGCTTTCTCTCTGCCTCAGTGACTGTGAAGGTCTCATGCTCCTGCTGATGAGACCAGAAAAGGACGAATATGACCTTTTGGATTAAAGTCCCTGAGTGATTTTATGGAGTCCCCTGCTCAACAGCTTTGCATCTATACCATCTGCTAAAACTAGACCTTTCTCGCTTAAGCTACTGAGACTGGGAGTTTGTTCATTACTTCAACATAGTTTATCTCATTCAGATTATATGTGCTAGCATTAAAATCTGTATATAAATACAAAAATCCATAAAAGGCTTTACCATGAAATCTAGTAAGATATTAGAAGGACAGCACATAAGACAAAGTAATGTTAATTACAGAAGCACGAGAAGTTCAAAATTAATAAAGCTGTTAATGTGAGGCAATATTTAGAAGTTTACATGAAAAAGCATCTCCTAGAAGTCCATACTCATTCTTGCATTTAACAAAGAGTAAAGGACAAACAATACTTCTCACTAAGCCAAGAGTATCAAGAAAATAGGAACACCCCACTAAAATATATCTAGCCTGTATCTCCTCTTTGAAGACCTTCAGCCATAGGATGGAAACTTGAGTGTGTAAGGCTGCTAAGCTGCAGTGTTTCATATAAACACAAAAAGAAAAAGAATATATTCTCAGCTACATGACTATCAATATAAAAGCACAAGTTTGCACCAAGCCTAAATGAATAAGAAATAATAACTTTACCTAAGCTGAACTAGAAATAGCATCTAACAAACCAATTAAAAGCAGGCATATATACTATGTATTAGCAGCTATGATATTTCTCTATTCAAGTGAGTGTTGATCACTATTGATATACCAAATATTATGCTAGATACTAGAGAGGTTTTATATTTTTTTAATGGTCCCTCAAAAAAACTATAGCCTTACTTGGGAGTTAGATGCCGAATCAAGTAAAAACATCAAAAGACACCCTACTGGGTCTGTTGAAGGTGACATGAAATCATAGAGGTATAAGTAATTTCCCCTCATTTTTCCTATTTCGTGTGAAATGAAAGACACATTTCAGTATCCTTGTATTGAAATGACATTGAGGTCCCTTTTAACAATCTCCCAAGGGAACTAGGACTTGAATTGACAGCCTAGAGAGATGAGATGATCTCATGGATTTTTTTCAGTACAATTTTATTCCTTGAAGTGCTTGGTTTTTCCAACAAGAGAAGTCAAGGGTCACAAAAGTGTAATTAATGTAAAATACTTTAGTCTAAATGACAAGTGCCAAAGACAAAGTTGGATAAGAAGTCAAGGAAAATGACAGTTGTCCAGCACTTAAAATCTGTTTTCTCCCCACAAGAATATATAGCTCTGTCAGAAGCTTGTTGGCTTTTAGTGAGTAGAAATATATAAATCTTAGACAATACACTCATTGGTTTCCATGTACTATTAAAAGAAGATCATGAGAACACCATGAATGAAGCAAAACAATCTATCTGATAAACTATTATAAATAATTCTCAGAAATTAATTAGGGTCTCAGTTCTAAATCCCACAATAAAATCCCATTCCCTGTTGTTACTGATGATTTTTACATGCAGTTGATTCAAACTTTATCTATGAATTTATTTCCTCACACTAGCAAATGAAATATGTAGTTGGATAAACTTGCTCAGGAGTAATTTCAGAAACACCAGGAGCATGATGGAACTTCCTAAACGAATAGGTTGAGTGGAATGGAGGTGTTTGGGAGAAGGAGAACAGCCAGCCTTGTCCTAGAGGCAGGCGTGTGGAAAGTCATCAGGAGGTAAAGTTTTAGATCAGCACGGATGTGGAGCTTAAAAAAGTGACTCAAATACAGGAGCAAAGTCTCTAAGATGGTAAGATGTCAGCGGAAGACACAGTTCAGATGTAAATGTTATGCCTCAGATACAACAGATATTAAGTCAATACTTGTTAATTGACTGAATGTGATTAACTGAGACAAAAATCACTTGAAAAATACATTTATGAAATACAACACGCTTATAGGCAAGGCAGTCCAAGACTAGAATTCTTTAGATTTGATAGCTCTAATAGTAGATACATTATCAAAGCAGAGCACTAAAATCTCAAACTAGATTGAGAAGACAGTCCTCTTGTTTCTGATTTCAAATGAAGCCATAGGCACCTCAAAATCGTCAGAGATTCCAAGACACATAATAAACAAGACATAAACTTAATACCAGGCTATTTTCAGAATAATCCATGAAAAACCATCTTGGGCATGGATTCCATGAGTTTCAGAGTGTTAATTTAACTTTCCCCTTTGCACAAAGTATTTGAAATGGGATGAATAACTTAAGTGGATAGTACTGTTTTGAGTGATTTAAGTCACTTTATTTTAATGGCAGATTTAATGCATTAATAAAGTATTTGTGGCAGAAGCATGCGGAGAGAAATATGCTAGCAAAGCACGAGCAATTTACAATATTGTTACTGAGAACATCACTGCTTCCACTAGAAGAATATTCACTTTAAGTGCTTCATATTTCACTGAAATATGAAGATGCATATTTCACAAGATGCTGAAGTGCATAATAAGCTGTTTATTGGGAAATCAACGGCCATTAAATAAAATTAATTTCTATGAGGTAACAATTTATAACTATTTAATAGTCCAACCACTATAAACTTTATGCCCTACATATAGATAGGTAGGAATATTTTAATAAATCTTATAAATAAATATGCATCTTTAGGGATAAATCAGTTTGGTAGGGTGATTGACGTGTTAAACTATTAATGGTCCAAATATATTATAAATCACTGGTGATGTACTTTCTTATTGCTGGATATGATCAATAGATTGCTAACACAGGGGTGTGCAAGTTATACTCATTGATGTAGACCATCTTCAGTTCATTACCATTTTTGGCAGCATTGACGTTTGAGGTCTGAATTTCCTGAAAAAGGAAAAAAAGAAGAGTTTAAATTTTCTGAAGGAATGATTTGTTAAAACACAATTTTATATGACCCTGTTTATAAACATAGACCTGGAAAACTCTCTGCCTGTAATAAAATGAAATTATATTTCAGGAACCTTCACATTCTCCAAACATATCTAATTACTCATTTAAGAAACTTTGTGAATAAAATTTATGTTTTCAACATTGTATTCACTTTCACTCCAAAAATTTGTCTTTATCTCATTAACTTTGGGGTCCAACATGGGGGAATATACTAATAACAGACTTCCTTTTATCAACATTCAGGAATATTGATGTGATGGGCATGGGTGCAGCTGTTCTAGCTGCCATCCTGGTACATGAGGTGTTCTTATAGCTGGAAGCTTTATGCTAAAAGTGGCAAGATAGATAGAAGATTCATGTACATTAGATCTCTGACAACTTAGTGGAGCTGCTTTCTGAGCCCTGGACAGCCAGCTTCCACTGCCCTTTTATGTGAGGGAATGAATCCTTATGAGTACAGACGTCTGAAGTCAGGTTTTTGTTACTAGGAGCTGAAAGTAAATCCGAATTGATATACAAAGGTCAGAACACTGTATATAGAAATTCATATAAAATATGATCATGACTGATATGAGTTAAAGATATTTTCAATTAGGAAAGAGAAGAGAGAGATTGGAAGCTAATCAAATAAATCTTTGTAAATCACTAGCATAATGTGACTATAAGTCACTGCAATCATCAAACTAAAATATTACCTTGTTGAACATAAAATATCATGACTGAGAAAATTTGAATAAGTATCCTTAAAAATCATCTTTACCCTGGATTTATAGAGTATTAATGGTTGCAAAATGAATTTGGCAGTTAGCTGGTTTCCCTACATTATTTTAGAAAACTGTGAAATATACGTTGAAAGAAGCATCACTCATTCATTAGTGATAACTTAAAATGTTACTTCATGAGAAAAAAATATGCAGAAAGAGACTTCTGCATTAACAATAATCCCTTGAAAACATTGACTATTAGAGGATAGTGTTATGGATGTTTATTTCCTTACGCAGATATGTGGTATAATTACCACGCCTATAAAGAGACCCTCCAGCTCTCATCAGAGTTCAGGAGTGTGGAAAGGCAGTTGTTTTAGCATATTTCCTGAAAACAAACAAACGAGTAAGACACTGCCCCAAATTTATTATTATTATTTTTTTTAATTTATTTTTTTTGGCTGTGTTGGGTCTTCGGTTCGTGCGAGGGCTTTCTCCAGTTGCGGCAAGTGGGGGCCACTCTTCATCGCGGTGCGGGGACCGCTCTTCATCGCGGTGCGCGGGCCTTTCACTATCGCGGCCCCTCCCGTTGCGGTGCCCAGGCTCCAGATGCGCAGGCTCAGTAGTTGTGGCTCACGGGCCCAGCTGCTCCGTGGCATGTGGGATCTTCCCAGACCAGGGCTCGAACCCGTGTCCCCTGCATTAGCAGGCAGATTCTCAACCACTGCGCCACCAGAGAAGCCCCCAAATTTTAAAAGTACATAAACTAAAGAAAGATTTTCTTTTAAGTCCTAGAGAGACAAATTATTTCTGCTCATTCTCCAGCCTTTCTCACTTTACCACTAAGGGGGTTTAAAGAAAGAGCAAGCTTTTATGACAGCACATAGAATGCGAAATGTCACGAATGAGTGTCACATAACAACCTACAACCTCATTTGAGTATGGAAAGCTACATTACAAAATACCATCAGTGGCACACTAAATTGAAAAATTCATAATTCAACAATTTACTCACGTTTCAGTCATTTTTAATATATCATTCTCAAATAAATTGAAGGAGTTGATAGCAAACTGCCCCAAAACAATAATATTCACAAGCAATTTTTTTTTAAACATCTTTATTGAAGTATAATTACCTTACAATAGTGCGTTAGCATCCGCTTTATAACAAAGTGAATCAGTTATACATATACAATATGTTCCCATTTCTCTTCCCTCTTGCATCTCCCTCCCTCCCACCCTCCCCATCCCACCCCTCTAGGTGGTCACAAAGCACGGAGCTGATCTCCCTGTGCTATGCGGCTGCTTCCCACTAGCTATCTATTTTACATTTGGTAGTGTATATATGTCCATGACACTCTCTTACCCTGTCACATCTCACCCCACCCCCTCCCCATATCCTCAAGTCCATTCTCTAGTAGGTCTGTGTCTTTATTCCCATCTTGCCACTAGGTTCTTCATGGCCTTTTTTTTTTTTTTTCCCTTAGATTCCATATATATGTGTTAGCATACTGTACTTGTTTTTCTCTTTCTGACTTACTTCACTCTGTATGACAGACTCTAACTCCATCCACCTCATTACAAATACCTCCATTTCATTTCTTTTTATGGCTGAGTAATATTCCATGGTATATATGTGCCACATCTTCTTTATCCATTCATCTGTCGATGGACATTTAGGTTGCTTCCATGTCCTGGCTATTGTAAATAGAGCTGCAATGAACATTTTGGTACATGACTCTTTTTGACCTATGGTTTTCTCAGGGTATATGCCCAGTAGTGGGATTGCTGGGTCGTATGGTAGTTCTATTTGTAGTTTTTTAAGGAACCTCCATACTGTTCTCCATAGTGGCTGTATCAATTTACATTCCCACCAACAGTGCAAGAGTGTTCCCTTTCCTCCACACCCTCTCCAGCATTTATTGTTTCTAGATTTTTTGATGATGGCCATTCTGACCGGTGTGAGATGATATCTCATTGTAGTTTTGATTTGCATTTCTCTAATGATTAATGATGTTGAGCATTCTTTCATGTGTCTGTAGGCCATCTGTATATCTTCTTTGGAGAAATGTCTATTTAGATCTTCTGCCCATTTTTGGATTGGGTTGTTCGTTTTTTTGTTATTGAGCTGCATGAGCTGCTTGTAAATCTTGGAGATTAATCCTTTGTCAGTTGCTTCATTTGCAAATATTTTCTCCCATTCTGAGGGTTGTCTTTTGGTCTTGTTTATGGTTTCCTTTGCTGTGCAAAAGCTTTTCAGTTTCATTAGGTCCCATTTGTTTATTTGTGTTCTTATTTCCATTTCTCTGGGAGCTGGGTCAAAAAGAATCTTGCTGTGATGTATGTCATAGAGTGTTCTGCCTATGTTTTCCTCTAAGAGTTTGATAGTGTCTGCCCTTACACTTAGGTCTTTAATCCATTTTGAGTTTATTTTTGTGCATGGTGTCAGGGAGTGTTCTAATTTCATACTTTTACATGTTCCTGTCCAATTTTCCCAGCACCACTTATTGAAGAGGCTGTCTTTTCTCCACTGTATATGCTTGCCTCCTTTATCAAAGATAAGTTGACCATATGTGTGTGGGTTTATCTGTGGGCTTTCTATCCTGTTCCATTGATCTATATTTCTGTTTTTGTGCCAATACCAAACTGTCTTGATTACTGAAGCTTTGTAATATAGTCTGAAGTCAGGGAGCCTGATTCCCCCAGCTCCATTTTTCGTTCTCAAGATTGCTTTGGCTATTTGGGGTCTTTTGTGTTTCCATACAAATTGTGAAATTTTTTGTTCTAGTTCTGTGAAAAATGCCAGTGGTAGTTTGATAGGGATTGCATTGAATCTGTAGATTGCTTTGGGTAGTAGAGACATTTTCACAATGTTGATTCTTCCAATCCAGGAACATGGTATATCTCTCCATCTATTTGTATCATCTTTAATTTCTTTCATCAGTGTCTTATAATTTTCTGCATACAGGTCTTTTGTCTCCTTAGGTAGGTTTATTCCTAGATATTTTATTCTTTTTGTTGCAATGGTAAATGGGAGTGTTTTCTTAATTTCACTTTCAGATTTTTCGTCATTAGTGTATAGAAATGCAAGAGATTTCTGTGCATTAATTTTGTATCCTGCTACTTTACCAAATTCATTGATTAGCTCTAGGAGTTTTCTGGTAGCATCTTTAGGATTCTCTATGTATAGTATCATGTCATCTGCAAATAGTGACAGCTTTACTTCTTCTTTTCCGATTTGGATTCCTTTTATTTCTTTGTCTTCTCTGATTGCTGTGGCTAACACTTCCAAAACTATGTTGAATAATAGTGGTGAGAGTGGGCAACCTTGTCTTGTTCCTGATCTTAGTGGAAATGGTTTCAGTTTTTCACCATTGAGGACAATGTTGGCTGTGGGTTTGTCATATATGGCCTTTATTATGTTGAGGAAAGTTCCCTCTATGCCTACTTTCTGCAGGGCTTTTATCATAAATGGGTGTTGAATTTTGTCAAAAGCTTTCTCTGCATCTATTGAGATGATCATATGGTTTTTCTCCTTCAATTTGTTAATATGGTGTATCACATTGATTGATTTGCGTATATTGAAGAATCCTTGCATTCCTGGGATAAACCCCACTTGATCATGGTGTATGATCCTTTTAATGTGCTGTTGGATTCTGTTTGCTAGTATTTTGTTGAGGATTTTTGCATCTATGTTCATCAGTGATATTGGCCTGTAGTTTTCTTTCTTTGTGACATCTTTGTCTGGTTTTGGTATCAGGGTGATGGTGGCCTCGTAGAATGAGTTGGGGAGTGTTCCTCCCTCTGCAATATTTTGGAAGAGTTTGAGAAGGATAGGTGTTAGCTCTTCTCTAAATGTTTGATAGAATTCGCCTGTGAAGCCATCTGGTCCTGGGCTTTTGTTTGTTGGAAGGTTTTTAATCACAGTTTCAATTTCAGTGCTTGTGATTGGTCTGTTCATATTTTCTATTTCTTCCTGGTTCAGTCTCGGCAGTTTGTGCATTTCTAAGAATCTGTCCATTTCTTCCAGGTTGTCCATTTTATTGGCATATAGTTGCTTGTAGTAATCTCTCATGATCTTTTGTATTTCTGCAGTGTCAGTGGTTACTTCTCCTTTTTCATTTCTAATTCTATTGATCTGAGTCTTCTCCCTTTTTCTCTTGATGAGTCTGGCTAATGGTTTATCAATTTTGTTTATCTTCTCAAAGAACCAGCTTTTAGTTTCATTGATTTTTGCTATTGTTTCCTTCATTTCTTTTTCATTTATTTCTGACCTGATCTTTATAATTTCGTTCCTTCTGCTGGCTTTGGGGTTTTTTTGTTCTTCTTTCTCTAATTGCTTTAGGTGCAAGGTTAGGTTGTTTATTCGAGATGTTGCCTGTTTCTTGAGGTAGGCTTGTATTGCTATAAACTTCCCTCTTAGCACTGCTTTTGCTGTGTCCCATAGGTTTTGGGTCGTTGTGTCTCCGTTGTCATTTGTTTCTAGGTATTTTTTGATTTCCCCTTTGATTTCTTCAGTAATCACTTCGTTATTAAGTAATGTATTGTGTAGCCTCCATGTGTTTGTATTTTTTACAGATCTTTTCCTGTAATTGATATCTAGTCTCATAGCGTTGTGGTCGGAAAAGATACTTGATATGATTTCAATTTTCTTAAATTTACCAAGGCTTGATTTGTGACCCAAGATATGATCTATCCTGGAGAATGTTCCATGAGCGCTTGAGAAAAATGTGTATTCTGTTGTTTTTGGGTGGAATGTCCTATAAATATCAATTAAGTCCATATTGTTTAATGTATCATTTAAAGCTTGTGTTTCCTTATTTATTTTCATTTTGGATGATCTGTCCATTGGTGAAAGTGGGGTGTTAAAGTCCCCTACTATGATTGTGTTGCTGTCAATTTCCCCTTTTATGGCTGTTAGTATTTGCCTTATGTATTGAGGTGCTCCTATGTTGGGTGCATAAATATTTACAATTGTTATACCTTCCTCTTGGATCGATCCCTTGATCATTATATAGTGTCCTTCTTTGTCTCTTGTAATAGTCTTTATTTTAAAGTCTATTTTGTCTGATATGAGAATTGCTACTCCAGCTTTCTTTTGATTTCCATTTGCATGGAATATCTTTTTCCATCCCCTCACTTTCAGTCTGTATGTGTCCCTAGGTCTGAAGTGGGTCTCTTGTAGACAGCATATATATGGGTCTTGTTTTTGTATCCATTCAGCCAGCCTGTGTCTTTTGGTGGGAGCATTTAATCCATTTACATTCAAGGTAATTATCGATATGTATGTTCCTATTCCCATTTTCTTAAATGTATTGGGTTTGTTATTGTAGGTGTTTTCCTTCTCTTGTGTTTCTTGCCTAGAGAATTTCCTTTAGCATTTGTTGTAAAGCTGGTTTGGTGGTGCTGAACTCTCTCAGCTTTTGCTTGTCTGTAAAGGTTTTAATTTCTCCATCGAATCTGAATGAGATCCTTGCTGGGTAGAGTAATCTTGGTTGTAGGTTTTTCTCCTTCATGACTTTAAGTATATCCTGCCACTCCCTTCTGGCTTGCAGAGTTTCTGCTGAGAGATCAGATGTTAACCTTATGGGGATTCCCTTGTGTGTTATTTGTTTTTTTTCCCTTGCTGCCTTTAATATGTTTTCCTTATATTTAATTTTTGACAGTTTGATTAATATGTGTCTTGGCGTGTTCCTCCTTGGGTTTATCCTGTATGGGACTCTCTGTGCTTCCAGGACTTGATTAACTATTTCCTTTCCCATATTAGGGAAGTTTTCAACTATAATCTCTTCAAAAATTTTCTCAGTCCCTTTCTTTTTCTCTTCTTCTTCTGGTACCCCTATAATTCGAATGTTGGAGCGTTTAATGTTGTCCCAGAGGTCCCTGAGACTGTCCTCAGTTCTTTTCATTCTTTTTTCTTTATCCTGCTCTGTAGTAGTTATTTCTACCATTTTATCTTCCAGGTCACTTATCCTTTCTTCTGCCTCAGTTATTCTACTATTGATCCCATCTAGAGTATTTTTAATTTCATTTATTGTGTTTTTCATCATTGCTTGGTTCCTCTTTAGTTCTTCTACATCCTTGTTAAATGTTTCTTGCATTTTGTCTATTCTATTTCCAAGATTTTGGATCATCCTTACTATCATTATTCTGAATTCTTTTTCAGGTAGACTACCTATTTCCTCTTCATTTGTTAAGTCCAGTGTGTTTTGAGCCTGCTCCTTCATCTGCTGTGTGTTTTTCTGTCGTCTCATTTTGCCTATCTTACTGTGTTTGGGGTCTCCTTTTCACAGGCTGCAGGTTCGTAGTTCCCGTTGTTTTTGGTATCTGTCCCCAGTGGCTAAGGTTGGTTCAGTGGGTTGTGTAGGCTTCCTGGTGGAGGGAACTAGTGCCTGAGTTCTGGTGGATGAGGCTAGATCTTGTCTTTCTGGTGGGCACGTCCACGTCTGGTGGTGTATTTTGGGGTGTCTGTGGCCTTATTTTGATTTTAGGCAGCCTCTCTGCTAATGGATGGGGTTGTGTTCCTGTCTAGCTAGTTGTTTGGCATAGGGTGTCCAGCACTGTAGCTTGCTGGTCATTGAGTGAAGCTGGGTCTTGATGTTGAGATGGAGATCTCTGGGAGATTTTTGCCGTTTGGTATTACGTGGAGCTGGGAGGTCTCTTGTGGACCAGTGTTCTGAAGTTGGCTCTCCCACCTCAGAGGCACGGCCCTGATGCCTGGCTGGAGCACCAAGAGCCTTTCGTCCACACGGCTCAGAGTAAGAGGGAGAAAAAATAGAAAGAAAGAAAGAAAGAGGCTATAATATAGTGAAGTAAAATAAAGCTATTGTAAAGCAAAGTTATACAGACAAAATCTCACCCAGAAGCATATACATATACACTCACAAAAAAAAGGAAAAGGGGAAAAATTAATATCTCCTGCTCCCAAAGTCCACCTCCTGAACTTGGGATGATTCGTTGTCTATTCAGGTATTCAACAGATACAGGCCCATCAAGTTGTTTGTGGAGTTTTCATCCGCTGCTTCTGAGGCTGCTGGGAGAGATTTCCCCTTCTCTTCCCTGTTCGCACAGCTCCCGGGGTTCAGCTTTGGATTTGGACCCGCCTCTGCGTGTAGGTCGCCTGAGGGCGTCTGTTCCCCGCCCAGACAGGATGGGGTTAAAGGAGCAGCTGCTTCGGGGGCTCTGGCTCACCCAGGCCGCGGGGAGGGAGGGGTACAGAGGAGGCGGGGCGAGCCTGCAGCGTCAGAGGCCGGCGTGACGTTGCACCAGCTCGAGGCGCGCAGTGCGTTCTCCCGGGGATGTTGTCCCCGGATCCCGGGGCCCTGGCAGTGGCGGGCTGCACAGGCTCCCGGGAGGGGAGGTGTGGAGAGTGACCTGTGCTCACACACAGGCTTTTTGGAGGCGGCGGCAGCAGCCCCAGCGTCTCACGCCCGTCTCTGGGGTCCGCGCTGATCGCCGTGGCTTGCGCCCTTCTCTGGAGTTCGTTTAGGCGGCGCTCTGAATCCCCTCTCCTTGCGCGCAGCGAAACAAAGAGGGAAGAAAATGTCTCTTGCCTATTCGGGAGCTGCAGACCTTTTCCCGGTCTCCCTCCCGGCCAGCTGTGGTGCGCCAACCCCTTCAGGCTGTGTTCACGCCGCCAGCCCCAGTCCTCTCCCTGCGATCCGACCGAAGCCCGAGCCTCAGCTCCCAGCCCCGCCCGCCCCGGCGGGTGAGCAGACAAGCCTCTCGGGCTGGTGAGCGCCGCTCGGCGCCGAGCCTCTGTGCGGGAGTCTCTCCGATTTTCCCTCTGCGCCCCTGTTGCTGTGGGATCCGCGCTGATAGCCGCGGCTCGCGCCCTTCTCTGGAGTTCGTTTAGGCGGCGCTCTGAATCCCCTCTCCTTGCGCGCAGCGAAACAAAGAGGCAAGAAAAAGTCTCTTGCCTCTTCGGCAGCTGCAGACCTTTTCCCGGTCTCCCTCCCGGCTAGCTGTGGTGCGCTAACCCCTTCAGGCTGTGTTCACGCTGCCAGCCCCAGTCCTCTCCCTGCGATCCGACCGAAGCCCGAGCCTCAGCTCCCAGCCCCGCCCGCCCCGGCGGGGGAGCAGACAAGCCTCTCGGGCTGGTGAGTGCTGCTCGGCGCCGAGCCTCTGTGCGGGAACCTCTCAGCTTTGCCCTCCGCACCTCTGTGGCTGCGCTCTCCTCCGTGGCTCTGAAGCTTCCCCCCTCCGCCACCCGCAGTCTCTGCCCGCGAAGGGGCTTCCTAGTGCGTGGAAACCTTTCCTCCTTCACGGCTCCCTCCCACTGGTGCAGGTGCCGTCCCTATTCTTTTGTCTCTGTTATTTCTTTTTTCTTTTGCCCTACCCAAGTACGGGGGGAGTTTCTTGCCTTTTTGGAGGTCGGACGTTTTCTGCCAGCGTTCAGTGGGTGTTCTGTAGGAGCAGTTCCACGTGTAGATGTATTTCTACTGTATCTGTGGGAAGGAATGTGATCTCCGCGTCTTACTCTTCCGCCATCTTCTCCAGGTCCCGCAATTTTTTAAGCTGAATAATAAAGTGAGAGAAGGAGAAAAATTAAGAAAATATTATGAAAGAAAATATCTGCATCTGAACACAAAGCTGGGTCTGTCATCAGAGCAGCAGGAAATTTAGTTAATTTGTTATTATTCTTGACTGATTCTTCCAAATCAACTATTTCCTGTATTCAATTTTAAATAATTATTAAATAACAAACTTATTTAAGAAGAAAATATTGAAAAATGTATAGTTACCAAAATACATGAAACATGTTGAACGTTTCAATATGTGTTTTGGTAAGGAAAACAGATAGAAAGTAATGGACTAATTCACTAATGTGTCTGGGTTTCAATTTAAACATCTCTATGGTGGTTCAGTAAATACATTTTTTTGCTATTATGATGGCAAGGTCAATCTTTGAAAAGATGATTTTAAAAATACAACTAAATTTTACTTATCTTGGCAAATAATATTGAACAGGAATCCCTTTATATAAGAGCTATTTGGGAGAAATTGTTGCAAATGTCTCTATCAGACAAAACTTGATTCAAAAAATAATGTATTCTAAAGAGTTGAAATAATAATCTAATTGGGTACTGCAAGAAAAAAGTTAGCTTGTGTGAAAAAAAACCCTGCGTTTAATACAGGTGTTGGAAAAGAATTGCATTAGTAGTTTTAAAGACAATAAATAATATTTGGGAGGACAATGACCCACTAACACTACTCAGTACGATTTTCATGAATCTTTCTGTAGAATTTGCCACTACCAATAGCTCACTCCTTGAAGATGTTTACTCAGTTACTTCTGTTCTGTGGGCATATGTGTGCTTCTTTTGTAACCGAGCAGGACCCTATGAGGCCTTCCCAGAATACATCCCCACCCATGCCCTCCACCTGCCTTCTGACTGTAGGAAAACTTTAGTCAACGAATAAGTTTAATCAGAGAAGTGAGAAAATGCAGAAAGAAAGGAAAACAGGCAAGCAAGACAAAGTAATAATACTTTAGCCATTAAGCAAAGTCAAGCACCTTTAATTCTTCCTCAAGGACTATAAATAATATTCTGAGCCATGTCCTTTGAGCTGTTTTGCAGATACTGAAATCCTCACCAGGTGGAAGAAGTTAACTGTATGCTGCCCACAAGCACCTAGACCCCAGACCAGTTGGAACCAGAAAGTTGCTGATGCTGACCCCCGATTACCTCACCACCAGCCAATCAGAGGAATGTCCGTGAGCTGATCACGCCCCGCTCATTTAACACTATAAGACTCCTCACTACCCCCTCCAGGGTGGGACACACAGTCTTAAGGGCATTAGCCCAATGTGGCCCCCTTTGTCTGGCAAAGGAATAAAAGCTACTCTTTTCTACTTCACCCAAAACTGTCTCCACGTTTTTATTCAGCACCAGTGAACAGAGACCGAGTTTTGGCAACACTTGCTTCTTATTCATTAAAATAACCTGTATTTTCCATGAAGAATTACACACCTTGTGTTTTTAGAGTATGGTGTTTTGGTGGCTAATCCTGGCTTTAGGGGATGGGTATGCAACCCAGGCCAAACCAAAGCAAGCATTGAATTTTTCTTTTTTAACACCTTTATTGGAGTATAATTGCTTTGCAATGGTGTGTTAGTTTCTGCTTTATAACAAAGTGAATCAGCTATACATATACATATATCCCCATATCTTCTCCCTCTTGCATCTCCCTCCCACCCTCCCTATCCCACCCCTCTAGGTGGTCACAAAGCACTGAGCTGATCTCCCTGTGCCATGTGACTGCTTCCCACTAGCTATCTATTTTATGTTTGGTAGTGTATATATGTCCATGTCACTCTCTCACTTCATCCCAGGCAAGCATTGAATTTTGTGTTTGGTGTTAGCTTCAAGGATGATGCAATCAGAGTGATTCCCAGACTTTTCTTGGAAGATAAAACAATTCTTTCAACTAAACTTGAATCTCTCAAAATGTACACTGAAGCTGCTGATGGTCATCCCAAGGCAGGAATCAGCCTGAGATTGAGGAAATAAAGCTAAGCGAGACCAAGAACAAAGAATATTAATACATCTTTTGAACTGCTGAAGGCATCTGGGCTGAAGCAATCCTCATTCAGATGTCCTTATTACTTAAATGAACTAATTTCCGCCTTCGGCCTAAAAAAATTGAATGGATTTTTACTGATAGGGAACTGAAACCATCTGACTAATAAATTTTGCATACCTCTCCTCTTTCCTGGTTTTTTTCCATTAATTCCAATCTTTCCTTATCTTTACCTTTCACGGATCTCTCTTCTCCATCTCTCTGTACACTTACTGTACAATGTGAATCCCCAGAATTATATTTTTGGACCATTGTTATTCTCTTTCTACATGCCTTCCTTGGGCAACCTTGTCCAAAATAGCAGTTTTATCCAACAGTTTGCTAATTATTCCCAAATTTAGAACTTCAACCCTAATCACTGCCTTCAGTTTTAGGGGCATGTATTCAGTTTCCCGCTGGGATATGGTCATTTGGATATGCTATAAGCACAAAAAACCCAATATGTTTAAATCAAGACTCTTTACAGTCTTCAAATTGTGTTTCCCAGAATCATAGCTGATGCATTCATTCACTCAAACAAGAAATGTTGGAAACTTCAGTCACTATGTTCTTAGTCAATGTTAAATAGATGCATCTTATTCACTGGGAGGGCTTCTTAAAATAGACATAGCTGGGATCATTGCCAAAGGGTCTCTGATTCAGTAGATCTGGGGAGAGAGTTACTGAAAATGTGCATTTCTAACAAGTTCTCAGATGATGTGGATGGTAACAATCCCAGGACCATTGCTATAACAGGATGAAAACTTTGATGGTTCTTGGGTAGAGATAAGTGAATTTTTCATGTGGAAGCAATGTAACTTATTGATGGACAAAATGTGGGCTCTAGCAGTCCAGCCCAAATTCCTAATCCAAACATTCAGGAGCAAAAAAAAAAAAAAACTCCCACAAGAAACCAACAACCCCTACCCCCCCCAAAAAAAGAAATGGTAATTTTAAGAATCTAAGTTTGGCGTTAATTTGCCGTGCAACAATAGTAGCAACCTTACTCTCCCCACTCTCTTTCATGGGCTTTCTGAAATTGCTTCTCAAAGAAGCTAGCCATGAATTAGCTACCCAAGGGTAAAAAAAAATTATGAAATAAAAACAAGAAAATATCATATGCCATATGAAGTAGAATTATTGGAAAGAACGGATCAAAATTTAAATAAACTTAACATATACCAAATGCCAGGAAGGATGTTAGTAATATAAAGAAGAAAAATATGTCAGAGCTATATTAGAGGCTTTTCCAATGCACAATAAAATATCTTATAGTCTTGCAGTATTTAGGAACCAAACCCCAATCTGGGGGAATTCCTCAAACACACATCTGGTCTCTTCTGCATGATATTAGCAAATTACAATAGTGTGTGGGCCCAACAGTCAAGCTGGTAATTTCCAAAGGGCAAAGCTGAATTTCCAACAGTATTTTTAGAGCTAAGGAGATGGATACCCACAGTTAAAATCCTAGAAAACTACACCTAGGGAACAGGAACAAACGAGAATAAAAGTGAATAGGACTAAATCTTAGCCCAGCTCCACATCCTGACTGGATTGAGGTTATCAGCCCTTCAACTAAAATCTTTCCTCTTGGAGACAGCTGCATCTGAAGGCCCCAGAGTTTTTTGTTTTTTGTTTTTTCTTTTTTTCTATACCATGTCTAACATAAAATAAAAAACAATTATGAGACATGAAAAAGTAAAAAAAATTACATGTCAAATAAAAAAAGAAAAAGAAAACAATCCAAGGAGGTCTGATCATATTTGGTTCAGACATTGGAGCTGGTACAAAAGGATCTATAAAAACATTATTTATATGTTCAAGAAAATATTAAAGAATATATACAAACTATATCAAAGAATGGAGAATTGAGAATTTACAAAAATAGCCAAAGGACATTCAAAAGGTGAAAAAAAAAATATCTGAAACAATGGACTCAGTATTAAGCCAGCAGAAACTTATATTTATACATGTATATATGTATGTATGTACGTATTTTATATATAATATTTTTTTATTGGAGTGTAATTGTTTTCCAGTGTTGTGTTAGTTTCTGCTGTACGACGAAGTGAATCAGCTATATGTATACATATATCCCCTCCCTCTTGGACCTCCCTCCCATCCCCCCCCTCAGTCCTGCCTATCTAGGTCATCACAGAGCACTGGACTGATCTCCCTGTGCTATACAGCAGCTTCCCACTAGCTATCTATTTTACACGTGGTAGTGTATTTATGTCAAACCTAATCTCTCAATTCATCCCACCCTCCCTTTCCCACCCTGTGTTCACACGTCCATTCTCTACATCTGCGTCCCTGTTCCTGACCTGGAAATAGGTTCATCTATACTATTTTTCTAGATTCCACATATATGCATTAATATAGGATATTAGTTTTTCTTTTTCTGACTTACTTCACTCTATATGACAGACTCTAAGTCCATCCACATCTCTACAAATGACCCAATTTCATTCCTTTTTATGGCTGAGTAATATTCCATTGTATATATGTACCACATCTTCTTTATCCATTCCTCTGTTGATGGACATTTAGGTTTCTTCCATGTCCTGGCTATTGTAAATAGTGCTGCAATGAACATTGGGGTACATGTGTCTTTTTGAATTATGGTTTTCTCAGGGTTTATGCCCAGTAGTGGGATTGCTGGGTCATACAGATGGCCAAGAGGCACATGAAAAGATGCTCAACATCACTAATCGTTAGAGAAATGCAAATCAAAGCTACAATGAGGTATCACCTCACACCAGTCAGAATGGCCATCATCAAAAAATCTACAAACAATAAATGCTGGAGAGGGAGTGGAGAAAAGGGAACCCTCTTGCACTGTTGGTGGGAATGTAAATTGGTGCAGCCACTATGGAGAACAGTATGGAAATTCCTCAAAAAACTAAAAATAGAGCTACCATATAATATTAAATAAAATAAATACATAACCAATTTAAAAAGTGAAGAGGGAGAGTGGGTACAGAGCAAAAATCAAAGTCATGATGATGCAAATGACCAACCCACATATTAAAAACTTCAGAGAACCCCCAGAAAAGAAAAACACAATGAAAACAACACCTGGGAACATCATAGTAAAACTGTTGAAAATCAAAGGAAATATAACATTTCAATTTGGCATTACTGAAATAATAAAAGACACATGATCTTCAAAGGAAAAACCCCAACGCTGGCAGGTAACTTCTCAATGGAAGCAATGGAAGTCAGAAACAATGGATTGGCATTTTTATAGTAATAAAATTAAGTGTTAAAGATGTTCCTATGACACAAACATAGCTGGGTCTATTCAGAGGTTAGATGAATAGTGGGGAATGAATGAACTAGCTCCAGAGCTCCTCCGTGGGCTTGTCTGAGGGTACTGAAGAGATTAGCTGTCTTTTATCAGGGTCCCAACAGAGAGTGCTCACCAAAGAGGATGGTGATCTTGCACATTATTAAAACCAAAACACGATGCTCACAGTCTTTTACCTGGTGCTTACATCTCTGCCTTTTCTTCCTCTTTGAAATTACGCTCCTCTTTTTTCTATGTCTTTTGTCTTTACCAGTGGCATACTTATAAAAATGTGTCTCTAAAAAAAAAAAAAAAAGGTTCTGAAGAACCTAGGGGCAGAACAGGAATAAAGACGTAGACATAGACAATGGACTTGAGGACACGGGGTGGGGAGGGGAAGCTGGGACGAAGTGAGAGGGTAGCATTGACATATATATACTACCAAATGTAAAATAGATAGCTAGTGGGAAGCAGCTGCATAGCACAGGGAGATCAGCTCTGTGCTTTGTGACCACTTAGAGGAGTGGGATAAGGAGTGAGGGAGGGAGACGCAAGAGGGAGGACATATGGGGATATATGTATATGTATAGCTGATTCACTTTGTTATACAGCAGAAACTAAGATAACATTGTAAAGCAATTATACTCCAATAAAGATGTAAAAAAAGATGTACAAAAAATGTGTCTCAATTCAGTTATTTTTGGTCACTTCTTTGTATATAAAAAAGTAAATTCTGCCATGCATAGGAATATGACTATGTTACTAGTCAACACATACATTATAAAATAAAGAATATGTAAAATTCAAATATTTGAAACATAAAAAAATACAAATTAAATATTTAAATGTTAATTTCTATCCCTGTAAGTAAAAATGATTAACCTTAAGCAAAGTTTGAGTGTTGTTTGACAGGGTTTGGCATTACTAAAATAATTCACAGCATTTGAAACCTCCGCTGTTCCTGTAGGTTAAAGTCTTATGCTGAAAGTTTCTAATGCTACTCAGTATTTTTCAACATAATGTCCTTAAGGAGTTTTATATTCAATTTAATCCAGGGAAAAAAGTGTTCTTATATAAATCCACTAAGGAACTGACAAAAATATGCATTGAAAAATAAAATGCACACGTGAGGAGGTATTAAACACTGAATAGCTCAGTCAAGTGCATATCAGTTTTTTTCAGTTTAGTTTGTAATGATTTCATGCAGACCAGAGTTTACATTGGTACTAGCTCTGATGGAGTATTTGCAATTTGAGCTGCACATTCTGTCTAGATCTTTCTGTGGACTTTCAATTATTTAAATAGATTGCTTTAAATAAGCTTTACTAGTTTCTTTTATTACTATATAGGAAATACAAAAGTATAATAAATGCTAAGCTATTATTTCATTAATCTAAAAATCTGCCAAAGAACAGAAAGTTGGCATATTATCCTTTAGTATAATTACAGAGTGAATTTAGCATTTTAACAGAGCGAATAACTTCATTCATGTTTTAAAAATCATCAAGTGTAGGTAAAATATAGACCAACAATTTGGGGTATAAAAACATCAATTTTCATTTATTCATCAAGACAATATAATCGTTTTCTATATAATGCTATGTGATTACAGATATTTCCTGGTGGACAAATATCAATTTCCTCTGCTTAATTAACAGGTGCAATAACTTGTTGTAATATTCCTTATCATGTCTATATTTTCTTTATTAATTTATAATTAAGTCTTCAAAATGTTTAGTCATCTATGAGCTAAAATTACAAGACAACAATTACTGTGCACCTTCTGTAATAATTGATTTCTCCATAGTTAATTATGGAAAAGGCATAGATATCTCAAATAACATGTTTACCTTCTCTATTGTCATGGAGGCCTAGTGACAAATTAAAATACGTGCCAGTGACAGAATATATTATCAGATTTTAGATTAAAATAACAACATTAATCCCACTCAATTATATTTTTATTTACTTAATATGTCATAATAATTTAAAAATGCAGTCCTTTTTATATGACCAAAACTAACACAGATGTAACAGCTGAACCTGGCAGCACAGTTCTGAGAGGGCTGTAAGATGCACCTGCTCTCAAGGTCTGTATACACACACACACACACACACACACACGCACTTCATGTCCCCTTGTTGAGGAAGTTATGAATTTCTGTTACTACCTTTCATTTTAGGTTTTCTTTACAAACACATAAAGTGACAGGTACTCAATTTCCTATAAGCTTAGATTGTCCCTGCACTGACTATTCACAAACTCTATATGTGCCACTTCCATTCACCATTGTGAACTGCATATTACAATTATATGTATGAAAACCCCATTCATGAAAAGTTGCTTTGTAGAATTTAAATTATAATATTACCCTCAACCTTAGATTACATGGAAATGTGCTTTTTATTATCTTGTGATTTATTCACTTTTAAATCCACTTTGCCTAAAATTTTTAGATAATGCAGCTACAAGACAAGACTTTTTGTGCTAAGCTTATTTTAGAACAAAAAAAAATTGTTTGGAAATATATGATCTGTAAAATATCTTCGTCAGAGCTGTAATTATTGCCTACCATAATGCAGTGTTTCTGTTAATTGTTCTCAAATTTTAAACAAATTTCAGATAATCCCTGAAGAAGCTGTAATTCAGGCAGCTACTAATGGTTAAGGCTATTTAGGTAATAACTCAGATGACCTGGAGACATAAAGTAAAACTCTTCTTGTGCTTTTAAAAAGTAGTGCTGCTTTGGGGAAACACAGCGTATCTATCTCCGTAGTATTTTTGTAGTAAAAATGCATGTGACATTGCAAGCTAAATATAGAGTAGGTGACTGGGTAATATTAATGGTGTAGATTTTATTTGAACTTCAATAGCATAAGGGAACAGTAGCATAAGAGAAGTAAATTGGTGTGATGTGAATGCATAATTAAGATCCTTCTGCACAGAGAAATATTAGGATATTTAGTTGAGAAGAAAAGTGTCCGATCAGGCACATGTGACTGTAATTTCCACTTTTATTCATTCACAAAAATTAATGTGGCAGATATTGTTAGGTGAAGGCAATAAAATATCTGATTTGAGAGCCTTGTTATAGAGACAGAAAAGTAAGCACATTACATAAATAATTCACTTCATCCATTCATTCATTCAGAAACCATTCAATGAGATGTATTTAGGTGAATTAAATGTATAACATGTTCCCAGCTTAAGTAATTTTTCAAATCTCCTTCCAGACTTAATAGAACGTGCTTCAGAAAACATAAATATGTTCATTCTCTCATTGCTTACTAAAAGTTTCCACAGGTAACCTCTAATTTTTCTCACAATAATGAGTGAAATCCAAGACTCTCTTTTCTAGCCAAACAAGGTTATAAAAAGGTTTATTTGTAAAACTTCACATAATCATACTATATGTGATCAAGTGAAGCTCAAAAGGGTCTCCTTTATGTTTGTACCAAAATTGTGTTTTATCAGCAAACTTCAGATCTTCTTCATCACTTTATAGTGTAGGTAGGTTTTCTGCAATTTCCCAGAAATGTGACCATTCCCTTAAGGACAAGGATCATTGTGACTGTCAGCAGAGAAAAGTTAGCATATTAATTCAATACTTTTATACAATAAAATTTGGGGTTAGTTCAGCATTAATATTTGTTTTTTAATTAATTATTTATTTATTTTAAAAATTCATTTTATTGAAGTATAGTTGATTTACAATGTTGTATTACTTTCTGGTGTACAACAAAGTGATTCAGTTATACATTTACATATATACACATTTTCTTTTTCATATTCTTTTCCATTATGGTTTATTACAGGATATTGAATATAGTTCCCAGTGCTATAGAGTAGCACCTTGTGGTTTATCCATTCTCTATATAATAGTTTGCATCTGCTAACCCCAAACTCCATTCCATTCCCTCCTCAATCCCCTTCCCTTTGGCAACCACAAGTCTGTTCTCTATGTCTGTGAGTTTGTTTCTATTTTGTAAATAAGTTCATTTGTGTCATATTTTAGATTCCACATATAAGTGATCTCATATGGTATTTGTCTTTCTCTGTCTGGCTTACTTCACTTACTATGATAATCTCTAGGTCCATCCATGTTGCTGCAAATGGAACTGTTTTATTCTTTTTTTGTGGCTGAGTAGTATTCCATTGTGTATATATAACACATCTTCTTTATCCATTCATCTGTCGGTGGACATTTAGGTTGTTTCCATGTCTTGGCTATTGTAAACAGTGCTTCTGTGAACATAGGGGTGCATGTATCTTTTCAAATTATAGTTTTGTCCAGATATATGCCCAGAAGTAGGATTGCTGGATCATATGGTAGCTTGCTTTTTAGTTTTTTGAGGAACCTCCATACTGTTCTTCATAGTGGCTGCACCAATTTAATTCCCACCAACAGTGTAGGAGGGTTCCTTTTCCTCCACACCCTCTCCAGCATTTGTTATTTGTACACTTTTTAATGATGGCCATTCTGAGTGGTGTAAGGTGGTACCTCATTGCAGCTTTGATTTTCAGCACTAATATTTGTATCCTAGGAAAACACTAGACTGTTTCTAAGATATTAAAAGTAATCATTCAATGAATAAGAAAATCTAAGGCATCAACAGTATAATTTATGTTGATAAATTATTATTTCATATTACATACTAGATCCAGCATTACTTTTTTGCCAATTGTAGGTTAATTGAATTTTTTTCTTTAAATTATTTATTTGGTAATCTAACTTTTCACTCATATTACTCTTCCTCCTTCCATCTTATGGATAGTCACTGAGAGGCAGCCCCTTTTGTAGCTGGGTGGAGCCATGTGGCCTATCCCTGTCAATGGAAAGTGAGTGAAGTGCTGGGGAGGAAAGTGAACATGAGGGGACAGGAGAGTGTCATCTCATCCTCCCAACTACCAGAGAGCACACCAGCCAGGACTACCCACTACCCTCTGCACCGTTATATGAGTTTGCATTTTTCTCTGTTGTCTATCACCCCTTTGTAAACACCTCTGTGTTGCTGAAGCAGAGAATTCCCTTCCCTGTCTGGGTCCAGGTTACAGTTTGCCATCTAGAGTATATGCACATGATTTAGAAGACAGCAGTGGAGGAGCCATCATCCTCAGAACCAGCTACAGGCAGATTCTGGGTGGATGCAGGATTCACTGTGGCTTCTTGGTGATCCCGTGAAGATAGCTCTCCACAGTGCCACTGATCCCACAGCTGACAGGAGCTTCTTGGAGATTCCTGAGAACTTCTGCAGCTTCCAGGTGAGACTAAGAAACACTCACTTCAGTGTATCAGGCTGCCTGAGATGGCCACGGCAGCTTTCTGGATCTTCAGAAGTTGTATAAGATGCTATTTCCTATATTAAACCTTTTATATCCAAAATGTTTAGTGTAGCTTCTTTTATCCCAACTGATCCCTGAAATGCATGAACAAATTTCTATGGTAAGTTGCTGAAAGTTTAGATATTGATTATTCCCTGTAGCATTAATCTGTTATAGTTACTAGACATCACAATATTTTTAGAAAATTTAAAAAAATTGACATACAGTGAAAATTGTTCACCCTTGTTACACTCAGCACATCTACTTTCTTTTAATTGTGTCCTTTCTCAATGCTCAACATGAGATGACACATATTTGCATTTGAATTTCTCCAAGCCATGTACTTAAACTTCTTCTAATGTAAATTATTTATATTAAGACTGAATCTTTAATTCATGAACACGTAGTTTAAATTCTTAACACAGCCAAACCCACTTACCATTCTTATGTTACTATCTCTTTATTTGTGAATATTTATAAGATAAAGCACTCTGCTAATTCTTAATACTTAAGTAAAATCTCTCTCTTGAACAGTCTTAATCATTTCAAGAAATTTACCTTATATATTCATGTGATACTCCCTTGAAGTGGAAAAGAATAGGTAAGAGCAGAGAGGAATTATCAATGAGATTTTTCTCAGACTACAATTTTCTAACTGACATGGTGAAAAGTGAGAGGTAGAACCAGAACTTAATAAATTTATAGAAATAAAGGTTGTCCAAAAGCAAAGGGACCTAGGCTGTGTGCATATTGAAATATACAAATGAATAATACATTACTTCAGAGTAGGTATCTATGATAGATAGAACTGTATGAAAAGATAACAAAATATTCAAATAAAAACCGTTGAATAAATAACAGAATTCAGTCAGTTCCTGTGTACAAAACTAATACGCAAAAATCAGTAACTTTCCCAAATAGAAATAACACAATAAATATAAAGAAACAATAGAATCAAGTTTCAAAACCAACAAAAGTGGGTAAATATGTAGGAATAAACCAAAATACATACCCATTCCATAGGAATACAATTTTAAAATGCTCCTGAGGAATGTGTACAAGATTGGAATAATAAGAAAGCACATCCTATTCTTGGAATATAAAAGGTTTTATTGTATGGAAATCATTTTTCCAGAAATTAGCCTATGCCTTTAATGGACACCAATAAATGAAAGAGGATTGTTTTTATATATAGATAAACTGATTCTAAAGAACTTTTGAAAAATAAATGTGTATGAATTGGTGTAATGTTTCCAAAACTGCAGTGGAACAAGCTTGAACAAGACCCCCTGATGTCAACCACATAACAGAAAGGAACAGTAATTAAAATAGAATGGTACTTGGATTCTGCTTCTGGCCAAGATAGAGCAAAAGGGAGTAGATTTACACTCCTGCCTGAAACAACAGAAATATGTAGACAAATATGGCAAAGCAAAATATGTGAAATAGACATTGAGAAACCAAGGGTTTGGTTCCTCAGAGACAGGATCCAAATGAGGTGAGCAGTGAAATTTCTCCAGCTTCCTCCTTGCGGAGAATTTCCCTGCCTTGAGGCAAGGATTGGGATCGCAGAGGGAACTCAGTGGTCTTCCTTCATTAAGGAGGTAGAGCCAGAAATCTGGCGAGAGCAAGGTGATTGGAGTTCTTAGGACAGAACACCAAAGGGGAGAGATCCTGCCTCTAACGGGAACTCTGGAGATCCGTGGAGGACCCTTACTCAGCAGAGAGCTATCAGCACATGCACGTGAGGGAAGACCCTCCTGAAATCATTGGTGAGATCTCTACTTGAAAGTCACACAGGGGTGAAAATAGTGTGCATTCCCAACAGCCAGACTCAAACATTTCTTAATTCCTGGGTCATTGGGTGGAATACTCAGAAGGATCTTGCCTCAGTGGTTTGAAATAATCAGCCCTGGACTAAACAGCTCTTCTCTTGCTTTTAAGTCTTAAAAAGCAAGACCCCAAAACATCAACGAGTCTCTAAGTAACTTTCTAAGAAACTGTGTCCCAGAACAAAGCTTAAAAATATTTATAGGGATGCAGATGGGAGATCATAGGTCAAAAGCCTCTAAAAAAAAACTGATGGACTGAAGCACATTAAAAAAGCAGGGAAGAGAGGGGCTGCCTGATAACTAAAAAAGCAAATAAATAGTAATAGATAAAAAACACACACAGTTAAAACAAATATCTTAATGAATGTTTACAATCTATATGTCAAGCACAAGGAGTAGGAAGATGGGTCTTTTTTTATTAACTCTGTTCATTCAGGGAGATAAGAATTCAGAGGGATGAATGTGCAGTTTCAGAGCTCAGCTTTGCACCATCAGGACCCAACGGGGCCACAGCTGTGAGAAGAGGACTTGGTTGATACAGATAAGGCCAAAGGGAGGCGCAGGTACCCTAAGCAGTGGTAGAACCAAGTAGAGTTGAGGGTTCCCAGCAATAAACAATGTTAAAGAATCTTGCCAAGTGAAGTTATCTGCCTTCTGGGGAAGACCATAGAAAGCTGGAGCCTGTATGTTTCTCAGTGAACACAGAAGGACAACTGGATCTCTCTGCCTGCAGCCCCCTAGGCAGGAGCACGTGGACGGAGCTTGATTCCTGGATGCAGAGAACTTGCCAAGCACGTGAGCTGGTGGAAGTATCCCCACTGCTGTCCCAGGCCTTTCTCTACATCATTCACAGACCAAGATTTTAGGTCTAGCCTGCCTCAAAAAGATGCCCTGCAGTTTCCAGGCTGCTATTTTTTTTTTGTTGTCTTAGCATCTTTCTTTTTAGATTTTACTATCTATTAACCTTGTGTCTAAATAAATAACAAAGTGAGAGATTTGTTTGCTCAGTTATTCATCTGGAAGGAATGTTGTGAGTTTTTAAATAATGTCTGGGAGAACACTTTAAACAATTCAAGTTGTTCATTCTATACGATATGAAAAAACATAGATATCAGTAAATGCAGATAAACTATGGAGTTCCAGAAAATGATGGTGTTCTCCTCCCCTCGGGCATGGTGCAGACATTCATAATTATTAGGGTGTTGTGAGTGTTGAACAAGATTTACTGAAAGCCCTCTATAGAGTGGCAGACAAATTATCAAAGAACTTTTGGACAATCACAATTATTTGGCTTCTAGAAACTGCTTATATCTGGATAGACTGTATTTCTGAGAATTTTCAAATGTAGTTCATTTCTTTCTGGTCTAATTTGGCAACTAATAGCATTCTGGGCATACCTATATAGCAAGTAATTGTGGATGTATTTAAAACTTGGAAAATCCCTACATTTTTATTTTATTCCTAAAGGCAGACTTCTAAATTAGTAGGAATAAAGCATGACAATAAGATACAATTCTAATCGAAAGAAAATATTTTAAGAAGCTACATAATACATAGGCTACTTGTAAGCAAATAAGGTGATTTGGCATATCTAACATCTTTAAAAGAGTCCAAATCTGATTAGATGCCAATCACAAAAGTGGTTATACTAAGGTTTATTTTATTGCTCTTTCCTAAAATCTCATGTTATTGATGCCTAAGCATGAATTATTTACTAGGTCAAATTTCACCTTCATCTGTGACTCTATTTCCGTTTTGTAAATAAGTTCATTTGTACCGTATTTTTAGATTCCACATATAAGCGATATCATGATATTTGTCTTTCTCTGTACAGCAGAAACTAACACAACACTGTAAATCAACTATGCTCCAATAAAAATTTTAAAAAATAAGTAAAATCCTGTTATGATAAAAAAATTTAAAAATTTAAAAAATAAAAATAAATAAAGTTTTATGTTGTCTGCTAATTAAGTCACCTATGAAACCAAGAGGGTGTATGATGCCCACTGCAGGTAGACTTTTAATAATCAAGGAAGGTTGAAACATGTGCTCTTACTCAAGGTACGGAGAACCAATGAAGGAAAATGGAGAGCAGGAAGAGAGTCAGGAGCATGCCCAGCCTCTACTCATTCAGATGAAAACTACATTATATAATCTGGCTTTGCCTACAGACATCCTGAATGAAGACAGCTCAGATCCAGACTCAAGGACATAGCAAACCTAAGAAAAATAGAATCAGGTATAAAGTTAGGAGCCACTATCTTTGTAGAAGTTCAAGGAAATGAGAGACCAGTGGGGGCTGGAATTTCAAACAAAGGCTGTAAGAAAGAAGTGGGGCATAAATTTGAGGCATGAGGATGTTAAAGATGTCCAGAAAAGGAGGAGCAAACTTCAGTGGTGCTGAGTGTGGGGTGGGGAACCTTAATGATAGCCAACAGCATGGAAATATAGGTAAGTCTTTCACAGGCACTGAGTCGTTTCATTCCAGCTGCCTTTGAGACTGGAACTATCATCTCCTTTAGATGCTGAGACTCTGGTTATCTACCTGTCCAAGGCCACACAGATGCTGACCAGGGCCAGACCCTACATCTGCAGGAAAAAGTAGCCCGTGATCATCAGATCAATACTCTTTGCAGTTTTCAAGTCTGGGCAAAGATGGGGGAGTGGTGATGAGGAGGAGGATGTGAGGACACAGCTGGAAGAGCCTGGTGTGACTAAAACAGGCTTCACATCAACCCTGATGGGGCCAGAGGGCAGTAAGTTGAAAGAAGAATGATCAAACATGGATGATAAAGAGTAAGATCCTATCACAATTTAATGAGCCACCTCTTTTTAATGTCATCCTAATTTATTACATATTGTATTCATACATAAGGTGAGAACTCAGCAGCATTCATGACAATGCCAGTCTGGGAAAATATTGAGAAGATAAGGCAAAAGGATGGGGGTGAACTGAATGTAGGACCTGGGGCAGGCAATTGAGTATTAGTGATGAAGTAAAATCGGGATAATACACCTGGTTAACTTCCTCTCAGCTCATTCAAGAGAATTAACAGTATCCAGATGAGCTAAGTATCCCATTAACTCTATTTTTTACTAGAAAAGTTCTCTCAGCGGTGAAATAGAATCACCAGTGAGAAGTGTTTCTAACCATTATTCTGCTTACATGGTTTATTTATTTACCCCAGCTGACTCTATCTTGGGGTAGGGCTCCAAATTAATAGGTCATTCTAAGCAAAATCTTTCTAGCAAAGTCAAAAGTGTAAAAGGGATTTTACACATTTAGCCTTATCCCAAGTTTGATTAGGGATTAATGCTCTCAGTTTCTCATAGACAACTGCTCCCTAGATCAAGTATAACATGCTAAGGGTAAATCACATAATTTGATTTCACCCAATGGGTTCTTGTGTCTCCAGTTCTACTGACTGGAATTTGGTTTTACAATGTAAAAAAGATGGCAGTTAGTACTTCATTTTTCTTCCTGTTTTGTATTGAATTCCATGTCGATTTATTTGTTTTCCAAGATTATGCCCAGGAAGTGTCCTTTCTGAGTCTGCAGAGATGAAATATAGATTTAACAAACATGAGAGCTTCGCAGGAATAGTCAGAAAAGTTAACTCATCAGGAAGTGTCAATATTGCTCTCCTGCCCTTAGGCTACCTTCCTCTTGATGACTGTCCTGCTTTCCTGAGACTGACTTTTCATCATCGTCAGAGTGTCAATAAAATCCTTGACTCAGGGGCAAGTCAAGATGGAAAGGTGCGCAGGAAGCAGCTCAGCCAGCCCTGGGCCTGCCTCCAGCCCTGCAAAATATGTTTGTTAGCTACAGTTCCGGTTCCTAGGGGGTGGCACTGGACCATGCCATCAGGCCATGGAGCGCTGACTTAATGGTACAATATGTGTTCTCTTATCAGGCTTGTCTTCTGTGGGTCCACAACTCTCTGGATCTTCTCCAAGTTGCCATGAAGAGAAGATGATAGGATTCAGGAATTGAAGATCTCCCTGATCATCTGCATCTTGTACTTCTAACTGCTATCCACAGAGCATTCATGCACTGTAGGAGGTGTACCAGGACAAAGATGAATTCAGGTATCCCTCAGCTAGGGCACCCTCTCTAGGATCAAGGAGCCTAAAAATCCTAGAGTATAGTCAGAAGGACCAAACAATCCTTATGGATATTGTCAGCATTCATAGAATCCATTATCAGTGTTGAAAATGCCTGATCCCCTGGGTCCTTTAATTGCAGGGGGCCTGCGGAGCCCAGAATATCACATGGCTCTGTTTTTACTATAGGCAAGCCTTTGATTTATCTTACTGTAGTAAAGAAGAACAAACCTGACTCCGTATTGGATCTATTCCTTTAGCTCTAACCCTTGTGCTCTGTTGCCTGTGCTTAGTCATGCTGGCTCTGCACCTTCTGTAAAAGAATGTGCCTATAGCCTGAAATATACAGGATAGGCCATTCTCAAGGCCCTGACCTTTAAAGGTATAACACTTTCCCACTGTATAGATAAAAAGTAGCAGAACAGAGAATAACATTTGTCTTGTTGGAGGTTTATAGGAACATTGTTACCAGACTTATGGGGACAGCTGCAAGAACAAAGGATTCTGGCACCAAGAAGTTTGCAGCAACCAGCCACACTCCCTCCCTTTTTAGTATAAAAGAAGCCTGAGGGGCTTCCCTGGTGGCGCAGTGGTTAAGAATCTGCCTGCCAATGCAGGGCACATGGGTTCAAGCCCTGGTCCGGGAAGATCCTACATGCAGTAGAGCAACTAAGCCCGTGCATTACAACTACTGAGCCTGCGCTCTAGAGCCTGCGAGCCACAACTACTGAGCCCATGTGCCACAACTACTGAGCCCATGTGCCTAGAGCCCATGCTCAGCAAAAAGAGAAGCCACTGCAATGAGAAGCCTGCGTGCTGCAATGAAGAGTAGCCCCCGCTCACCACAACTAGAGAAAGCTCGCACGCAGCAGCGAAGACCCAATGCAGCCAAAAATAAATAAATTAATTAATTAATTAATTAATTATTTTTAAAAAGAAGAAACCTGAATTCTAACTTGAGTAAGATGGTTCTTTGGGACACTAGTCCACCATCTTCTCAGGCTTTCCAAGTAAAGTCTCTATTCCTTTCCCCAACAACTCGTCTCTTGAGTTATTGGCCTGTCATTTGGCAAGCAATACAGTGTTGGCCTTGGTAACATTATTAGATTTGAAGAAAGGAAAGTGAACAAATACAATGCCAAATAAAGTTCTTAAAGATTATCCAGAGCAAAAGTGACACTCTACATTCTGGTAACTTTGTTTGAAAAGAGAATTTAAATTAACTATTCATTCTTTTTCATAGAAAAGTGGTGAAATTAAAATGCTGATAGCTTATCAGAACTTTACCTTGCTGTCTTAACCCCATTTTCACACATGTATGATGTTGATGAATTTCTTATCTTTTTGGAGTTGCTTATAATGTGTGGTAGAAATCTATCTGACAAGGAAAGTTTAAAGTTAGAATATGACACCAGAAAGGCTAAGCATCCATGAGCAAGGTTATAAGGAACCTGACTTGTTCTCACCTGGCCATGAGTCATCAGCCCATACCCCATTTGTCAGCCATCATTCAAAAGTTTAAAATTACTCTTGTTGAATTATTTTTTAATTATTTGTTATAACAGCTCTAATAGAGTACACTATGGGAAATGGTGGTGTACTGTGACATTTTAAAAAAATTAATTAATTAACTAATTTTTGGCTGTGTTGGGTCTTCATTGCTGTGCGTGGGCTTTCTTTCTCTAGTTGTGGTGAGCGGGGGCTACTCTTTGTTGCGGTGCATGGGCTTGTCACTACAGAGGTTTCTCTTGTTGCAGAGCACGGGCTCTAGGTGCGCAGGCTCAGTAGTTGTGGCGCACGGGCTTTGTTGCTCCACGGCATGTGGGATCTTCCCGGATCAGGGATTGAACCCATGTCCCCTGCATTGGCAGGTAGATTCCTAACCACTGTGCCACCAGGGAAGTCCTACTGTGACATTTTTAATATCTCTAGGGGACTTATCTAAAAGGTATCCATATTTAGATGTAATTAGTTATGTGAATAATCTAAATGTGAAAATAATTTTCTTTTCTTGATTAAGCACAGAAAAAATACCTAGCAAAAGAAATGGAATGAAATTGGGTCTACATTCCTAGTTTTTAAAAGCTCATTAATTTTGACCATCTTTTATTCAATCACAGAGATGGCGCTGACATTCACTGCATTTACATGGCCTTATCTGTAACAATCCTGTGTGTGTGGGGAAAAGAACCTTCTTGTAATGGTTACACAGCTGATGCAATTTACTTTTAGTTACTGCAATAATGAGTAAAAAAATACATTAAGTTATAATGTACTTTCAAATATTAATCTTTAGTAATCTGTCACTTCTACAGATAATTTTACCCATAAATAGTTTTATAGTTTAAAGTTGGTACAAGTAAAAGATTAATTTGAATCAACTTGGAGCTCTCTTTATTTCCAGAAGAAGGCACTATTGGTAGTGGATGAGAATTCTCATTCAAAAGGATACAGGTATATTTGTATGTATTTGCATTTAACAATAGTCTACAAGTCAATGTCATAAAATCATTTGAGATTTTTTTTAATATAAATTTATTTATTTTATTTATTTATTTTTGGCTGTGTTGGGTCTTCATTGCTGTGCGCTGGCTTTCTCTAGTTGCGGTGAGCGGGGGCTACTCATTGCAGTGGCTTCTCTTGTTGCAGAGCACGGGCTCTAGGCGTGCGGGCTTCAGTAGCTGTGGCACGTGGGCTCAGTAGTTCTGGCTCACGGGCTCTAGAGCGCAGGCTCAGTAGTTGTGGTGCAGGGGCTTAGTTGTCCGTGGCATGTGGGATCTTCCCGGACCAGCGCTCGAACACCTGTCCCCTGCATTGACAGGCGGATTCCTAACCACTGAGCCACCAGGGAAGCCCTCGTTTGAGATTTTAATTAATGATTACTTTTAAAATAATAGTTTGCCCTTTTGCAGTCAGATTCACTACCACATTTTTAGATTCAGAGTATATTTGAAATTTCTACTATAAGTTTATTCTTTTCAATAATCTTAATACAGTTTCCATTGGATAAAATTAAAAACGATTTAATGGTGCAGGATCAACAAAGTTGTATGATGGGATGGGGAGGAATTTAATCAATTTAAAAACTTTAAAGATAGTAGAGAAGTAAAATAAGAATTCAAGGAATGTCACTTTTGCCATAGAAGTAAAAAGTAATTTCCTGGGATAAAAAGATAAAGGATAAGATTTTTTTAAACTATGCAGTTTGTTTTTTGAGGGAGTAAGGGTGCTCTTTTTAGGGGAAAGGTAATTTTGCCATAAAATGAAGTACTTGGCATGATATATTGAAATTGAAATCCATCTCCCTTCAACGTACGTGCATCTTCAATTTCACCATGAAGAGTTTGTTGCTTTGAATATGGAGAGTTAGTTCTTGTCAAGCTCCATTTCATAGACAAGTCTTACTATCACTCACCCATTCATCATAGTCTTAATGTTAAGTTTTCTGCCTCTAATTGGTTCTGACCAGTTTATCATTTTACTAAATGACCACTGCAATTTGTTTCACTCTAATTACCATACCTACCGTTGTAATACTTTGGGAAAAGTAATTTATTATATATATACTAGAAGGCACACAAGAAAGTATGAAAAAGACATTCAAGTTTGAAGATAGATGTGCCAATTTTGAAAGGTCTTCTGTGGACTTTGTCTCATTTCTCTTGTGGAAAAAAGACTAATGAATGTACGGACCCAAATAAATCATATATTCATGTATTGCCATATATATATGTTAATTTCCCCTACAGTTTATGAAAACTTAAAATTTACTTTGAAAAGGTTGAAATGAATACAGCTATGAAATGACACACGTTCACACTGCTTTGAACATTTCTTTCAGTGATCCCTTTTTTTATTCCTCATTGCTGAGTTTTTTCTCTACCTGAATAAAAATCGTATGTCATTTTTTTTCATTTAACAAAGCAAAATTTTAATTAGCAAATGAATATGAAGGTAGTTTAAAAAATTTCCTCTTCATTCTACATTAAAAAAAATCCAATCTTTTTGAACTGCTTATGTAGACAGTTGTCTCATCATATACCATCTTCTGGTTTTAATTTTGATTTTACAGTGTTAAGAATCCAAGGTTATTTTGATGTACTTCTTAAATACTGTCAATGTAATTTGACAAAATCTTGTGCGTGTTATTCATATACGAGGACAACAGTGGTTTTTCTTCCAAGATCTTGAGATGATGGAATATTCCATCCTGCTTAAAAACAAAACAAAACAAAAAGAAGCAAGTAGCTTGTAAGATGTGTTAGGTCTGTGCTGGAATTCAGTGGGGAAGAATGGATGAACCAAGTAAATTGTATCTCTACATAAGGCACTGATCTTGTCACCTCTAATTGAAAGCTATGCTATCCTTAAATTAGCCACTCTCTAGTAGAATCTGTCTGGCTCCAAGTTTGTTGTCTGAGGCTCTCAGATAAAAGCTACAGTTGCTCAACTGGTTATTGGCAAGCCCAGCGTTTTCTTGTTCTTCATTCCTGTCTCTTTTCCTGCAGCCTTGGGCAGAAATCCTCTTCTGACCTCTCTGCTGAGACCTCCTCGTGAAGGGGAGAAGCAGGAAACCTTGAAATACCTTCCCTAATCTGACGCAGTACCTAGTACTGTTCAACTCTGTGCCCTTCCTCTGACCTCAGGGCCCATAAAACTGGGCCCATAAAACTGCCGGAGCCTTTTTTCAGGACTCCCTCAAAAGTAAATGGCCCCCATGTCTGCACTGACCATCTGACCAAGGATCGGTGTGCTTCTCCATGAGACAAATGGAACATGGCGAGTTGGCACTTTCTCCAGTTTTGGACACTTGCTTTAATCACAGTAAGTGATTAAGGCTTGCCTCTTTCATTCTGGGCTTCCTGCTTGAATCAGCTACACCCACACCTGACAGTTTGCTTCTATCTCTCCCAGATCAGCTGAACTCCTGACACTATGCACGTATCCTACTCTCTTTCCCCTTGCTTCTTTTTCTTCTTGCTTCTTGCTGTATGTTTTAAATTCATTATATATGTCATATGTTTATCTGATCATCCATCAATGGGAGCTCATTTCCGTATCTGAACCTGGAGGACATTATGGTAAGTGAAATAAGCCAGAAACAGAAAGAAAATTCTGTATGATTGTATTTACATGTGGAATCTTAAAAAAAGTCTAATGCACAAAAGAAGAGAATAGAATTATGGTTGCCAGGGGCAGCAGGGTGGGAAAAATTGGGAGATGTTGGTCAAAGGATACAAAGGATTGGTATTGAATAAGTTCTGGAAATCTAATGTAGAGTGTGGTGAGTATAGGTGATAGGTATACACTGTACTGTATACTTGAAATTTGCCAAGAGAGATTTTTAGTGTTTTCCCCCTCCACACAAAAAATTATGATTATGCGAAGTGATGGATATGTTAATTAGTTTGATTGTGTTGTAATAATTTCACAATGTATATGTATAACAAAATATCATGTTGTATGCCTTAAACCTACATAATTTTCATTTGTCCAGTATACCTCAGTAAAGCCGGAAAAATTAAAAACATACACCCCATGTGATTCATGTAGCTCAAATGATCAGTGTCTCTTTCTTTTCCATGGTCCCTGGAGGAGCCTGGCTCTCACACGTGGAAGCTACCATTGCATCGAGGAAATTTCTCACCACAACAAACAGATAAAGCAAGCAAACAAAAACAAATGATAGTTGCTCATTCTATTTAAAGAAGAGAATGAGATCCCCATTATTCCTGGGTTGCAAAAATCTGAGGAAAAATTTTCAATGAATAAAAGTGGGAGATGAGAGAAAAGACAAAAGGTGAAGGGAAACTAATAGCTACAAGGTCAAAACTATCTGGCTTCTAAAAGAAAAGTGGATAAAATGGATTTTATCTCAGGATAGGCAATGACTTTTACGTATGGTATTACAAGCATGATCTGTAAAATAACATTGATAACTGGACTTCTTCAAATTAAGAGAAAATATTTGCAAGCCATTTATCTGGTAAAGAACTCATAACCAGAATATATAAAGCACTGTTACAATTCGATAATAAAAATAAAATAATCAAGTTTAAAAATGGGAAAATATTTGAAAAAACACTTCACCAAAGAAGATATGAGGATAACTAATAAGTACATGCAAAAATGTTCAACATTATTAGTCATTAGGAAAATGGAAATTAAAACTGCAGTGAGAAAGCTCTGCATACACACTAGAGAAGCTGTAATCAAAAAGACAGACAATACCAATTGTTGGCAAAGATTTACAAAAAGTAGACCTATTGTACCTTGTTGGTAGGAATGTAAAACAGCACTTTGGAAAACAGTTTGGTAGCTTCTCAGAATATTAAACATACACTTATCAGATGACCCCAAAATTCCATCCCAGGTAACTACCCAAGAGAAATGAAAATCTAGGTCCACACAAAGACTTGTACGTGAATGTTCAAAGCAGTATTATTCACAACAGCCAAAACATGTCCATCCAATGTTACACGGATAAACAATATGAGGCATAACCATGTATTGTAATGCTTCTCATTAATAAAATGGAATAAACTACTGATATATGCAACAGCATAGGTGAGCCCCAAGAAGATTATGCTAAGTCCAAGAAGCCAGAGGCAAAGACTACTTATTATATGATTCCATTTACATGAAATTTCTAGGAAAGGCACAATTATAGAGACAGAAGCCAGATTCATGATTGCCTGGGGTGGAGGCTGGGAGTGGGCATTAACTGCAAAATAAGCACAAGGAATCTTTTGGGGTTGAAGGAAGTGTTCTAAAACTGAACTGGGAGGGTGATTGCTTGATTATTGACATTTTCTAAAATCACTGGGTCCATTTTCAGTGGGTGGAATATTGGTATGCAAATTAGAATTCAATAAAGTTGTTAAAAGTCTCAGCTTGGGCAATGTCATCCAGGAGAATTAGTTGCTTGATGCAGGGATCTGTCTTAATCACCTTTGGATCCTCAAAGCACTGTTATTGTGGGGAAATGCTGAGAATTGGAATCATCATTGTCTGTGCTCAAATCACTCATTTATTTATCCAGTGATTTATGCATCTAATATTTCTGAGCTTGTTCTTTGTGCCGGGTGTTCTTCCAGGTGCTGGAATGTGACAGGGGACCAAAGAGACAGTCACTCGCCTTAAAGGAGTAGCATTCTGGTAGGTGAGATAGAAAAATATAATTCTTACTATTACATTAAAATACAATATTAGGTAGAGATGAGTGCTCTGAAGAAAAGCACTTATCCTTTCCTAAAGAGTCACAGGAATCCTAATTTAAATTAGAGGTCAACGGATGCCTCTTTGGGGAGGTTATATTTGGTCAGAGACCTATTCTGAAAGAGAGAGGTATATTCATTCATTCATTCATTTAGAATTTAGAAGAATATAAGTTACAAATAACCCAAATAGTCCTCTTCTTATTATTTTATATTTCCTTCATGTATATATATGGAGAATTATGGATGAAAAAAAATGGCACCCTGACTGAGAGAAGCACAGTGTTAAAAAACATCCCCTACAGATTTGGGCGACATTAGTAGATGTGGGCTAGTACTCTGCCTCCTGTAGAGCTTGCCTCAGTACTGTGCAGACAAATGAGAGAGTTGGGAATCTGACTCTTCACACCAAATTGTCCTGGCTGACGAGAAGTCCTTACGTCCAGCCCAGGCTACACCCCAGGACCACTGAGTCCCACAGAATGGAGCATGGTGCTTGTGGGAGGTTACCTGGGCTTGTAGAGAGCTCTCACCAGGTGTCAACCTCATAGGGCAGAATTCTGCTCTATGAAGACCATGGTCACCCTCCCAGGAGGTGTGGGGCATCGGTGGCTTCTGGGATCCCCTCTTCAGAAGGGCTGAGGAGCTTTGAAGTGTGACTATCCAGCCAGAGCTGAGTTACATGAATTTTAGATTTTACTGACAATTCACCCTCACGTGAGGACGGTCGTTTACCATGTAATTTAGTCAGAGAAAAGTGAATATCATCTTAACAATGAGGTTCACCTCTGAGTGGGAGCTGGTAAAAGATCCTCACTGCACGTGGACCGGCAAGAAGAGATGTATTGAAACAGAGAGTAAATTCCAGTTCAAGAAAACACACCAGCGACCTCTGTCCTTCTGTTAACCCCAGTTGTCAAATGTGGTTGGGTTCAAGCTCTTCATTACAGGGAACTTGATAAAGAAGTGATTGATCTCTGATGTTGTGGATTTCCTCAGTTCAGAGAAAGTTCAGTGGCTGCTGTCTGTTTCACTATCTTTTATTTGGAGCTTTTCATGATAATGTATATGAACAGCAAAGTATCTTTTTCTTCTAATTTCACAAAAACACAATCTGCATTTTTACATGATTGAATCTGTTGCACCTCACTTATTGCCTGATGGCACAACTTTACTGTATTGCAAAGTCAAATGCCTTTACTTAATTTCTATGGTAGGGATATAATCTAGTAAATCAGACCTTTTTACGAGTTCATTAAGCTTATAAAGTAAACCATTCATTCATTTTAGTGTTATAATTAGTGAGATGGAGTAAACTGCGTGTCCCTGAATTTCCATCCTGCAAATACTTCATAACAAAAAGTTCCAGCACTAACATAATAATAGAGGTTGATGCCTTAAGGCGATGATCATTTTCTCCCCCAAACAATAAACTGACCCCTTATTATGTCGTTTGCTTATATTTACTCAGGACACAGAGCCATCTTCCCAATGCTTAAATTTTTTGAATGATTTTAAAAAGCTATGAAGGAAAAGCCTTTACTTATATATTTATGAAAGCCATTAAAACATACATCCCCAAGGTGTAGTGTGCCAAATAATCAGTACAAAAGGTGCCAAATGTCCTTCCTCTGATAAGGGAATTTGCTCACAATGTGAGCAAGCAGTTATTGAACATTGACCATGTGCAGTGAGTGGTTCTGAGTTTTTTTCCATGTGTACCGTGTCGGTTTAGTTCTCAAAGTAACCTCATCAGGAGAGGAAATCGTCATCTCTGTCTTCTAGATGAAGAACCAGCCATCCTCAGAGAAGTGAAATAACAGCCCTACGGGTGCATGATGAGGTCTTATTGCAGCAAAATATGAAGCCAGTGCTTTGACCATTCTTATAAACCAGCTTCCAGTATAATTATAGATTTTTGTCTGCTCTGTTTTTAAACTTCTTTGTAAATTTCAAATACAGTAAAGTTATATTGGGAAGAACTAGCCCCAATTCCACAGGTTGAATGAGGCATGGGTTTTGAATTTTTGAGTTTTTCATGATGTCTCCAAATTAACTTATTAGAAACTGTTACTCACTTTTCAACATTTATGCTGAGAACATTCCATCTTGGGGGGCATTTCACTGCTGGCAACACACCCACTCTCGTTTTCCCACGGCACCACCTCCACATTTGGACTGAATAAGTCAAAGACCCTGTAGATCAGTGAAAGCTATTGACATTTTAGAAAAGTACTCACCTGTTTCTCAAAAAAATTCCCACTTAAAGCAGGTAGCATACCTTAATTCATATAAGGTATGCTCTAAGCTGCTGGTTTTCATTTTAACTATCTTCAAATATTTCTGGGTATATATTCTTTTTTTTTTTTTTTTTTTTAGAAATTCACATTCTTTTATTTATTTATTTATTTATTTATTTATTTATGGCTGTGTTGGGTCTTCACCTCTGTGCGAGGGCTTTCTCTAGTTGCGGCAAGTGGGGACCACTCTTCATCGTGGTGTGCGGGCCTCTCACCATCGCGGCCTCTCTTGTTGCGGAGCACAGGCTCCAGACGCGCAGGCTCAGCAATTGTGGCTCACGGGCCCAGTTGATCCGCAGCATGTGGGATCTTCCCAGACCAGGGCTCGAACCCGTGTCCCCTGCATTGGCAGGCAGATTCTCAACCACTGCGCCACCAGGGAAGCCCTGGGTATATATTCTTTATGCTGAAGCAAACTTGGGTGATTGCAACTGATTTTTTTAGTCTGGGTGACAGATGGTTAAAGTCTGGGCATATGGAAAACTGTAAACAAAACTCAAACCATGTTAAGTAATGGCTCTTAAGGCTTCCTCAGCTAAATGTAAATTTCCTTCAGATGACCCTATGACTCATTATAAGCATATGTGTGAAACCTCTGATGTCAATAAATGCGTAAGCCTATATATTGTGGTTCTCAAAACTATAGCCAGAAAACATCTGACCATAGACAAATGGCAAATTATTCAAAGTTGCAGTGATATGCTTCACCATTGAGATTTCATATAGTGAGTACAGGAAGCAGTACAATTTTTAGGATTTTTAAATTTAGGACTTCCCTTGTATCCACTTCTGAAAAGGGTAAATCTAGTGTATTTAATGATTAAAAATCCTTTCTTTTGCTGTAACTTTTTCTTCCAGCTAGAACATACGTGAATACCTTCAGCCCTAAATTCCATGCTTTGAAAAAGTCCAGAGCTTCTGAAATTCCCTCAGACTCTCTGGCATCCCCATTCTGCTGGCCACGCTGACCCAGTGTTGTTGCACTTTGGCAGTCTTTGGGCCTCACCATGGTGACTCAGACTTAAAACTCAAAACTGTTCCGAACTGAGCAAAAAGTTGCTGTTCGAACAGAGAGCATTAGTATAAAAGCAGACTTTAATGAAGATTCTGTGCATCGCTTATAGGAAAGATTTATGCCAGACACCCCACAGAAAACAGTGCCATCTTAGACATTTCAACTCTGCAAGGTACCATTTTGGTCACCCTGCCACTGGGTACCCTCTTGATCCCCTCTCTCTGCAAAGCCCTGCTCAGTATACTGACTCCTGCATCTTCCCTCTGAGCTTCCCCCCCAGAACTTAAATTGCCTCTCCATCTTTTATCCTTTAAATCACTAATTTGTCTGTGTAAACTCA